>NC_139718.1:34786136-35179371 GCF_964188405.1 Protomyctophum parallelum | reverse complement strand
TCCCCCCCCCCCCTAGCGTTAAAGGGGCCACTTGTTTGTGCTGTAATAGAATTTGTTTCATCTTGTAATGCCCAGGATGCCCACTCCATAAATATGAAGTGGCCTTTTTTGTTGTTGTGTGATACGAGGCTCTTTCCTGTTGTGATTGCTATACCTCTCGTTGCAACATGCTTGCCTGCTCCTCCACTCCTGAAGGAGGATGTCGCACACACACACACACACACACACACACACACACACACACGCACACAAAATAACTGGAGTAAAAAAAATGTGTTAATGGTGTTTTCCGTTCCCCTCCCGTGTTTCTACACCAGTGGTTCTCAAAGTATAGGATCCTTGGGGGGGGGGGGGGGGGGGGGGGGGGGGGGGGGCAAAAAATTGTTCATTGACAATTTTAGCACACGATTTTGCAACCCATTTTTTCACCCAATTACTTAATGTAATCCTGGCCGCCATATACACTTCCTCTACAGCCAACCTGGGGGGGGGGACCGACCTCATGGACCGACCTCATGCTTCTTTCTATGCATGAGGAGTCCAAGCTGCTTAATTATTTTCACCTGACAGGGGACAGTTTCCCCGGGGCGGGCGTATAGCGCGTGGAAGGAACACGTTATTCCGACCAGTTCCTTTCCCCTCCAAAAATGTGTTAAAGGACACTTCACCCTTTTTGCAAAATAATACATGTTAATGACGTTTAGAAGCTTTAGAACACTTTCCTGGGGGTCTTTATGTGTGTAATATGTGGTTTTAGTTATTTTAGATTGTAGCAGTGAGCCCGTTGTCTCTGATGTCATGGACACTGGGCTCACTTCCTTCCTGGACTACATGTTGTCTCAGTAAGACAGCCCTCCCCCTATACACAAGGAGGAGCAGTGCACCAAATAATTATGGGAATTGTAGTCCAGGAAGGAAGTGAGGCCAGTGTCCATGACATCAGAGACACCGGGTTCACTGCTATAATCTAAAATATCTAAAACCACATATTACACACATAAAGACCCCCAGGAAAGCGTTCTAAAGCTTCTAAACGTCATTATATATTTTTGGGCAAAAAGTGTCCCTTTAATACATCATCATCATCATTTAACCACTTGAACGACATTTTATACGTTTGCTATATTCCAAAACAGCTTGTACATCTGCAATTTATTTATTAAATGTTTTGAAAAATCTTGAATAAAAAAAGTCATTTATAGATGGGGAGACTGTGGGCCAAAAATCTAAATTAATTGGGGGGGGGGGGGGGGGGGGGTCGTCCTTGACACAAAAAGGAGTTTTGAGAATCACTGCTCTATACATATACACAATGCCTGGCAGATTTTCCTCTCTTCCATTTATTTCTTTATTTAAGTGGCACTTCATTACCTGCAGAATTTTAATTGCCGCGCTCGGCGCGCTCAGAGGAATGCGGTGGCGTTATGATGAGGGGCGAGCTGGCGCCCGCGAGGCAGAGGTTGCGTTGTGTGTGACAGAGCTGCGCACACACACACACACACACACACACGTGCGCACATACATTACACACGCACACACTGCGAGGCAGAGGTTGTGGTGTGTGTGTGTGTGTGTGTGTGTGTGTGTGTGTGTGTGACAGAGCCGCAATGAAAGTGAGTGGGGGGGGAGCGGCAGTGCTGGGGGGGGGGCTTTACTCATTGCCGGGGGGCTTTGGGGAGCGAATGCTCACCCACACACACATGCACGTAACGTACGCACACACACACACACACACACACACACATATACGCACACACTCGCAATGTCACAGTAACCTGACAGCTCAGCGACAGGAGGACCCCACCTCAGGAGACCCCCGTTGTTATTTTTCTGTTCCTGCAATGCAACGCCCCTTTAACGAGTGCAATGGAGACTCATTTGCATATCATGCATATAAGAGTCACTGATTAGCCTATACTACTGTACATGGAGTCACTTTTTCCCTTCTTGCTTGTATAAGCGAGGGACTCATATACGGTATAGGTGGGTTAGTGCAGGGCGTCACAAAGTACACCTTGCCAGAGACCCGCTCCTTCCTCACGCCTCAGCAGCTTATATCTGCTATTTTCACATATTATGGAACCTTTAAAAGGATATTTGACAACAGTAATGTGACCAAAATATGGACGCCACAATGATCGTATGCATTGAATTCGAATTTGAATGTACATTATTTTATGATTTTCTTTTTTTTTATTGTGATTTTGGCTGGCATGCACCCTCCCCCCCCCCCCCGGGGGCCGCCACTTTTAAAGCCACTGGCTTAGTGTCTCTGCTGTACGTAGGCGGAGAGTTTAGTGCTCGCTAGATTTTAAATGTGCGTCCCGCGTTCTCCATCAAAGAGCCCGTTTGTTGTATGTGGTCGTAATGGAGAGCGCTGAAAGGCACTTGAACCTTCTCAAAGGTCCACTGAACAAAATACAGAAGCGTGCAGCTATTATTTGCCATCCATTATAGCTGGTGTTGGACAGTAATTAGCATCTCTAGCAGGCGCCTTTTTTTTTTTTTTGTATTTTCAGCTGTCATGCGTTTAATATTAGTCAAGAACGCTAAGCGCCATTGTTGCAGCGATTCCCTGGTGTCAAATTTTACGTTTGTAAAATACAAACAATATACTTCATATCGTTGCTGTCGGGCAGAAACGATGCTTTCGAATTTGAACAGTTTTGGACATGAGGTTTCTAGCCGACAGAGACGATAATGGAGGCACAGGCTTCCTCTGAACTACTGAAATAGAAAAAAAATAATAATAATCACACAAAAAACGACTTGACGAATTGAAAAAAGGAATTGAAAAAACGGGTCCATTTGGATGATCTTGTGCCAGCAGTGCCATGCACTCTCATGAGTTAAATTCAACACACAGGATTCGGCGGTGAATCCTCCAGCCGATGCTGCAACAAAGAAGCTATCTGAGATCGGGCCGGCAGATGGGGAGGACAAAATAGGGTAGAGGGCGCGAGACGAATTTCTATCTCCCGTTCCCAGATCTCTCTCTCTCTCTCTCTCTCTCTCTCTCTCTCTCTCTCTCTCTCCCTCTCTCTCTAGCCCTCCTCCCCTCGTCTCCCTCCCACTCACCTATCCTCCTCTCCTCTCCTCTCCTCTCCTGCCAGCCTGCCTGCCTTGGCAGCCGCTAACCTGCTGGGACCGGCCCTTGATTTATTTGGAGAGGGCCTCGGAACGGGGCCAGGATGAGTGGCATTTTAATGTGCTTTTGAGATGTTTGGTCACAAGCACTATTGATCACAACGCTGCGGCACACGTGCACGCACACACACACACATGCACGCGCGCACACACACACATGCAAGCACGTGCACACACACACACACACACACACACACACACACACACACATCCCCGCTGTCCCCCAGACCCTCCCTGCCGCCCAGGGGGAGAGGTCTGGCTGTCAGGCAGGGAATGAGTTTCCATGTGGGCTTAGATTAATGAAATGAGGCCCTCGGTTCGGGGGGTACTGGGGGGTCACACCATTAAGGAATCCCCAGGCCGGGCGAGATTGAGCCTGCCAGCCCGACCTGACACTGACTGACTGATGGACGTCCGAGCACAGAGAGAGAGAGAGAATGTGAGAGAGAGAGAATGAGAGAGAGAGAGAGAGTACGTGTGTAGCACAATAGATGAGATATCCGAGTTCTAGGACACACTGACATATTCCACAGACTTGGTGAAACACTGAAGCAGAGAGAATGCACTATTAGTCCGGCAGCTGACAGGCTTCTTTTGTTTAAAGTGGGCAATTTGGTACAGGTATGGTAATTTGGTAAAAACGGCCATAGACGTCATGACAAATGTGATGAGGTCAGCGCATGTTGGGCACATTTGGAGTGTATTTTGTGCAAAACTAATGCTTGGAATGGATTCAGCATCATGAAAACCCCCTAGTTTGGCGCATGTCACATGCTACTTAAAGCAAAAGGAAAGTTTGACATTTTTGTCAAAACAGGAAAGGGCGCACAGTCCCGCACCCCGTATTGATAAGGTGCTGGCCTAAGGCAGTAAATGAGTAAAAATGTGAAAACGGCCGCACACTCGTAGCCACGATGCTGTATATTTATTGACCTAGGAGGTCTTCTTCAGGGAAGTTTGACATTTTTGCCTGTTAATGGTAGGGTCACAAGAAACCCATATAAAAAAAGCTCAATATAGCCGGTCAGCAAGTAGATTCATGAATCTATGTACGTATATAGGAAATATTTTAGGCCAATAAAAAAGACTATATACCAAATTTCCCACCCGTCCACCTCGGCTGCCGGACTATAATACTGTACGGGATCCCAACAATTCCATCCACAATCCTACAGTGAGTCGGGGTATGGGTGGGTAATATTATAAGCCTTTTTGGCCGGGTTGTTTCTCATCTCCAACACCAGCGAAGCTGTATATACACATTCACTTACTGTACCACCACTGTGGGTCGGTCACTCTCCCTTCTCAATGCCTAATTTGTACTTTTGTACGCACCCGTTGTCGCGCAGCACCGGAAATATAGCCAATCTACAAGTCGACTATTTTCGGCACGCGGCACAGTGCCGCGCACCAAAGTAAAACGGAGGCTTTTACGCGGCCTTGCGCCATTCATTCACATCAGGTCTTACTCTTTAAGTAGCGTGGAGCCGGTGGAAACATCCAGCGGTTGTTGGAACCAGGGATATTTCACAGCTGAGTGAGCCCATGCCCAAAGCATGTTTAGCTCTCTTACACTGTAGCCTGGACAGGGAGTGGGGGGGGGGGGGGGGGGGGGGGCTTTATTTGATGGCCAAAACACACAACTGCACAACTCATCGGGATTCTGGACGCGTGGGGGCATGGTTGATGAAATGTGTGCGCACACACACACACACACACAAGAGCGTGCGCGCCCACACATAATAACACACCGGAGAGCCAAATACTCAAACGGCTTACTACAGCGTTGAGGGGGGGGGAGGGGAGAGGGGGGTGGGGGGCCAGGCTTCGGCTCCAGGCTCCCAGAGGTTTGATGAGTGAAATGGATTAAGCCCCTGTGATCAATAGCCTGAGCGAATACACAGATTATCAGATTATCAGATTAGAATCTGTCCCCCTACTGCCAAGGGGAGCCAGAGAATACATTAAAACCTGAGGTGCCTTGGCAAGATTCAATTAATCAGACCACAGGTCTGTCCCCCCCCCCCCCCCCCCCCCCACACACACACACACACACACACACACACCCCGCCCCCACCCCACCCCTTTAAAGTCAATTCCAGGAGAACGGTATTGTTTTGCCGCAGTTGGCATACGTCAGAGCAAGGGCATATCAGTCCACGGAACACAACGAACGAACGCTAGTGTATTATGCACAGCAATCTTCTCTTCTGCCCCAAAGAAGTTAAGATCTGAATATAAATGACAGCTGAATATAAATGGAATCAAACTGCTTTGTTTTAGTTTTTTTTTTTTTTTTTTTTAATTACAAATCCAAATGTGTTACACTGTTGTGTAATAGTTGTCCTTGAGAAGGGGGGAGCAGCTTTATTATAATTGCTGGATAGCTAATGACCATGGGTGCAATAAAGCTTGGTTAAATTAACTTAGATTTCCCAGCATCACCCGCGGTGCCGTAAACAAACCATGCTAGCACTCAGAGGCAGTCTAGTTGGGCTGTGACTATGGTGTGCATGGGCCATACTAGCACACAGAGGCAGTCTAGTGGGGCTGTGACTGTGGTGTGCATGGACCATTGGACCATGCTAGCACACAGAGGCAGTCTAGTGGGGATGTGACTGTGGTGTGCATGGACCATGCTAGCACACAGAGGCAGTCTAGTGGGGCTGTGCAGTCAGATACTGTGGTGTTCCATGGACCATGCTAGCACACAGTCACAGAGGCAGTCTAGTGGGGCTGTGCAGTCAGATACTGTGGTGTTGCATGGACCATGCTAGCACACAGTCACAGAGGCAGTCTAGTAGTGGGGCTGTACAGTCACACACTGTGGTGTGCATGGGCCATGCTAGCACACAGAGGCAGTCTAGTGGGGCTGTGCAGTCACACACTGTGGTGTGCATGGGCCATGCTAGCACACAGTCACAGAGGCAGTCTAGTGGGGCTGTGCAGTCACACACTGTGGTGTGCATGGGCCATGCTAGCACACAGAGGCAGTCTAGTGGGGCTGTGCAGTCACACACTGTGGTGTGCATGGGCCATGCTAGCACACAGTCACAGAGGCAGTCTAGTGGGGCTGTGCAGTCACACACTGTGGTGTGCATGGGCCATGCTAGCACACAGAGGCAGTCTAGTGGGGCTGTGCAGTCAGATACTGTGGTGTGGCATATGGGAGCCTTCCGGCACTGCCATCGTTCCGGTGGCAGTCAGCGCAGCAACTGCCTCTCTGCCAAAGTCATACCCAACCACCAGCCACCTCTCCCACCCCTTCCCAATGCCTGCGACATACATACTAGCACCGTGGCACAGTCGGCACAGACAGGCAAGTAACATTAGCTGCCGTGGCTATAGCCAGCTGTGGCCAGGGGTTGTATTTAAGTAGACTTTTGAGGTACTTAAATGTTTTGGTACTTTGATAATTGGGCTTTATGAAGTGAAAACGGTCTGGTATACTCAGGCTATCTCTGTGTTTTTATTGCCTGTTTTTATCTCTGTGTTTTATTTGGACTACTGTCCAAATACGACTGTGTCTGAGATAAAGTTAATCATTTTACTCCACTGCAATATCTCAGATATAAGTAAATATTGTGCATTTTTATTTCACTATACAATTATTTGACAGCTGACGTTGCCCAAGCCTACATTATCCAATTAACACTTATTTTATACTTTAGACAGGCAGGCATACAGGCAGGCAGGCAGGCACTAGGCAGGCAGGCAGGCAGGCAGACAGGCAGACAGGCACTAGGCAGGCAGACAGGCAGGCACTAGGCAGGCAGACAGGCACTAGGCAGGCAGGCAGGCAGACAGGCACTAGGCAGGCAGACAGGCAGGCACTAGGCAGGCAGGCAGGCAGGCACTAGGCAGGCAGGCAGGCAGGCAGGCAGACTTAACTCACCACGCTAGCAAAATTGCATCTGAGCCAGTGTTGCATCTTTTATTTTGGAGTGTCGCTTTTTCCCCTTGGCGGTTTGGAGTTAAGTTATTTTCAAAGCTGAACAGAGCACCCACTGCCTTAACCAAGGGCAGTTTCCAGAGGAAGCGCTGCACCTGCTTTTCTTTCTTTAGACTGACAGACTTGCGCCTTGGCACAGACGGTGGCAGGCTAATTAGCATTTAACAGTGGGGTGGCTACCCAGGCGAGGCTACTGTATAACTGTCTGCCCCTCTCTCTTATCTCTCCCCCTGCAGTGTGTACGGTTGCCCCCTGGCTAAGAAGAGGAAAGGTGCAGACCGGCCGGCCCTGGAGCCCCCCTCCCCGAAGAGGGGGGCCTACCTGGAGGACGCCATGGACAACTCCACCATGGAGGAGTGCTACGAGACAGACGAGGACAACGCCACCGAGGAACTGGAGGACAGGTAGCCTACCGCCGCTATCGCGTTGATTTTGTTGACTAGAACTATATGACGAAATTTCTTTGGTCGACTGCCTTTTTACACCTTTTACAGTGAATAAAAACTAAATAAGAACTAAGCTGACTAAAATTATGACTAGATATACTAGATATGACTAGATACTGACAATTTCGTCAACAAATAAAAACTAGACTTAAATGTTAGGGGGGGGGGGGAGAAGAACTAAAAGTAGAACTAAAAGACAAGTCGATCATTTTATGTTTGGTTTCAAATTAGCCGATGTACAAGTTGTGAGCTTGTAGATCGGCTTTTTTCAGAGTGAAACCAAGAGTAAAATCAAGCATTATGACACCATCAAGGCCCGCCAAAACACATTTTAGTCAACAAAATAAACTAGAGATTTAGTTGACTAAAATCTTATGATATTTAGTCAACTAACACCCAAAGGTAAAACATTTCAGACTAAAACTGGACTAGCCACGTTATATGATATTTAACCTCTTCACACTTCCCTGAATTTTCCCCTGTCTTTTTGTTTTGTTTTCTTTTTTGAGGGGTGCTCCAATGCATGACTTTTGAAGGTTACGTCATGTGGCAGCCAAGTCTATGGACTTTTTAAAGATTTTTCTTTTTGCGGCTTACGCCTTTTATTGGTTTTTTTGAAGGGACAGACAGTAGGCTGACAGGTAACGGGAGAGAGATGGAGGAAGACATGCAGTAAAGGCCACTCGGTGGCGCGCTATGAGCTTGTAGATCTGCTATTTTTCAATAGCTAAATTAAAACATAATGTTTAAAACACGAAAAGGGGTTCCCGCCCAAAATGGGTTAAGAACACAGTTATGTACAGAGCCATTGCATACTGGCGTGTGCTATTCTGGTCTGCTATTTATTTATTTCTCGTTAAAATGTGGCGCAAATCGTGACAGAAAACTGTCAGGATTTAGAACGCATTTTATAAATTTCGATTTTGGGCAGAGGGAAAGTAGAGTGACCGTGACGACGTAAGTCGTCATGTGGCCATGAATACATCTTGTGACTCATTGTTCCGTGTTACACAATAACACACACTGCATTCGTGTCTGGTGGAGGACAATGGGGATGGTGATAGTGTCAGACTGTTTGCCACACCACTCAAGCACAAGAAGGACATTTACTTCATAGGCAGTATGACGAGTTTGAGCAGTGGTACGATGGCAATGGTCTCTTGACTTTAAGCCCAGAAAACACCCGGCAGGTAAATAGAGAAGAACTTGAACATGGCAAGGGTAAAGATGATGATGCCACACCACTAGAAGACGACAAGCAAATGGACTATTTAGAAGAGATGACGGTGGAAATGAATGAAAAGTGACTCCGACATAATATGTGCAGTTTGTGCAGTCAAAATGATGCTTCATTTTCCAATAACTCAAGAAATGGACAGTGTAGCTGCATGGCGATCTCTATAGACGAACACAGTGGGCACCCTTCACTTCACACAAGTGTGATATTTTTACCCTCATTGTCGTTCCTGATTTGCCGGGTGTGAAATTTCACCATTTCACACCTGGTACAATTTCACACACCAATTTCATCACATGTTTTTTTTTTTTTTTTTTTTTTTTTTGGTTTTTGTGAACGCCTGTCTGATAAGCATATATTGTGCATGCTTGCACGCACCTTTGCTTAACGTATACACTGACACCACGGCGCGTATTCAGAGCATCAAGCTGTGACTCCGCCCACCCCCGGGGGAAGTTGTGATTTGCTCTCGTTCACTGCAATGCAATTTGCGGCATTTCCAAAACAATATTGCGCAGAGTAGCGATTATCAAACGTATTTGCAATGCCATACGTTGAAAGATCTGTTGCCCGTGGACAAGGCACGCTAACCTGACGCTGCCAGATCCAAGAAGCTTGCTACACAAATTTGTTTCACAGCTTATTGGGATCTGGGATCGCGGAAGCTAATTCGATGACGGGGCTGTTCCTTTTTTTCAAGATACTTGGTAGATGATTGGATGGGACCGTCTGTCTATCACCGTATGGGCGTGCAAACACAACCAATCATATTGACGTGTCTATATAGCTTCACGTCCGGTTTCGCATATATCCCGCCCTTAGCTCACGCTGATTGGTCCGGTACGGAACGGATTTTTGTCAGCTCAACTGCCTGAGAGATCCCAGATGAGTGCTGTGTTGGGGAACATGGTTACCCAATACCGCCCTCATCTGGCAGCGTCAGGTTAAAGGCACGCTACCTCCGCAAGTTAGATATTATCGGCATAGATAGATGTTTGTCCATGTGATTAAGGATTGGACCAAGTTGCATTGGCAGCCATAGGAAATTCTTACCCCGGGCTAAAACCGGATGTGACATTTGTGGGCGTTCCTGTCTAGCGTGGTGTCAGTCTATATACGCGTCTCAGCTTCGAGGTATCCTGTATAATGACACTGTGATTGCAGGCTTCTGTAAAGGCTGTATATATTGTTTGTATACTGTATACTGCTTATAGATAGCTGTCGTTGCTCTGGTCGGGATATCGTTGTTGACAATGGGTCTGTCTGTATTTTTGGTCATGCATTGATTCATTGGTTGAATACTTTATTTACACGTTTGTTAGCCAATAGTACATTCAAAGGTTATTCAAAAAGCATAACACAAAAAGCCCCGGTGGCTTGTTTCCATTGCGGTCCATACTCAGTTCATCAGTAATGATATATACCGGTAATAAATATTAACAATTATTGGTAGAAAACGCAGTATAGCATCAAAAGGTATATTTACAGAGAAATGAGGGTGGGGAGCAGAATATGCTGCTACCTCCACCTCTGCGGCAGTCAGCCGCGGAGGTGGAGCTTAATTTCCAGCCACCAGCTGTCTAAAAACCTAAAAGTCGCTTGTAAGTATTGGTAGTTGCTGGTTGTGTTTATTTTTTGCTTGTTTCTAAAGTGTACAGTAGTTGCTTATTTGGGCTTGCTTCCCAATGTTGTTTGAACCAGTGGTTCCCACGTTTCTTCACGTCAAGGAATCCCATGGCCATTAATATGCAATTGTCCACAGATTTGTGTTGTAAAATGTTTAAAGAAATATTCAAAATATTTCAATTTATTCTCAATATTTTTAATAATTGTCGCCGTGAGCTTGTAGATCTGCTATTCTCATTCGTGCTTGTTTTCATAGACCCGGCTGCTTGTTTCTCTTG
This sequence comes from Protomyctophum parallelum, assembly GCF_964188405.1. Classification (NCBI taxonomy): domain Eukaryota; kingdom Metazoa; phylum Chordata; class Actinopteri; order Myctophiformes; family Myctophidae; genus Protomyctophum; species Protomyctophum parallelum. The sequence goes on along the minus strand of NC_139718.1, from coordinate 35,168,685 downwards.
CAAAATTACTGGTCACAGCAGCAACAGGAAGAGGAAGTTATGCACACACAAATAGGGAGTTGAGATCTTCCGATGGGTTTCGTATACGGCGTTCCACATTTTGGCTCCAGGCAGCAGCATGTTTGTGATGAATTTCTGGGGGACTATAGGTCAGATGAGCTCCCTCTGGTGTTAGTTAGTGCAGGCTATAATGGTGTATGATGTCATTGATGGTGCTTGTTTGTGATATTTTCTTCCTATACCTCACTGTACTTTCCCTCGCGTTGTAACTTCACTGCTGTGCTGCCTATGGGGCCTGCATTTCCCCGCATGCATGCACCGTGGCGGGATCAATAAAGGTCTATTCTGTTCAACAGGGAGGAAGACGAAGAGGAGGAGGAGGAGGAGGGAGAGGGCGGAGCGGTACTAGAAGAGGAGGTCGAGGTGGAGGAGGAAGAGGAGGAGGAGGAGGAGGAGGAGCAGGGCTACCAGGAGGACTATCAGGTGGAGGAGCAGACGGAACACGAGGAAGGGGAGGTGGAGCGAGGGGAGGTGGAGGAAGGGGAGGAGGGCGAGGATGAGGATGAGGAGGTGGAGGTGGAGCAGGAGGAAGAGGAGGAGGAGGAGAGGGTGGAGGAGGAGGAAGAGGAGGAGGAGGAGGTGGAGTACGATGACGACGGGGAAGAGGAGGAAGCGGAGCAGAGTCGAGGACAAGGTGAGTACCTCTGTCTTGTGCTACATGTGCAGCACTTAAAGATGGAGTGCCGTGATTTCTTTCCCAGTTTTTCATGCGTTTATGAGGTGACAGTACTTCATTAGACACCTTGGTGTGGTTGTGATGTGCAATGATGCCTTCCCTTAGTATTTAGTATCTTCCTGGAGGCTGAAACGTTGACAGTCAAAGTGATAAATCACAATATCTTTTCAGAAAAAAAATGGTGAAAGTGAAATTGGTTGATTTTATCTGCTGCATTTATATATATATTGAAACAATGACAAGTATTAACAAGAGATTATTAATAAATAATAACAAATAAATCAATAAATAATAATTTAAAATAATCTGACCCATTGGAAAAAAATAATAAAGGTATTTTCACATTGGAAGTGAAACCTGTTTGCAGATCTGCTACTTTTGATGGTTTTGTGTGATGCTGTAGGATGCAAATTTAGAAGAAAACACAAAAACCTAAAAGATGGACATAAGAGGTTTCTGCCCGACAGCGACGATTACATTTATGTCTTCACCTCACCGGGTTGAACACAATTCGGGGGAATGTGTTTGATATTGTTTTGGTGTTTCTTATTCTTTGTGTGTTTTTTTGTTGCTCTGCCTTGGAATGATGTAGATCTATCACCGTATTTATCCCATCCCTACAGTGACAGCTTTTCTTTCTCCGTCCTCCCTTTGATCTTTATAGACACACTTTTTTTATTTAGTCAGTTATTTGCACTTTATATGGGCATGTGTTGTGGTTGTTATTGTTTTTAGATGACGAGGTGGCTACTGCACCCGAAACAGAATATTTACAGCTATATCAAACCCTCTTACCTGAAAGAGCTGAGATTTGGCAGCAAACGGTTCACTTGTTAATTTAGTTAGTTTGTTTGAGATCTAATATTTTTCTGGTTTTCCTGAAGAGTTATTGTCAGTTGATTGTGAAAATCTGCTAGTAGGTGAGCTGTGCGTGCGTGCGTGCGTGCGTGCGAGCATGACCAGTTTGTTTTGGGAAGTCTGGAGCCTAGTTTTAAGGGCCTTTGAGGTGCTGTGGTACCAGGAGGTGCATGCATAGTCAAAGAAACCTTGTACGAGGGCTCCTGTTAAGGTCTTCAAGGTGTTTTTGTTGACCAGTGAGGAGATCCTGTAAAGGAATCTTGTTCTTTGGTTGACTTTTTTGATTACGTTGGTGGCCATTTTATCATCAGAAAGATTAGCCTCCAGGATGGAACCTAGGTAGGTAATTTCATCTTTACGTGCGATAACATTGTCACCCATGCACTCTAACCAAGAAGGCATTTGCCTTGCTGAGATTACTATTAGATCCAAAGATTCAGTTTTTCCCAGGTGTAAAGATAGTTTGTTATCAGCGAGCCAGGTGCAGATTCTACCGAGTTCAGAGCTGAGGGCCTTTTCAACCTGCAGTTTGTTCCTGTCCGAGACTAGCAGTGCCGAGTCATCTGCGAACAGGAACAAGTTGCAGTCACAAGCTGATGTCATGTTGTTTACATATATTAGGAACAGTAAAGGCCCTAGTATGCTTCCTTGTGGAACGCCACAGCTCACTGGGAGGGGGGGGGGGGGGGGGGGGACAGTGTTCCATTCACCTCCACCATCTGTTCTCTCCCCTCCAGGTAGGATTGCATCCAGCTCACTGATGTGCTATCGAAACCAATTGCTTTTAGCTTGTTAACCAGTATGGAGTCGTTCACGGTGTCAAAAGCCTTTTGGAGGTCCAGCATGCCGCAGTATTTGCCAGCATCCACATCATGTTTGATGTGGTCGCTCAAATAGAGAAGGCATGTGTCAGTGGAGTGGGATGTTCTGAAGCCAGATTGGAACTCGTACATTAATTTATGGCAAGATACTTTTAAACCCATATACTATTTTTTCCATCACTTTCGAGATGGAGCTTAGAATAGAAATAGGGCGGTAGTTGCCGGGGTCTAATTTACTCCCTTTCTTGTGCAGGGGGGTTACTTTGGTCAGTTTGAAATCTTGGGGGACCTGTCCCTGTTTGATGGAGAGGTTTACCATGGGTGATGATTGGAGCTAACGAGATGGCTGAGTCTCTGAGAAATTTGGAGGGAATATTGTCATGGCAGTGGGGCCTTGTGGGGTTGGAGGGCACAATTTCTTAAGTACCTCATCAGTTGTTACCATAACTAGTTTAAAAACGTCTTTACAAATCGTCTACACCAAAGAGCCCAGAGTGGAAGGGCAGTTTGTTAACCAGAGTTGTTGCTATGTTTGTAAAGAAGATATTCAATATAGTTGGCCACATCAAGCTTGTCAGTGATGAGAGTGTCGTTCGATTTGATGTTTATGTTTGAAAACCTGGTTTTTAGTTTCTGACCGCAGCCTAGTTGATTGTTTAGTAGCTTCCAGAGCTCACAATGTTAAGTACTGAGCAGGGTTGGCGTCAGGGTCCAGCAATCACTGCCGTATAGGAAAACAGACTCTATTGTTGCATATACTGTAGGTAGAAGAAGCTGAGTTGGATTTGATGGGGGAGGTTGGAGTTTCATACACTGGTACTTGAAGTCCTTATCTTCCTTGAAGCCCTTAACTTCCTTCAGCACAGTGTCTCCTTTTGTTGTCAAAGGTGGATGTTCCGGTAATATTTTATAGGTGATAACCTCAGTTTTCTCTGCATATTCTGGGGGGAGAACAATAGCCAAAAGTAGCTGTAATTTAGCTGTAGATCAGCACATTTAGCTGTAATTTAGCTGTAGATCAGCACATTTTGGTGAAGAGATTTGGTGTAGGCAGAAAAAAAGGTTTATTAAAGGTATATTCAGTGATTATTATTTTCTATAGAGTGTGCTGACCATATAAGGTGTTTCTCCCAGTCCCCAGTTAACCCCTGGGGTAAAAAAATCGTAGGTTTTGATTTTGGCTATAGGGTTTGCCAGCCTTCATCCAATCAGGATGAGAGGGGCCTTCCTCCAATCTTGACCGAGTGGGGGCGGGCCTTGGTGCACATGCTTTTGGCCTGTTGCGTGTCCCCCCACTGTAGAGTGTGTGCATGTGCATGTCTTGTTACCAGGGCGGGTTTTCCAAATCACCCAAATCACTGAATGCTCCTTTAAGTCTAGACATGCAGGTTAAGGACTGCATGTGATTTGAGAAACTGCTGCCCCACGTTAGCCTGGAAACCAGACCAATCTGCCTGTGTGAGGAGAAAAAAAAAATCCCCTCTGCAGATTTGGTCTGGCAGCGCTCAGTCGTGATTGGATTTCACTCCCTCCAAAGTAGTGAGGGGCCAATCAGGGCCTGGTATGCAAATAATATATAGGTCCGGTTTATCACCATGGGGCATTTTTATTTATTTATTTATTGCCCTTTGGAAATGCAGGTTCCACACAGAGAGAGATTCCAGACACGGCCACGCCAGGCTCGCCCCGCGTATCGTACCACCCCTCCCCCCACACACCGTATACACCCCCCCCCCTCCCCTGCCCCAAAACAGCAGATTTGGCAGGTCTCTCTCCAGCAGATACAGATTTGCACCCCCGCATGCTGCGATTGGACTTGACAAGTGCCTTCAAGTCCAATTAAGAATGAAGCTGGGAGAGGGAGAGAGAGAGAGCGGTGCGCTAACCCTGTTTGGTGCGTCGTGCGTCAGGCTCTCTCTAGCCCACCCAGCGCGTTAATGCCGCCGCTGCAGTGCAGACGCAGCCTTCCTTCCTTCCTCCCTCCCTTCCTTCCTTCCTTCCTTCCTCCGTCTACCCTTCTGTTGTCAGAACGTCTCCCCACCTGGCCGCTCATTATAGGCCGCCGTCCAGAGCAGTCAAGGCCGCGCGCGGCGCAGACGCTGTTAGTTAGCACTGTCTGCGCCAGCGGTTCCCAGACGTTTTAGCGCCAGACCCAACAGAGAAATTACTGTATAGGTACTGTTTTCCCGGGACCCAAACTAGTGAAAATAGCACATTTACAACTGTATAAGCTTGTAGATCGGCTATTTTCACTTTGTATTATGTATTATTTTTCTTGCTTGTTTTTTTGTTTTGTGACACTTTTATTATACTATGAAATGGAGATACATTTCTCCATGAATCCCCCACCCCCCTCACACACGCACACTCGCACACGCACGCACACACGCACACTCACACTCACACACACGCGCACACACACACTCACACTCACACGCACACACACACACACACACACACACACACACACACACACACACACACACACACACACACACACACACACACACACACGGTTGGTTGTTAGGCAGATTCTAATCTGGCAAGCTTTGAAAAGGAGCTTCACTGCTCTACTCTCATGGTACGCACATTGCCGTAGAGCTAATCCAGAGCCATTTGAGGCCACAGCGGCGCTCTCCCTCGCCGCCCGGCCCCCCCTCCCTCAATCTGTTTCGCTTTCCCGATCCCCTTTGTGTACCCTGATTGCTCTTTAAATTGCTTTCCAGTGCCATGTTTCATAGCATAAAAAATTAAACCCTTTGGTATACAGTATAGCCTATGGTTGCTGTGGGAAGCCCTCCGCTAGCTGTCGAGATGTGTACCCGCTCATTCGTGACTGTATTTCTCTTTCTGGTCCACGGCTCTCTGTCCTGCTAAGCCCTACGTGTTGTGTTGTGTTGCTCTCATTAGATTGTGTCTGTCTTGCGCGTACGCCGTATATGTATATCGTCGCTGTCAGGCATAGAAACCTCTTATCTCTCATATTTCTTTTGGAAATGATGCCCTACTTGATCATACAGCGTGACACGAGCGTCAAAAGTAGCTGATCTCCAAGCTCGGGACGCAGCGCAAATCGACACATTTTGAGCTTGTCGATCTGCTACGTTTGCTTTTATTTATTTGCTTCTTTTTATTCTTTATTTTTTTTTTATCCTGAAAAGTAACGGATTTGGACATATGAGGTTTCCCCCCCCCGACCAGAGACGATATGCATTAACCCATTCTGACCGGGCACCCATTTTGGTGTCAGCATCATGTTATGCTTTAGCTATTTAAAAATAGCAGATCTACAAGCTCGTATCACGCCACCGAGTGGCGCGATACGAGCTTGTAGGTCTGCTATTTTTGAAAAATCGAAGAGCGACTGACATTTTTAGAATCTGATCTCAGGTCAGAATGGGTTCATCAGACCAGTGTGTGTCAGGCGGAAACCTTGTATGAATCTGATCTCAGGTCAGAATGGGTTAAAAGATTGTGCAGCCCGCGTGCGGCGTAAACCTCTTCCCAAGCGTGCTGTTTGTGGGTGTTTGTGTATGCACATAAAGATGAGCTCGCATTCCTTTTTTTTACAGTATATATCCGTCGTGTTTACATCTTTGATCTTATGGAAATGTACGGCCGCACGCATCTATTGGGGGACTGTGGATGAGTCTTTTGAATACGGCGTTAATTCATATTTCAACGCGGCCGATTACACTTCGCTGGTGTTTTGTCAGGTGACTCTCTCTCTCGGTCCCTCCAGAAATCAAAGTCACATTTATTATTTCTGCGTGGTGGGCCCTTGGGTTTCCTTTCCCTCCGCAGGAATTTAACCCATTTAGGCCTGACGTCGACATTTTTAAAATGTATTTTTAAAATGCCTTTTTTTTCTGAAAAACCTCATGTTTCTATATCAGTGGTTCTCAATATTATAATTGAGATATATATAATAAGATTATATCATATTATATAAGATTATATAATATTATAATAATATATAATATATATAAGGACCCCAAAAATGATATGTAATATGCCGCCGACCCCCATCTGAAAATATGTTGTTCCAGGGGACCTCTCCAGAAGCAAAGATTTTAGTTAAAAACTGAAACTCTGAAAGAATATTCAAAGATTTGAGGCACATTTTCACGATTTTTCAAAAACCTACAAGCTCGTAGCGCGCCACCTTGTAGATCTGCTATTTTTCAATAGCTAAAGTATAACATAGGCCTAATGCTTAAAACACCAAAAGGGGTTCCCGCCCAAAAGGGATTAAGTGGCGAGTGTGGCGCCGATGTGAACACACCGTGTTCTTGACAGTTCAGGGCGGAAATGTGAAAGGGGAGATTGGAAGTGCTCCAGAGAGTGAGTGCTTGAAATTACTGACAGAAGAGATTCAGTAACCTTTTCGCAGCCTGTCGGAATCAATTAGGCATGTGAAAAGAATTCAGAAAAAATTTGAAATGAATTGAATGAAAAGAGGACTTTTGAGAACGGAAAAAAACGATGAATGGAGGAGCGACAGGGGTTCATCTTGTTGTAGACCTAACATCGTATTATTTCTGACATTTACAATGTCCAAAAAATGTCTCCCTCCAATTCAAAGGTTTCCGACTGCCGCATGGCGAGTTGAAGATTGTGGGCATACAAAAAAAATCAAAATGGAAGGTTTTGGTCCAAATATAGCAAAGGATATAAACGATATAATGCTTGGTTTCATTATTCTCCTTTACCACAGCCTCTTCTATTGGAACTTTCCCAAATCCACTATATTCCACTTCCTGCACTCATGTCCAAGTCAGCGCACGCAAGCTGCTGTTAAGACTCTCAAAGTAAATTATTAGGGGGAAGCAAAGAGTTCCTTATCAAATTTAGAGGGGCAGAGCCCAGAAATCTGATTTAGCAGTAAAATAGAATGACGGAAATGAAATTACAAGGCTTTTTTTCCCTCTCTCTCTCTCTCTCTCTCTCTCTCTCTCCTTCTCCGCCATGCACAAACAGAGGACGATCGGATGAGTAGCGGCGGTGAGGGCGGAGGCAATCCCAAGAGCGGCCTGCAGGCGGCGACGGAGAAGGACGACAACAACAACGATGAGTACGAGAACTACGACGAGCTGGTGGCCAAGTCGCTGCTCAACCTGGGCAAGATCGCCGAGGACGCCGCCTACCTCGCCGCCACCGAGTCGGAGATGAACAGCAACTCCTCCAACAGTGCCGAGGAGGAGGAGGACGAAGAGGAGGAGGAGGTATAAAGTCACCTTTCACAGCACTGCTACTCGGGTGTGGGATGACCGAGCCCCCAGGAAGGAAGGCTGGCCAGCGTTGAAGCCGCGAGACGTATAGTGATCAGAGCTGGAACCTGCGGGCGTGCATTCATCACAAGGAAACCCCGCGCCGCTGGGGTTCAACATTGAGCGCTCGTTTGCACTGCCGCATTTGCCAACCAAATGTTGAATGTTGAATATACTGTACATACAGTATATTCCGTGCTTTTGAGAATTGTTGTTGTTTTAAATTATTGTTCATGTCATGATTGTGTGTGAGTGCATAGGAGGAGCAGAATGGAAACAGGACCGTTGTTTGGGTGTAACCCTTTTGGACCAAATGCTTGACTGTACTTTGTGCTGTTTGCATTTATATATTGTCTAATAAAATATTAAATTTATTATTCAAAAGGAGGAGGAGGAGGAGGAGGAGGAGGAAGAGGATGAGGAGGAGGAGGAGCAAGAGGAGGAGGATGAAGAGGAGGAGGAGGAGGAGGAGGGGGGCGACGCGACAGCGGCGAAGGGCGACCTGAGTTTGGACGTGGACAGCGACGTGGTCCGGGAGACCGTGGACTCCCTCAAGCTGTTGGCGCAGGGCCACGGCGCAGTGCTGGCCGACGACATGGACGACGGACAGGAGTACGCCGAGGGCGGCGCTCTCCAGAACGGCGGCCGCGGCGACTGCCACCGCAACGGGGGCAGCGGCCACGGCGGCGGCGGGCGGCCGGAGGACAGCGACGAGGAGGTGTGTCTCAGCAGCCTGGAGTGCCTCCGGAACCAGTGCTTCGACCTCGCCCGCAAGCTGAGCGAGACCAAGTCGACGGTGGACCGGCCGGGCGGCGGCGGCGGCCTCCCGTCGCAGCTCAACCACTACTCCGGGGGCGGGGGCGGCGGGGGAGGGGACCACCAGCAGCTGCAGCTCCAGCAGCTCCACCCGGGGGCCTACGAGGACCACCTCCACCAGAGCCACGAGGAGGAGCGGCGGACGCTGGACAGGAACTACTCGGACATGGTCAACCTGATGAAGCTGGAGGAGCAGCTGAGCCCGCGCTCCAAGGCCTTCTCCAGCTGCGCGCAGGACGAGCGCTACCAGCACCACCATCACCACCACCACCACCACCAGCGGGCCGACTTCGACGAGGACACCACCTCGGTGACGTCGGACCGCTCCGAGGAGGTCTTCGACATGACCAAAGGGAACCTGTCCCTGCTGGAGAAGGCCATCGCGCTGGAGTCGGAGCGCGCCAAGGCCATGCGGGACAAGATGGCCGCCGACGCCGCCCGGCGGGAGGGCGTGCGCTACGGCGGCCACGACGACCACGGGCCGCGGCACGGCTACGGCGTCGAGCGCAAGGCGCGGCTACACGACGGTATGAAGAAGCCTTTCTACCATAAAGGTGAGTACTGTATGAGATGAAACATGCCTATGCATGCCATGCAAGAACAATTGAAAGGGTGAGAGAATAAGTCGTAGAATGTACAAATTGAACCAAATAAGGGTCCATTTGGTTCCATTTGTACACTTTCAAACTCACAGACCTATAATGATCTATTCGGGAGCCCCCTCAACGAAAACATCGAAGTCCATGCTTCCGCAATTGCACACAACAACGCAAGTAAAAACGTTTGTCTGTCAGTGTGTGCCATTGCATCTCTATGCTGTTCCAGAGGCTAGCGGGCATTCTGGGAACCTCACTGTAACCCTAATTCCCCCCCCCCCCCCACCACCCCCTTTTTTTTCTCCAGACAATTTTGGAAATGCACATCTCGGTGGCAACGGGAGCGGCAGCAGCAGCTTATGTTGTTAAAATAGGCCAGCGTGCAAACATCAGAGGGTAGGCTTGTCAGGCATAAGTAATGGCAATCTGCACGGCCTGTTAGGACCACAAATCTCTTCCTGCGATGCAGCTTGGGGTAAAGCGGACTATTTTTAAACACAGCACAAGGGCTTCGTGAAGGGAGGCTACCATTGCAATAATATACAGAGGTCTACTGCCCAGCTATGGACACATTCTAAGGGGTATCGAGTGGGTTTGTTTATAGTACGTATGTTCATGTTCTTGCAGCGTATACCTAGCCTGGAAACCAGACAAATCGGCCTGGGGAGATTGGTCTGTACTCTGTCCTCGGTTGGAGTTACATTTCGCTCACCCCAGAGTTGTGGGTGACAAATCAGAGCCCACTATTCAAAGTAAGACTTTTTTTTTTGCTGTGACGTTGGGATCTGTTTGTAACCACCCCTTGGAAAATAAATCTTCAGACTAATATCTACACGGTGATATTAGTCTAGCCATGCCAGGCTAGTGTATACCCCCATGCGATCGTCCCTTACAACAACAGTTATATTCCACACTGCCTACAGTGCTGTGTAGACTGTGGCGGCTTCTGATCATATAGCACAAAGACAGTCAGGCCTTGCAAGGCAATTGTCACCCAGCAGCACCAGTATCTGCTGTGCGTCTTGTTTCCATGCCTACACACATAGACCGTACTGTCAGGAAGACATTAAAGTGGCATTTTCAGTATTCCACGTGCCGGGCTTCTTCATTTAGCTCCTGATTAATCCTCTCACCGTGGCCATTACTAGAACAATGCTCTATTGATGATAAGACAGGCTAACACATTTCATAGGCACCCACAAGTAAGTGATCAGATAAGGGCAGCAATTACAAAACAATCCCCAGCAACTCAGCTAGGTCCACATTGCACCTTAAATGCCACACACAGCATCAGGTACGCACGCGCGCACGCACATACACACACACACACACACACACAGACACAACCTACAGTAAGTTAAAATGCCACACAAAATGCAAATTTTCAAAAGCACTCCATGTGCCCCCGTGTCTGGCTAATGCCAGAATAATGAGAGGACGCGAGGCGGTCGTGTCGCGATAGCATCTTTCCCCCCCGGGGCGAGATAGTGGCAGACACTAGTTGACCAACGGTTCCTGTGTGTGATTTATAAATAACGCACGGCCGTCTGGAGAGGGGGCAGGGCGGGGCGGACACGGAACACGGTGGTGGGGTGGGGTGGGGTGTGTGTGTGTGTGTGTGTGTGGGGGGGGGGGGGGGGGGGGGGGGGGGGTTGGGAGGGGAGGCAGCTCCCCTAAAAAGAGGCACGAAGGCCGAGATGGAAATTGAACAGTATCCGAATGACCGATAACCAGCGACAGGCCCACTGACTGCACATTAATTATCCAGAGATGGTATGGTAATGGAGGCCATTTGCTATGCAAAGCGCGGCCCGTCCACCCGGCCACAATCAATATCCTCTTGCATCCTAATGTGCCTCCTCTTCCTCCTCCTCCTCCTCCTCCTCTTCCTCCTCCTCCTCCTCCTCTTCCTCCTCCTCCTCCGCTGTGCGTACCACGCCGCGGGGCCGCAGGCGGGCGTGCAGCGGATGCAGGCACGCCTGTACTGTACTGTACTGTACAGTACAGTACAGTACAGTACGCCGCAGCATGTGTGATCATCAGACTGTACAGCATGTCATCGCCATCAGGGCGGAAAACTCTTGTCTCCATGTTTGAACTCGTGATTTTTTAACAACCTGCTTGATCATACTACGGCTTGACATACGCAAGCATTGAGTGTAGCAGATTCGCAATGTGTTTCGTGCTTGCCGATCCGTTTCTTTCGCTGTATCGAATAGTAACAGTTTTGGACATATGAGGTTTCCCACCCGACAGACGATATGCATTAAATGGTGCGTGTCCATGAACGACTGAATTACACATAATTATATTAGTAAAAAGAGCATAGACACAACATCTGAATTTTACTTTAGTATAAAGACTATTCAACATCTGAATTATACTTAGTATAAAGACTATACAACATCTGAATTGTAGTATAACGAGTATAGATACAACATCTGAATTGTAGTATAACGAGTATAGATACAACATCTGAATTGTAGTATAACGAGTATAGATACAACATCTGAATTGTAGTATAACGAGTATAGATACAACATCTGAATTGTAGTATAACGAGTATAGATACAACATCTGAATTGTAGTATAGATACAACATCTGAATTGTAGTATAGATACAACATCTGAATTGTAGTATAACGAGTATAGATACAACATCTGCGAGCTCACAACGTGTCGCACCACGTGCTGTGAGCTTGCACAATGCACATTAGCTATTTTCGGCGCAGGACACCTTCTTACAAACGGGCATTAAACCCATTTTGAGCGGGAACCCCTTTTGGTGGTCACATACATTATGTTATAATTTAGCTATTCTTTACCGCATTACAGTACAGCCTCAGTTCCTTTATCAATGCACACGGGGGGGAATCCCCATTCACTATATCGTTGCCAGCCCAGCGAGGCCAGACACGACATTTTAGCCACGATGTTGCACCAAAGTTCATGTGTCGTAACGTGACACAGACAGATGGAGCTATACGGCTGGGGGATAATGAGGTGCTTTTTTTAAAATATTCAACATGAATGATGTTCAGACGCCGCCGTTTCAAGTGTGACTCACTGTACCAAATGTACAGTATGAGTAGGTGTGCTCTCTCTCTGCCATCTCTCACTTTTGCCCTTTTTCCTATAAGCGCCCTCCCGCCCGCCCGCCCTCCCCTCCGGTTCTCCTTTCTCCCCTCCTCCTCCCCTTTTTTCCGCCACTTCAGCCCCGGCTGGTTTTGCAGTATAAAGGCCTGAGGTAGAGAGAGGTACCAGATTACAGAGGCCTGCAAAACTTTAATTAGTGGTCTTGTCCTTCTGTGGTGCTGTCTGAACCCCAGTCCCACCCTCCCCCTTCCCTCCACCCTCTCCATGCCAGCTCTTTGATAAGGCCTGCAGTCTCCGATTTGGTCACGCAATCTGATTCATCACAGCACCCAAATGCTCGGCAGTGCTCGGGCATTAGCGATACGGGATGACGTTGCATTTATTAAGTCCTCATTTTGATGACATGAAAACATAAGGAAAATCCTGAGGCCCGTATTGCAACAGGCAACAATTAGATCTTGAATGTAAGAATAGAAGAATCCTTGCCCTTGTTGTCCTGGAGTCAAAGTGACTCTAAGGTGGATGCTTTGCTATTTGAGTAAAACGAAGCCCATTGGCATGGGTTTGGCATCATTGCTTTTTGGTGGTAACCGTATCTGAGCGGGGTTTTTCAAGAAACAGGAGAGCCAGGTTTTGGGAAGGGAAAGACAATCTCATCCTGTGGGGCTGGGTCGGTGGGTTTTGGGTCTGTGTGTACGCCTGTTTTGTGCGTGTGCGTGTGCGTGTGTGTGTGTGTGTGTGTGTGTGTGTGTGTGTGTGTGTGTGCGCGTGTGCGTGGGGAAATCAGAGCAAATATGGGCATGCCAATGTGCAAGCATGACAGACTGTATTGACACATCTAAAATCTAACACACCCATTATTAAGAACACTGACGCGTTTCGGCAGTAGCCTTCTTCAGAGCCAGTCTTAATCTTTTATGTTGGAGTGCCGCTTTTTCCATTTAGTTGGTTTATGAGTTAAGTTATTTTCAAAGCTGAGCACCCACTGCCTTAAACAAAGGGCAGTTTCCAGAGGAAGCGCACCTGTTTTTTCTTTCTTTTTCTACACCCATTATTACCTTCATTAGCTGCAGCGTTGTTTGCATCGATGTACAGTGTCATCATGCAGCCTGCCATGTCTTTAGCCTGCTATGGTTTTTAACCGGACGTTGGAAACCAAACTACAAAATCAGCCAAGGGTTTCATGCCCGCCCCACAATAACAGAAAGCAGACACTATAGACCTCCCGTCAGCCATTTGGGGTTTTTAATGGGGAGGTTTGCGCTGCATTGTAGGGGTGAGGAAAGGAGGAACATTTTTGAGGGGCGCCAAATATATTAGCGCCCCTCACTTTTTTTTTACAAATAATCACAACAACGCACATAATCAAAACATGCTTAAGTCGTTCAATGAATCAAATGCTGCAAATAGATATCATGTAAATGACCTTGTGCAGTCTCCAAAAGCCACAGAGAGATCAGGTTCGTTTGAAGTAAAAATAGGAAGGACCGATGTGCCGGAATCGGACATTGGTGGAAAAGTAACTAAGTACATTTAACTCGGGTATCATTTTTACGTACTATTACTTTACTTATGGGTATCTGTCTTTCTACCTGTGTCCATTGTATGCCCATATATGGAGGTTTCTGTATAGACATTATCTGTCAGTCATTTTATCCCTTTTATGCCCACATACGGTGGTTCCGGACAACTTGATATCCATATACTGTACCGTATCGCTTCGGATCGGTGATTCTGGACACCCACGTATCCAAATAACTCGATGGCAGCCACCACACTCCCTTGAGTGAAGTGTGTCAGTCCCATATATTATGCACGCCCATATGCAAGACGTACAGTATATGCACATAGTGGTCAACTCCGTGATCCTGGACAACCTGCTCTCCATATAGGCCTATATAATGACTGTATCGGGTTTGTCTGAATCAGAGTGACAGGCCTATATTTGGGCGTATTGAGTTTGTTTATGGTTATGCCGGAGTGATTTCAGAGGTCTGTCCTCCTCACAAATGTTAATGTAGGATTAATACACAACCCTAATTTCAGACTTCAGAGATTGTGAAATAGCCCACACATTGTGAGCTTGTAGATCTGATATCTTTTGAAAAAGAAAAAACATTTGAGAACTCAATTTGGTTATGGAAAGCATATTTGTTATGCCAATGCTTTTGTACTTTTAAGTAAAAGTTGTAAAGCTGCACTATGTAACTCGGTCCTACAGTGCAAGTGCTGAGTGTTTTACCATTGCGCTAATAGAGCCTGCATGCCTGCTTGCTCAGGAGAAAAACCTATTTTGACAACCAGGTAAAAATTCACGTCAGATCATGTGTCTTGGTTAGACATAGCTCATGGTTCATAGCTCTTAGAGCTATGTTACTCTCAACTTCCGCCACTCGCATGAATGCAGACCAGCCTCTCCTCTTTAGCGTAAATAAAAATAACGTTTTTGCTACTCACCAAAACAAAGGTGGGTTGTGTCATTAGAAAGCCTACTTTCCTTAGTGGACACACTCTGAGCCCCCCACCACACGTATAAACGGTACTTTTTGGCCAAAAGGGGATTTAAAAAATACTTTTAGTTACTCCGCTGCGCCCTCTACCGCTATTGCCCAGAGAACTGCCTCATAGAGAATATTTGTATCCCTTTCTGGCCAAAAAGTACAGTTTATACGTGTGATGGGGGGCTCAGAGTGCGTCCACTAAGGAAAGTAGGCTTTCTAATGACACAACTCGCCTTTGTTTTGGTGAGTAGCAAAAATGTTCTTTTTATTTACGCTAAAGAGGAGAGGCTGGTCTGCATTCATGCGAGCGGCGGAAGTTGAGAGTAACATAACTTTAAATGCAACGCATTAGAGCTATGGACCATAGCTATAGACACGACCTTTGACACATTCTATTTACATACTCTGCTTTAATACAGGCATTTTATTCAAGTATATTTATGTATAAATATTTATTCCTACTTTTACCTTAGGCCCAAGTAAAAAAAAAGAAAAAAAGAAATTCCATCATCGGAAAACAAAGAATAATCATCTTAGTACCATCTGCTCCCGTTTCAGCTGTGTCTCACTCGCCGCACATTTTAAATAGCCTATAGTGATGTGAAATATCTTCTGTTACTATAGTAATTTCATATCTCACCTTATGGTTCCACACATGTAACATACAGTATGTTCTGGAAACTCCCCTAGCGACCGGCTGACATCTGTAAAGATACCGCTTTTAGTCACAGCAAACTTGCGCCTGACATTACATGGTCGCCATGGTTACAGCCGTATATACTGTACATGAAGTAGGTTCGTAAGCGAGCCTCGCTTCTGCTTCTTTTTTTCCCCCAGGGTCAGCGAGCTTTCAGTGGCGTGGCGTCTTTGTGTTGCTCGCACTCCGACGCAATCAGGCATTTGAATGTGTTGTTTCGCGTGAATGACACTTTGGCGTTCATTTGGTGCTCTCTGTCCAGCTTTGCTTTCCATTATGTGATGTGTTGTGTATATGCTGTATTTGTTGCTGGAAACCATCTCTGTTCAAAACTGTTACTTTTCAGGATTCAAATTAAAAAACGCGTCGCTTCACACAGCGTTTTGAGCATGTGGATCTGCTACTTTGTTTTTTTATATATATATATTATTTTTATCCCACGATTTTGTAACCCATTTTTCACCCCTGTGTCAATCATCTAATGTGATCCTGGGCTCTACACACCCTCCACCAACCTAGTCCCCATATATGGGGGACATGGGGAGAGCAACGGACCTCATGCTTCCGTCATGCCTGAGTGTCCAAGTTGCTCCTTTACACCTGACAGGGGGGAGTTTCCCTGGTTGGACGTAGCGCGTGGAAGGAACACATTATTCCAACCAGTTCCTTTCCCCTCCATCAGGCGCCCCGGCTGGCCAGGGGGAGGCAGTTTAGAGACCAGGATTACTGCATGTTTTTTGTGAGGGTACCTACCCTAGGGGACACGGGGAGAACATGCAAACTCCACACAGAAAGGCCCTTTCGCCAACCCCGCCTCGGGTATGGGGATCTGCTACTTTTGATGCTTTTGTGTGACGCTGTGTGGTACAGTATGATCACGTAGGGCGTTCATTTACAGGAGGGGGGGAAAAAAACACAAAAAGTTAGAATGTGGAGATAAGAGGTTTTCTGCTCGACAGCAACCGATATGTCATCCTTTTCCGAACCGCAGATTCTTCGCGCGGCGACAAGAAGGAGAGCCGATGTCCGACGCCGGGCTGCGACGGCACGGGCCACGTGACCGGTCTGTACCCTCACCACCGGAGCCTGTCGGGGTGTCCGCACAAAGACAGGGTACCGCCAGAAAGTAAGAACCTCGCTTAAGCTCCGCCTCTTTAAAACCCCCCCTGTGAATCTGCATGATTTGTGCTGTTGTGTAATACTTTTGTGTGTTTGCGTGTGTGAGCGTGTGCGTGCATGTGTGTGAGCCAACAGTAAACACTGTTGTCATTGTCATACATGCAGTGCTCGACGATCATGTGACGTGCACTGTATGGGAGAGGAGGGGTACATTGGCTGTACAGTTAGTACAGTGACGCTCCTTTTTAAACCACTTAAACCCCAGCGTCCGTATTTAGGGGAAAGCTTCCGCAGGCGATATAGACGATGCTCGCAAACGCGGCACGTCGTCGTTTTTGTGGCGAAAGCTTTAATCCCCCCAATAACAGAAAACAGAAAAGACAGACACTAGTATAGAGCCCTGAGGGACTCCAGGGTGCCCAACCATATAGGGTTTAAGTGGTTTATTTCAAGGTTCCCCAGCTTGATATGCATTAGGCGACTGACCTCCATTTGGAGCGATGTTTTCATCTCTGCGATCCCATCATGCTAATGTAAGTGTCCAAATGGAACCAAATGGACCCATAAAGGCGGGTCCATTTGGTTCCATATGGGACACGCAGAGTCACAGCTCCACAAGGGGTCCATTTGGGTCCTATAACTGTGGATAATTTAGGTGGGGGCCCCCGTCCAACCCCAGACCCTTGCGTTGAGTACCAGCAGCTGTGCAGCTGAACTCCCGCATGCAGGGGTCGCGGTTGTCGTGCTCGTCGATTGGCTGCCTAGTGCGCCGTGGAAAACGAGGCCTTGTTGATGTGTGCATAATGGCGGTCGGCGTGCAGTGATTGGTGGGACTGTCAGAGGCCTGTCAATCGGTGATTTACTTAAGCGCGCATGCGGCCCCAGCCCGTTCCATTGGATTGACTGACAGTGATTGAGAGTGAGCGTACGCGTGGCAATCCCACCCACCGCTTGTTGCTTCCATTATCGCCGTCGGTCTGCATGTTTGTTCAACGTTAATATTTATACAGTGCACACGTACAGTACGCCCTCTAGCCAAAGGAACAGTTTTAATGTTTTATGCTTTTATTTTATATTTCAGTTATCTTTTTTTACGGCATGGCCTTACAACAGGGTGTGCCTGTACCGTATGTAGTGTATGTCTGTGTGTCGCCACAGCACGGAAAGCACAGGAGACCAATCACAGCTACAGTATATATGTGCGTAAATGGCGTATAACTTACAGATGTAACTCGGTGTGTAGGCAGAGGCATGACACAGTGCACATACATGGCACCCAAGTTTAGATTTGCTATCCATTGGTAGAGATTGTACAGGGAGGCTAAACTTATATTAGATTCTATACTGCATGTGTCTCAATTCCATACTAGTATATATCGCTGTTGTCGGGCAGACACCTCCTATCTCCACATTTTAACTTTTCATCTTTTTGTTTTGTAAATTAACACCCTACTGCAGTGCCTACTTGATCATACTGCAGCGTCACACAAAAGCATCAAAAGTAACAGATCCACAAGGTCGAAACGTGCTGCGTATAGTATAGCGACATGTTTTGAGCTTGTCGACCTTCTACTTATGCTACTTTTGAATTTGAATCCTGAAAGGCAACCATTCTGGACATAATGAGGTTTCCACTTTCCACCCGACAGAGACGATATGGAGGGTATGCATCATAGCCGGAAGTTATGCGGAAACGCCTACTGAGTGGCAAAAAAAAACGACTTTCTGGCCTTGACAGCCCATACATCCACAAAGAAAAGTCCTATCTGATTGCATTAAACGATGACATTACGTGATATTAAATTCCCTTTGCCACTCGATTGGCCATTCACTTTATGCATGCACATACCCTCTATACTACACAATAATAAACTGCATCTTCATAGTATATCCGTAATTCCGTATATCCGTATTCTTCAGTGAAGAGATTTGGGGCCCTATCTTGCGCCACCCATTACCCCTTATCCCTTATTTTCCATTTTTACTGTTGTAAACCATTTCAAATAGTTAAAGTAAATGTCCGAAAATACACTGATGATGCTGGATAGCCGAAACGTCTATGTTTCACATATGACGCATTATAAGCTCATTTATAATGCCTTATAACATATTAATCGAAATGACAATGTGTAGACAGAGTTTTATACAATACAGTATAAAACCCTAATATTAGGGGTCCTTGGCCTGAAAACCCTGGAAGACCACTGGTCTGCAGTAGATGTTTTAATGCCAATTATTTATTCCCACAAAGCTGGACCGTCCTCAGAACGTGTACAGGCTGCTGTGGCCATGGTCAGTCGCATGCCAAACCCCCATTCATGGATTTGTATTCTTTGCTCAATTAAATCCAGTTACACCGAAGAGCAGCAGCCTATTCATATCCACGCGGCACGGATCAACTGAGATGGCGATAAACATTAGCCTTGAATGAATAGCGATTTTCCCGTCTGATATTTCACCCCGGCTATTTAGTCTCGTTCAACCTTGTGCAAACTTCTCTATAAAAGCCCCTTTTACGCGATTCATTAACCCTGCAGCATGGAGATCAAGTCATGATCTGCCACGACCCCCGTCTGCAATCAAAATAAAAGAGGGGCCTCAATAATGGCATAGAAATTAGTTAGCATATAAAGCCCCGGGGCTTGTAAAGGACAGCGCTATCAAATGTGACCAAATTTGACTGGGAGACTGCCATTGGATTTATTTTAATTTTTTGTTTTTTCATTTCATATCATATCAAAGCAGGGAATCATAGCTTCAAATTGACATATTGGTTGTTCAGTTTGACCCACCAGTTTTGGAGATATGGCTTATAGAGTGATGTCTTGCAGAAAACAGCGAGTTGAGAAAACAGGTTTGAAAGGTTCACTTCTGTGGTCTCTAACATTACAATAGCTACATGTTTAAGCATTTTTTTCATATTTACATGTCAATTTCAGACATGCTCTAGTATGTGAAGAGTCTGCCTGTGCTATTAACTCATTTTGAAAAAAGATAATTAAAAAAAAGTTTTTCTCCTCTGGTGAAAAGCTGGAATGTGCGCGATTGCAGTCTCTCAGTCAAATCTGGTCACAAATGTGACACTCTTGTGTTCCGCAGCGAGCTATATGCAAACACAAAGGTCCCTATACCTCGAGGTGTGTTCCACTCACCCGAAATGTGGGACGGGTTCTTCTGGGAGTGTCTCTGACCTTGTCCAGGTCAAACCCCAGAATGGAGTTGGGTTGATATAGGTTTGGAATTGATTGTCACTGGAGATTGTGGGATGTGATGACTCTGTGTTCCTTCTCCTCTTCCTCACTTGGTTTGACGGAGCTGACTTTTTGGGGGGGGAAGTGATATCATCGATACGGCACAGAATGTTTTTTTTTTTTTTGGTTCCAAAGATAAAATAAATAATAAGATGAAGAAGTTCTCCTCTCACTTATTGAGGATTTGACTTGGTTGACTTCAAAGGGATACATTAGAGCAGGGGTCTTCAATGTTTTCAGACTAAGGACTAAGGCTGAGACTATTCTCGTTCTTGTTTGATTGTTTACACATAATACAAAATACTTTTTGTTGAAAATAGTATAGGTGTGAGCTTGTAGATTGGCTATTTTCCAACCAAGAATATGCATGCTATAGAGTTCCAGTGGTTAATCTAAAAATAAAAAAGTAGCAACTCTGAGGACACCATAGTGGTCCTGGACCCTCAGGCGCACACACATGTCATGCACACACGCACGCACGCACGTGCGCGCCTCCCGTCAGTCTTCACAGTGCTATAGCGCTGTTGAAAGGTGAGCCTCTCGGGTTGGCATGAGGTGTTGACAGGTCTCTGTTTAAGAATGCATTATCAGGCCTGGGCCGTGGCTCAGTGGTCCAGGCACCTCGGCTGGTAATCCAGTCTGGCAGCGTGCTGCGAGTTCGACTCCCGATCCCAACGGCCTTTACTGCATGTCTTCCCCCCATCTCTCTCCCCCATTTCATGTCAGCCTATACTGTCTGTCCCTCCATAAAAAATATAAAATAAATGCGAAAGTGACAACAACAAAAAAACATTAAAGAATGCATTATCAGCCACGTTGATATGCCGTCAATCCCACAGGTGTGCGGACAGGGCCATCCCTCTCTCTACGCCGCCATACAATAACATTCCATTTACCTTTAGTCACATTTTAGTCAGCTGAAATGTTTTGCCGTTAGTCTAGTTTTAGTGGACAAAATATCATACGATTTGTTGCAGATCTGCTATTAAACAGCATGCAACCCAAGCATAAAACGACGTCTTTTAGTTGTACTATAGTACAACAAAAAAATAAGTCGTTTTATGCTCCAGTACGTACTGAATCTCTTCTCTGCTAGTCCAGCCCGCCCCTAACATGTTAGTCTAGTTTCTATTTGTTGAGGAAATGGTCAATATATCTAGTCTCAGTTTTAGTTATCACAGCTTAGGTTAGATTTTGGGGTTTTTTTTATATGAAAAAAGGTAGTCGGCCAACATCTTTCCCTCATAGTTTTAGTGGGCGGAATCAACTTAACTGCCTGCAGGGCCCACTCACAGCAATGAAGAAATCTTCACCGCCTATTAACACGTTTGCCGCGCTGAGTGGACGATGTATTATTAATGCGGCGGCTTCGCTTAATTTGGAAATCATACTTTGCGGCAGGACCCGTTTCCGAGGGGGAACGTGAGAAACGACAATTAAATTACGCCTCAAATTCATTAAGTCCCGTTCATGTTTGCTCATTTTGCACCTCTTTTCTTCCTCCTCTGTAAAAATATCAAATATTTAATCACCTCGCGCAGGGATCTGTGTTTTTGTTTTTAACCCGCTAAACCCCTTTTGGTGTTTTCAGCTTTATGTTATACTTTAGCTATTGAAATAGTGCAGATCTACAAGCTTGTAGATCTGCTATTTTTGAAAAGTAGAGGAAATAATCGTGAAAATGTGGCCCAAATCTTTGAGCAAACGTTTTGAACTCAAATCTTGGCTTCTGGTGGGGGTGTCCCTGGAACAACATATTTTCAGATGGGGGTCCGCGGCCAAATCCAGATAATTCTGGGGGTCTTTGTCATCAAAAAGGTTGAGCACCACTGACATAGAAACATATAGGTTTTTCAGAAAACTGTATTTAGAAGAGATTTATTTATTTATTTTATTTTTTATATTTATATTTTTTGTCCCACGATTTTGTAACCCATTTTTCACCCCTGTGTCAATCATCCTGTGATGTGATCCTGGGCTCTACACACCCTCCGCCAACCTAGGGAGAGCAACGGACTTAACTCATGCTTCCTTCATGCTTGAGTGTCCAAGTTGCTCCTTTACACCTGACAGGGGGGAGTTTCCCTGGTTGGACGTAGCGCGTGGAAGGAGCACGTTATTCCAACCAGTTCCTTTCCCCTCCATCAGGCGTCCCGGCTGGCCAGGGGGAGGCAGTTTAGAGACGTGTTTTTGTGAGGGTACCTACCCTAGGAAGAGATTTCTTTAAGAATCGGCCTCAGGTCGAAAATGGGTTAAGGCCGATCCTACTTCTGAATCCTAACAGTTTTCTGAAAAACCTATGTTGCTATATTGGCGGTCCTGAAACCATTTGATGTCAAGGACACCCAAAATGATATGTATTTGCGGCCAACCAGGTCAAGGAACAAAAGCAGTTGTGGAAAAAGTACTCAAATGTTTTACGTAAGTAAAAGTATCAATACTGCAATGTAGAAATACTCTTACAAGTACAAGTTTGGAATTGACTTGAAAAGTATCTGTATCAAAATGTACCAAAAGAAGAAACTCATTATGCAGAATGTCCCATTTCACAAGTCAAAACTAATCGGCTATAGGGTTGGTTAATCTACCTCAAAAGCTACAAAGTAACTACTAAAGTTTTCAAATTAAGGTAGTGGAGTACAAAAGTACAATATTTGGATCCAATCCAAGATGTACTGCAGTGGAGTAGAAGTAAAAGTAGGACTATACTCGAGTACGGTACAAATTATACCTCAACATTCTAATTAAGTGCGGTACTTAAGTAGTAGTAGTACTTAATTACTTTCCACCCCTGAACAAAAAGTGGAACATGCATAATGCAGAGCGGCTTTTCTTGGCACATGGAGGTGGCGGGCGGGGCCTTTGTCCAATTACCTGCAGCGCACGCTAATTAGTATGTCTGGGAGGGGACGACGAGGAGGGGTTAAAGTTTAAGGGGGTGATAATGATGAATCTGCCGCCTTGGGGGGGGGGGGGAGGTCCTCTCTGGCTGGCCCTGCACTGCACCGGCGTCTAGACGACCCCTCTCTGTGCCCCCGCCCGAGGAACCTCCGGCAGGTCCTCTCGGACATCTATAGATCATTAATCTAATTGGCCGGTTGGTTGCCGGGGGGATGGAGGAAGACGGTTACGGAGTGTTTTAATGGTAAATGGTGTTGAAGGCAGCAAGCGCTTCTCTGTCTTGACAACGCCGGGATGATAACACACACACACACACACACACACACACACACACACACACACACACACACACACACACACGCACGCTTGCAGAGCTTTGTTCCGTCTGTCTGGCTATTGGTTCCATTGATTTCGGAGGACTTGTGTTTTGCATGATTGCTAGCTGTTGGCTGCTTCCCTGCATGCTCCCAAAACAGCGTCCGTCCCCCCTGTCTCTTTCTTGCGTGTCTGTCTTGCCAGCTTTGTCCTTATTAGACTTAATAAATGTCTTCTATTTTATTCGTGGCTGTCCACATTCCATGAATACTAATTTGAAAGGCACGGATAAGTGGGAGCAATATGGTGCTCGCCCCTTTCAGACTATAGTGTTCATTAAAATGAAGGGGAGAGGCCATGCGAGTTCACGCGGGCTCATTTCTTAATGATGTTTATAATGCCAAGCTCCTCTCACACTAATAGAATTCATGCGTGATTGTTGCGGTGGCTTCCTAACCTTCCCTTGTCTTTCGCTCCTCCTCCTCCTCCCTATCTCCTTCCTGTCTGTCCGATACGAAGTTCTGGCAATGTATGAGAATGTTCTTAAGTGTCCTACGCTGGGCTGCACCGGACGCGGCCATGTCAATAGCAACCGAAACTCCCACAGGAGGTAAGTGACAAGCTCGGCTCGTCTGAGAACGACGTATACTGTACGTCGTTCCATGTCGCATCCTCCGTTCTCTTCAGTTTGGGATTTATTTATTTATTTATTTATTTATTTATTTATTTATTTATTTATTTATTTATTTATTTATTTATTTATTTATTTATTTATTTATTTATTTATTTATTTATTTATTTATCATTTTGCACTGCAAAATGATGGAGTATCAATTTAACCGGTTAAATTGACACTTTGCTGCATGTCCAATTTGTCCAAAAGTCTTTTTTTATTTATTATTTTGTATTTATCTTATTGTTTCACAATCACAGTAGGTTATCCTTTTGTGTTATCCTTTTATTGTAAAATCGTACCGCTGTACTACAGTATTTGCAAACTGTGAATAAAGTGTTCAATCATTCAATGAATGTCATGTAAAAAACAAAAGCCCTTTCCTTTACAATGTCCAGTGTGAAACGGAATCGTTCACAAGCAACATATCTAGGCTTCTATTATTATTATTTTTATTTTTTACAGACTGGGAATATTATTATTAACAGTGTGAGTGTTTCGCAGCACCTCCCGTGACTTAAATCATTTATCGGTTCATGGGGAATAAATGGCATCTATCAGGTTCAGGTGTGTGTGGGGGTGGGGGTGGGGTGTCGTACTGAAATAGCAGTGTGCGCACACTCCTGCCAGAAGCTGTCAGACGGTCGGGCGACGGCGGTGAGGTGACAGTGAGGGAGGAGTGTCACCCCACAGCAGCAGATGCTCGAGGAGTCGGGGCATCGCGGCAGCCATTAGCACCTCTCCGCCACTCAGCCGGGGTGACAGGAAAGGGTGCAGACCTGCGAGGGACAGGAACGCTTCCCTGCTGCGCTTTAGTGACACGAGATAGACACACACACACACACACACACACACACACACACACACACATGCACAGTCACACGCACGCGGGCAAACTTTCCGTTTTTACCAAGAGGCGAGAGGCTGGTATAAGTGCGAGGGGATCGACTCGCCGTGGGCAGGGACGTTATGACAGGTACCCAGGACCAGGGACTTAACACCTGTATACTGGCTCCAGGCCATTGTCGGAGATCATTTCTCCAGCGGGGTCGCTGACAGAGTGCGGCTTGACAGCACGGATGGAGAATAATGGGGGTTTAAGAATAACGACACAAGCCTTTTGTCACATTTGGTCACTTCTCTTGCAGGGAATCTTATGCCTTATATAGGGTAGCGTGTTGTTTTTAGTGTGTGTGTTTGTGTGAGAGTTTAATGCAGTGGTTTTCAACCCCTTTCATATCAAGGTCCATTAATTTATTGGGCATTTTAGCCTCTCAGACCCATGACTTGTAATATTTTGTTGAATAAGAATGTGTCCACATTCTTTTGCATGTTCTCCCCGTGTCCCCTAGGGTAGGTAGTAGGTACCCTCACAAAAAACATGCAGTAATCCTGGTCACTAAACTGCCTCCCCAAAAGAATGTGTCCACAATTCCATGCTGTATTGGCGTGGTACCATAGGAGAGAAAACAGGCAAACATTGATCAAAATAACAATTATTTTACATCCTCTAATTGTGTAGACTGCTTGTAAATTAAGTAATGCAAATGTATAATAATTTAACTCTCGAGAGCGTAAAATTAAACCAAATGGATTCATAAGGGTCCATTTGGTTAAATTTTACGCTCTCAAGAGTAAAAGATCTAATAAGGGTCCATTTGGTTACCAACTCAATTCGGGACCACTTGGAACCCCCTCAAGGACCACTGGTTGAAAACTACTCATTTAATGAATCATTTATACTCTCTTGTAGGATGTGCACCAAAAATAGTAGCCTACACTACAATAGTAAACTGCAACCTCACTGAAACTACAACCAACATGACGACCAACGCCGTGAGCTGGTAGATCTGTCGTTTTCAGTGCGACGTATACATCTGGGCTGGCTTAGGTGCACACGTGTGTGTATTGTAGTATGTGCGCGTGTGTATGCAATGTGACTGCGTGCGTGCACATGTCTGAAGGCAATATAGGATGTTCGGGGAATATGTATGTGCACATTTCTTTGCCCTTACGGGAATATCTATTCTGAGAATTCTCTTAAGCCACTCGAGCATACATATGCAAGCTGTTGCCCGTGGTGTTGTTATTCAAAGTGCTTTATGGAAATTAATGATTTTACATTTTAACCAGAGACTGCCGCTGCAGAGCAGACGTCCCTAAAAAAAAAGAGAGAGAACATGTTTTGTAGATTGATCGGCTGACAGAGACAGATGTGCCACAGTCTTCGGGCAGGCCGGATGACAAGTGTAGCCTAACAAGCCATTCCCCATTTATTTTATTTTTTATTTATTTTTAAGCGGAAAACATTTTACTTCAGTTTGGACCTTTCTCGGAATATCCGTCCGAAAACTGCGTGCCACGCACTCAGCTCTTCTCGCCCGTCTCGTTATACAGCCTATCGGGGTGTCCCATCGCCGCAGCTGAGAAGCTGGCCAAAGCCCAGGAGAAGCACCAGAGCTGTGACGGAGGAGGAGTCCCCAAGTCCAACCAGGCCTCTGACCGTGTGCTAAGGTACGGTTCACCTTCCGCCTTCAGCCACGCGCCACTGCACTGCAGGGAGAAATGAAGTCAAGGAACCACCTGAAACACTGTGATGGGAAGCAGACGAGCCATAGGTCACGGCACATGTATAAGCAAGCAGCAGTCACTGGCACGCACGCGCACACATGCACGCACGCACGCACACACACACACACACACACACACAGACACACACGTGCGCGCACACGCACATTAATAGACATTATTTGTATTGAGAGAATATATTATGATGTTTACTCTATGTATTAGTCTTATCATCATTACTATCTCATTCTTATCGCAGCATTCTCACCTGTACCTATCCTGTGTTTCATAGTTTGCTGTTTCTGCCACGACACCTGCATTTACCCATAGCGATCAATATCTATATCTATCTATCCATCTGTCTGTCTCTGTTTGTCTCTCATCCGCTGTCAAGATTAGAGTTGTGTTTAAAGACATGAGGTATTAGTTGGTGTCTTAAAGGCGGTGGATTCAGCGGTGTGTGAGCTGCATTGTAACGCTGAGCGCTTAAACCAGTAACTCCATTGTACTACAATAAAATGTGTAGGAGAAGATGTAACGTTAAACACAACGTTTATTGTATGAAAATTGCCAACATGTTTTGACCAGTTAAGGTATTCAGCAGTTCTCGCCCTGATGAAGACCTGTATGGTCCCTCAGGGGGCTACGGAAGCTTCCCCCACAATAAGGATGCTGAGGGTTTAAGATTTTGTCTCCTCCTCCTTCCCATAGGCATTTCAAAACTTATTTATTGAAAGACCTTTTAAGCGTCGTACGAAGCCAACTCTTGTCGTGACAAATCATGACAACACACACAATATTTGTTTGGCCCGAAAAATTGTGTTTGTTGTCATGATTTGTCACGACAAGAGTTGGCTTGGTCCGTGGCGTAAACGTCTTTAAATAAATACTTTCTGAAAAGTCTATGAGGAAAATGAACGGGGATTTCTTTTCCGGGTCTCTCGAGGGGGCGGTACTGCGACGCTCTATAGGGGAGGGGTGATGTCACTAAAACTGGTGTATTTCGACTGGGCATTTTGACTCAAAGGCTTTGAGCTTTCAGGAAGAAACAAAAAATACACAGGGAAGACATATTGGAATATTTTAACCACACCTGGGGATCTATTAAAGTAATGTTAACTCCATAGACACATACAAAACAGAAAAAGTACAAAAATCACAGCATTCCTGCATCTTTAACTGGCTGACACATGTTGGCAATGTTTATATAATAAACGTTGTTTTAACTTTACATCCTCTCCACATTTTTTCTAGTGCTTTGAACTCTTCTTTCTTTTGAAGCCTGCATGATCCTAGAAACACCTCCAGCATCCTTTTCTTTTTTAGACTTTTAGTTTTGTCTCCTTTGAGCACCCGGTTGGCTTTTCTGTTTGAACTCTCCACTGTGCTTGACACGCACTAGACTAGTGTGTTCCCATTGCGTCACGTCGGAATGTGACGAGGATTTTCCTAAAAAATAAATAATAATCTTCTCCCCTTCCTCTATTTTTGCAAACGTGCATTCCCCATCTGAGAGTCCCCAGTGTTTGTTTTATGTTTATGCATTCAGGTCTCCTGAGAATTCATTCCAGAGGCTGAACGTTCACTCCTGTGTTTACTTATGATGGCAAAACGCTTTATTAGATTTTTAACTAAATTGGCCTCATTTATCACGATGAAGGCACCAGGGTTTGAATGAGAGCTCTCCTTTGATAGTCATGGAAAATGCTGTGATGAGAAGTCCTATGCAATCGTAATTGTCTTTTTTTGATGGTTTGGTCTATAGCTGAACATTCATCAAAAACAACAACGCAAGATCTTAACATTTAATTTCTTTGTTGCCTTAGATTAAGAGTTAAGACTATAAAAGTTATTTAAAAAAAAATACATGAGAGCATAATAAAAGTAATGTACATGAATTCATTTTTTCAAGTCTGCTGTAGAATAAACATAGCAACATGTCTTCTAAGGAGAGAGGAGCACAATCATTGTCCTATAAACCTTAAATGAGTGTTTCTTTAACTCTGACAGTATACAACTGGACCCAAATGCAACCATGACTTTGAGAGTGTAAAACTGAGGGTCCGTTTTGTATGCTCTCAGGGTTAAGTTCCCACTCAGGGATTCACAGTGCATGTCACCCCGACAGCCCAGCAGAGCAGAGCAGACCACCAGCCCTGTGTGCCCAGCTCTATTTCCTACGGCATCATTTTCCATATTCTCACTCATATTCTTTGAACCGATGCTCCCCCCCCCAAGGTTATTATAGTTTGACATTTTTCCCGTTTTGACTTTATTTCAGTTTAGTTTTATTAATGTGTTTTTAAAGCGGGCTTGCTATAGTTTAGTTTAGTTTACTTCTTACTATTGGAAAAAAATAGTACTTTGAGGATGCACTACTTGCAGTTACAGCAAACTTTGATTCTGTCTTTGATTTTCAATGGGAACAGAGCGTTCTTTTGCGGAAATCCGTAAATGGCAATGAGCCAATGGCTGCACCTTTAGGGCGCGGTCACAACAATGGCTGCACCTTTAGGGCGCGGTCACAACAATGACTGCACCTTTAGGGCGCGGTCACAACAATGGCTGCACCTTTAGGGCGCGGTCACAACAATGGCTGCACCTTTAGGGCGCAGTCACAACAATGGCTGCACCTTTAGGGCGCGGTCACAACAATGGCTGCACCTTTAGGGCGCGGTCACAAGAATGGCTGCACCTTTAGGGCGCAGTCACAACAATGGCTGCACCTTTAGGGCGCGGTCACAACAATGGCTGCACCTTTAGGGCGCGGTCACAAGAATGGCTGCACCTTTAGGGCGCGGTCACAACAATGACTGCACCTTTAGGGCGCGGTCACCAGAATGACTGCACCTTTAGGGCGCGGTCACAAGAATGACTGCACCTTTAGGGCGCGGTCACAACAATGGCTGCACCTTTAGGGCGCGGTCACAAGAATGACTGCACCTTTAGGGCGCAGTCACAAGAATGACTGCACCTTTAGGGCGCAGTCACAACAATGACTGCACCTTTAGGGCGCGGTCACAACAATGACTGCACCCTTAGTGTTATTTTTTTAGGGGTGAAATTATAAAAGCAAAAAACGTATTGAAAATAGCTCATACATTGGCTGTAAAAATTAACAACAGGGCCTAAAACCGGCACAGCTAAACAACGTATTTATTAAAATCATGACAAAGGCTAAAACTAGCATTTCTTCAATTTTAGTTTTTTTTTAGTTTTTTTTTTCTTCTTTTTGCCAAGCCTCGTCTTTCTCGTTATTTCAGTTGTCAATATCTAGTTTCCATATATGTTTTGTTTTGGTTATCTATAATAACCTTGGTGCCCCCCCCTCCCCCAAGCCCCCCCCCCCTTCCTACCCCACCCAAACCCCACCCCCACCCACCCCATGCTGGGCAACAATGTTGTGTGCCTCAGTCCAACCTCCACCCCCTGGTCCATTTATTTTCCAGGCCTATGTGCTTTGTCAAACAACTGGAGTTTCCACAGTATGGTTACAAGAACAATGTCTCCACCAGCACGCCGCGCTCCAACCTGGCCAAGGAGCTGGAGAAGTACTCCAAGACCAGCTTCGACTACTCCGCCTTCGACGGCAGCCACCAGGGGGCGTACGGCGGGAGTAAACGGGCCATCGCACCCAAGGTCCACCACGGCCACCGCGACACCTCGCCCAAAGGATACGATGGTACGCCGCCGCCCACTGCTTACAGTACCTACATATAGTTTTATTCTGTTTACAGCCATTTGCGACTGTATGACCGCCACTGTTGGGCCGCGAGGATATTGCAAGTGGAAAATCAATTTTATTTTTGCCAGGTGCTTGAAAAGCACCTGGACTACATTTCCTACTGCCTCTAGTAGCGACCGTAGTGGACACTTTTTCATGATTGGCTGCCTCTCTAAGCCAATGGGAGACTTACCCATAAAACCTGTGAGCTGAGGCAGAGGCTGTGGCACACAACTGATTATTACTGTAGAGCTTTCTACAGCCTAATTACTTTTTCTATGCACTACATTCTACTACATTCCAGAGGCAAATAGTACTTTTTACTCCACTACAATTATTTGACAGCTTTTGACCGATTTTGATTATTATTACGAAAATATATTAACTCATAAATTATGTTAAGCTAATTAAGTTAAGCTACCCAGCTGCACATAACATAATTAAAATCAGCTTCAACCGTTCTGCACAAGTATATTTTGATGCAGATGCTTTCACACTTTCACTTCCTCAAGTAATTTTTTTAATTCAGGACTTTTACGTGCAGCAAAGTGGTATTGATACCTTTACTTAAATAATGTACTATCCTGTACTTTTTCCACAACTGGTTGAATTGCATGCTCTCCCTGCACTGGCAGTTTAGAATGTATCAATCATTTTCATCATTATTTTCATTTTGACTTCTTGTTTTCATTTTCTGTGTTTCGTTCAATTTGTAGTATTTTGAAAAGTTTAATAATGTTTCCTATTGTAGTTTCCGCGGCTAGTTTTTGTTAACTACAACAACAGCGTCGGTATCGTGGAGAAAGCCTTCGCTGAAAATCGCAGATCGACAAGCTCACGACGCGTCGCAATCCTCGCCTCTCGGCTATTTCTCAGCAAGAGCTTGCTTAATCGGAAATTGGAAAATACACTAGTGCTGCTTATGGTAATGAAAGTATTCCAAGTTGGCCCACAGTCGCCTCGGAACACAAGGAAGTGAGTGCTGATCAATTAGAATCCATTTTCGGTTACCGCATCGTCTTATTTCCCGCTTAAAATGTTTTCAAAACATTCTTGAGAGCAACGTTTAGTTTTAAATGACATTGTGTGCTTGTTTGCATGGCTGTCAGAGGCGTCAGGTTCCTATAACGGCGGTTATAGGAATGAGGCTATTGAATTTGGCAGCGGTCTGTTATAGAGCCAAGTGGAAAATCAAACAAGCATTCAACCAAGCCATGTAATAAGTGGTTATAAAGTAACAGACCCTGCCGCGGCTGTACCAACAAGACAACATCGCGTCAAACCCTGTGTGTGACGCATGCGTTTTCCCGCCCTTTTTTCTCCCCCCCCCCCCCCCCCCCCCCCCCTCGCAGCCAAGCGCTACTGCAAGAACTCCAGTTCGGCGAGCAGCAGCACCAGCTCCTACGCCCCCAGCAGCAGCAACAGCAGCCTGAGCTGTGGAGTAGGTGGAGGAGGAGGAGGCGGAGGTGGCGGAGGTGGCGGAGGAGGAGGAGGCCATGGCGGACACGGAGGAGGCAGCAGCGCCAGCAGCACCTGCAGCAAGAGCAGCTTCGACTACAGCCACGACATGGAGGCGGCGCACATGGCCGCCACCGCCATCCTCAACCTGTCCACGCGCTGCCGGGAGATGCCCGGCCACGGCCTGGGCGGCAAGCCCCTGCAGGACCTGTGCTCTCAGGTAGGGGGCGCTATACTGTTAAGGGACAGATGGTTCCCAAGCTTTTTTCAGGTCAAGGACCCCCCCCCCAAATTGACACTAATTATCCGACGGACCCCCGTTTGAAAGGATATGCCATGCAGGGAACCCCATAAGAGCAGGTTTTTACGGCTCTAGAAGTGATTCTCAACCCGGCCTTTTGACTTGCATTAGTCTAAGGACCCCCCCCCCCCATTTAATGGCATTTTTTATCTCTGGGACCTGAATTTATATTGTAAAATCAATGTTAATTTAATTCTGAGAGTGTACAAATGGAACCAAATTGGGTCCATTTTGTTCCATTTGAGATACAGACCCATTTGGTTCCAAACTATCATTTAACTGGGGAACTCTCTCAAGGACCCCTAGGGGTCCCCGGACCCCACTTTGGGAACCACAGCTGTTGGACACGCTATGGTTCTCAACAGTTGTTCAAATGTTGTTGCTGTCGGGGACAAAAACCTTATCTCCATATTCTGCTTCTTCGTAAATGAACGCCATGCTTGATCGTACTATACAGCAGTCACACAGACGTATCAAAAGTAGCAGATCCGCAAGCTCGAAAAGCCTGTAGATCTTTTACTTTAGCTATATTTTTTATTTGAGTCCTGAAAAGTAACAGTTTTGGACATATGAGGTTTCCATCCAACAGAGACGAAATAAGGATTTGCCCACAGATCCCCCCATCTGAAATTATATTAGTGCCAGGGAGCACCATACAAAATCCAGCTTGTAGATCTGCTATTTTTCAATAGCTAAAGCATAGCATAATGCTAACACCAAAAGGGGTTCCCGCCCAAAATGGGTTAAACTTGTTTTTCAAGATGGGAGTGTTGTGCGTTTTGGAGCTTGTAGATCTATCTAGATGTAGGCTATACAGTATATAGGACGTTTTGATACTATCTTAACTCATTTTGCTGGGGATCCCCTCAAGGACCCCCGGGGGTCCCCGGAACCCAGTTTAATGACTATCCTCATTAGAGATAAGCGATTTCTATAAGGAGATCAAAGGGTTCGAGAGGGGGGTCCATTGACCTCTGTTATGCGCTCTTGAGTGACGCATTCACCATGACTCAATTCAATCATTAACCACTTGGAGCCTATAGCATCTCTATGGTGGGCATATCATAACAGAGGGACCATTTGCTGAAAATAGCTGAGCATTCGCCAAACCTATAGCAGATCTACAAGTTCACAGGGTGTCACGTTGTCGTACGTCGGGGCTATTCTGCCTTTATTTGACCAGCACAGTGGAGATTGACTGGAAAGTGGAAACGGCAGCAAAGGTCTGCCAAGTCCTGGGAATCGAACCCTGGCACTCGCTGTTATAGGCATCAGAGCCCATGTGGTGTCAGAGGATTTGGTGTAGAGGGACAAGAGGAGCAGACAAAGTACAGAGCCCTGGGGGACCCCGCTGACAA
Source organism: Protomyctophum parallelum (assembly GCF_964188405.1). NCBI lineage: Eukaryota > Metazoa > Chordata > Actinopteri > Myctophiformes > Myctophidae > Protomyctophum > Protomyctophum parallelum. The sequence goes on along the minus strand of NC_139718.1, from coordinate 35,135,626 downwards.
TGAAGGACCATAATATGGTCCTTCAACTATGGTCCTTAAACTAATATTATTAGTTTAAGTGGTTAACCTCCATTATTAGGATGCACCGATGTATGGTTATGGGCCGATATTTGCCGTTATCGGTCAATGTCAGTATCCGCAAATAAAGCTGACATTAGCCAATGGCAGCTATAGCTGCTATTCATGAGCATACATTTTGCGTTGGCTATGTTGGTGTGTTGGTTATCTGCAGCCTATACCAAACTGTAGATTATGAACATGTATTACTTGTATTGAACTTGAAGATGTATTTGTTTCCCTGGCACAAAAGCGTGAAATAAAAACATAATCGGTATAGTATCGGCTATCGGCTAAATTGTTATTTCAAACATCGGTATCGGCCAATAATTTCCATATTGGTGCATCCCTATTTGTTATGCATTCTTGACCCGTTCACGGTGAGTATACAGTCAATGCGTTGTGAAAATGACGTATGATGATGATAACAGTTTCAGAGCTAAATGTTGCACGTGTTCGGTAAATGTTCATGACTTACTGTTACGATATGCCCTTCAAATTCATGGCATAAGCGCGCCATCGACAGTTACGTTTCATTAAGCGTAATGGAGCGTAATGTAAATGTCTGCAGGAAGGATCCCCGGAGCACTTAAAAAACGTGGTTATTGTTCACTGAAATGCATTCATTGTGCATTCTGGATGTGTTAGTGGACTTAAAAGAAAAACGTTGCTTGCGTTTCGTTTCTTTTTTTTTGTTGGCTTTGTGTGACGCTGTAGTGTAGTATGACCAAGTATTGTATTCATTTACGAACGGCTTACGATTTAAGGCTTGATTAACCCTTTTAAGACCTGAGCAGTTTTCTGAAAAATGTATCAGTGGTGATCAAAGTTTTTCATGTCAAGGACCCCCAGAATGATCTGTATAATTTGGCCACGGACCCCATCTCAAAATATTTTGTTCCAGGGATCCCCCAGAAGCAAATATTTGAGTCAAAACTCAAATGCAGGCCAAACTATACTGTATTATGGTTGTTAACAACTCAACCTGATATATCAATTAAAACATTTACTGAAAAATGTTTAAAACTGAGGTGCATAGGATAGTGCTATACCCTCCCGGAAACCCCCCTCCTCCCTCATAATGAGCTTGGAATTCCACATATGACCTAAATTCTCCATTCATTGTCAATGGGAATTTAATGTTTGTGTAAGACGAAAATCTACACTACAGCTGAATAGGACCTAGCACCCCTCAAAAAAATCTTGGTTAAAAAAAAGAGAAAAAAAAGCCCCCAGCCCTCCTATGAAAGACAGACCGAGTAGAAAAAAAAGGTGGCATTTTTATCATGAACATTAGTTAGGTCCAATTACATTACAAGATAGGTTGAAATGTGGCAAAAGTTGTCCTTTAAGCACAACACACACACGCACACACATACGCAGAGGCACAGAAACACAGCAAACACAGCACAGTCCCTTTGTGTGCACACACACACACACACACACAAAACCAGGCACATTCCATTAAAGCTGGGCTACGTATAGCTATGCCTCAGTCTCCCGTGGCGCGGCGGCCCAGTGTTTTATTCCCCCCGTCTTCGGATCAGATAGGAGCGAGGCGACGAAACGGCCGTTTGCCACGGCGCGAGCCCAATGTGTCATCTCAGAGCAGATAAGGTGACGGGCGCTCCTCGCATTATCTGAGCCCTGCGAGATGCTCAGCTGGTACATGGGGGCGAGGGAGGGAGGGAGGGAAGGGGGGAGAGAGAGAGAGAGGGGGGGGGACGACGCCTAATGTTAATGTTGACAGCACTGACTGCTGGTAGAATGAGAGAGAAACGGGGAGGGAGACAGAGAGGGGAGGGGAGAGGAGAGGAGAGGAGAGGAGAGGAGAGGAGAGGAGAGGAGAGGAGAGGAGAGGAGAGGAGAGGAGAGGAGAGGAGAGGAGAGGAGAGGAGAGGAGAGGAGAGGAGAGGAGAGGAGAGGAGAGGAGAGGAGAGGAGAGGAGAGGAGAGGAGAGGAGAGGAGAGGAGAGGAGAGAGTATGGGTGGAGAAGAACAGAGATGGATGCTAGTACAGCCTCCCAGAGGGGAAGTAGACATGGCAGCAGCAGGATCTGCTACTGGTGGGAACTGGTGGGAACTGGAGCCTGAAGCATCCAGGATGCCTCCCTGTATATCCTTCTACCCACTCCAGGATGGCTCCCTGTCTCACTGTCTTCTTCCCACTCCCATGCCCTAGTGTGCGATAGTCTGTTCTTCCCTCCTGCTGCGGCTCCAGACAGACAGACAGACAGGCAGGCAGACAGGCAGGCGGGCAGGCAGGCGGGCAGGCAGGCAGACTGGCAGGCAGGCAGAGAGACGGGCAGACAGACAGGATGCTCTGAGGGCAGGATGGGAAGACGGGGGAAGGAGAAACTTCAGAGAGCTTCTCCTGCCTCTTTCATCTCGACACCTCAGCTCACCTCGCGGTACACCCTGTTCCTTTACGGTTTACACACTGCACTCTGCACACTGCATTCTACTGCCCTATCCTGTCTGTCTGTCTGTCTGTATACAGTGCATGCGTGCGTGCCTTTCTGTCCATCTGCATGTCACAGATTTTGACTCACAGTTGACATTTCTAATGGGCGTTTCACAAGCACATAATCGTAGTTTATTAGATTGTTGCAGAAGCATTGCTTTCCAGTTATTTCAGTACGGTGTGAAAATCAACTTGCTTTTATCGTTTGTCAGAGTTATCTTTGCATTTTAAATGCATTTTAAAAGCGTGGATCAATTTGAAAAGTCAACAAACAGTCCCAGGAGACACGATTGATTTCCGAAGTCAACATTAACTCAATTATTCAGGAAAGCACAGCTTACACTGTAATGACAAAAAATGTATAATGCAAATAATTCTAAATGGAAAAATTGAGTTTATGTAACATATGCTGTACGTACATTATAGCTGGAGCTGAACACGGGGGATTTTCACCCGGACCATTATATTTTTGTAATTTTCATAATATTGCTGATGTCAGTACCTTCATCATAGATGTAGGTTTGTTTCCCTGCCCACATCCCTGTTTTTTTCTACAGGCAGGTACGTGTTCCAGTGAATTTCACCCGAGTTTAATGAGTTTAGAGTAATAGAGAAAAATCCCATACTCCCACAATGTTTTGTTTTTTTATCATTTCTTTTTCAAAAGTCATGATGAAGTTGCCATGTATTGCTGTACTTAAAACTATTTTGATGAGATTTTTTTAATTTGTTAATTTGACAAAAGTTTAGCTTGGTGTTCTAGGGATAAGCCCTATTACTTTGTCATGTGATTTTTGAAAAACCTTGAAATTGTTTGAGAAGTTATGATTTAGATTTTAAAACAAATGTTCTCTTACGGGGGTCCATGGACTCTAGCACCAAAACATTTTCAGATGGGGGTCCACGGAAAAAACTACTAGTATACAGGTATATCAATTTGGGGGCCCTTGGTACGAAGATATTTGAGAACCACTTTATTGCATAGAGAAAAAAATGGTGGAGGCAGATAAAAACAGGACAGCAAGGGGACAGACAGACAGAAGAGAGGTTGGTTTTATTCTAGGAGGCAGGTGGAAATAATGTGTTGTGGAATTAAACCACTGACCTATCACGCTCCGACGTCGTCCGCCCGGCTTTGCCATGGCAACGGAGTCCAGGGGTCAGCGGGGGGGATTGGGAGGGGGGGGGGGGTCAGGGGAGGATTGGGTGGTCCGTAATGAAGGAGGCAGGGCACAGCCTCCTCCGCGGTCCTATTAATTCGGGGTACCATGGAGTCCGGTGGTCACCTTAATTGGACGCTGACATACGGTAGAATGCAATTTAATCCTCCCTGTCTCTCTTTCTATCTCTCTCTCTCTCTCTCTGACTCTCTTTCTCTCTCATTCTCCCTCGGCGTTGTGTTCTATACTCTCTCTACCTTCACATCTGCTTCCATCGCACTTCTACATTAAAATTTGCCATTAGAATATGTTATATATCTGCTGTCGGGGAGAAACCACCTAACTCCAATTTTTTTAAATATATATCTATTGTTTTTCAGGAAATTAAGAAAAAGATTCCGTTACCGTGTGGGGGTCTTTCTACTGTACTGTCACTGTACTGTACTGGCACACCGGAAATCACCATATATACAGTTAATATGTGCGTGTGTGTTTGTGTGTGTGTGTTATGGTTGCGCACAGGTGGTGAAAAACAACCATGCTGTTTTCGTGCTCAGACGCACCCAGCCAACAATAGCTTTAGCAGACAGTTTGAGGGTCCAATGGAGTTAATAGGTTTTGTCCCATGAAGCACTTTTTAATACTGGTTCAATATTTTGTAACCAACGCACAGATGTAAAAGGTGTCCAATAGCATTGATTTATGAAAAAATATATACAAATCTAAAACCTCAAAAATGGAGTTAGGTGGTTTCCTCTCAACAGCAACGTTTTTCTTTTTGCATGTAAAATATCAACAGTTCTAACAGCAGTCAATCAATTCAAGTGCTCAAATATCTTCAACTGGCCACTTTTCAAACCATGGAATAGGCCTATAAAGGGCACATTTACATACCCAAGGACACTTCTATAATAATGCTCAAGGACACTTTGACACTATAACTCATTCGCAATAGCCAGGAATCAAACCGAGAACCTTCTAATTCCCAGGCGGCCGCCCTACTCTACCTCCCGAGACACTGCCGCTCTCATAAAGATTTAAGAAAGATGGCGTCTTACCTTTTTCCAGAGGCTCAAGGGTATAGCGTTGGCTATAGGTAGAGCTTATTTTGCACAATGAACCAGCACTATATTACCTGCCACTGTACTGCCACCATGCATTTCCACCTGTGCTCTATGACATACTGGCTTCTCTGCCCAAATCTCATTATTAGTATTAGTATTTTTCCGACCAGATCGATACAGACTTAATGTCTTTTCAGACAGGGAGCGTGTGACGCAGACCTTGTCGGGAATGTCGCCTGGATCAGCGACAGGTCTGCTCATGAGGGGCGCGGGTCGCATATAGCGTAAAAATAAAAAATAAAAAAAAGGTCAACGCATTCCATGGGTCTTGCAAACCGCGGGCGTGTGCACAAAATAGGCGACAATTTCACGGGACCGCGCCCACGTAATTACGTTGTCGCCCCTCAACTTCTCTGTGTGTCCAATATGCGCGCACGCCTCTCATTAAAGATGGATTACTAGACGCGTCAGTCGCTGGCCGTGTGAAACTCATCAGAAGTTTTATTCTGTATATTACACAGTTAAATGTGCTATTTGGAACTCCAAACACTCTCTCAGTATTAAACGAACACTCTGGATTTCTATTGTGTACTGCAGCCCACAGGCACGCACACAGACGCACACAGACGCACACACACACACAGCATGTGTTGTTGTCCGGTGGCTGTGATTCATGCCACGTTGATCCCAAGTCCCAAATCTATCAGCTAATCCTCTGAGTCCGAGAGAGCTGCATCATAAACGTTGTTAGTGTTGTTGTTTTTTTTTTCGTTTTTTTTTTCCTTCTTTTCGTTTTTCTTTTCGGCTTTCGGTCGAGACACGGGGAGAATCCACCCCCGGGGACACTGTCGGATTGAATCAGCATTAGAGCGGGCTTTCCTTCTCACCGACAAGGAGAGAGAGAGAGAGAGAGAGAGAGAGCGAGAGCAATGCATAAAAAGAAAGGCGAGGGGATATGAGAAGAGAGGAGTCAGAGAAAGGGATGTTAATGAAAGCAAGGGCAAGGTGGTAAACACACACACAACACAAGCGGGACACACGCATGCACATGTGTTTGTGTGTGCGTGCATGTGCGTGCATGCTTGTTTCTAAAAACACAGGCCTTGAGGGGAAGCGGGGATCTCTTCGTACATTTGTGCCATATGTAGATGAAAGCGCTCAAACACACACGCACACACACACACACACACACATTTTGCGTGCACGCATGCAGGCACACGCACAGACGGACGCTCGTACCTAAGTATGCAGGCACACACATGCGTGTGGAAGTGAGTGATGTTGTGGGTGCAGTCAGACTGGTATAAGACCATGGCCCAGTTTGCTCAGGAACACCATCGTATATAGTTCCGTCTATTTTGGGGGGCTGGCTGGCTGGCTGGCTGGCTGTGGTCTAGTTCTGGGAAATACTCATTGCCATCCACCTCACGTGTGTGCACGCACGCGCAACACACACACACACACACACACACACACACGCACGCACGCGCGCGTGCACACACACCACACCTAACCCTAAACCCCCCCCCCCTGTTCCCCTGTGGTGTCCACTCAAATCAGGCTCACACAGACAGACATGCACGCAAACGCACGCACACGCACACACGTGCAGCCTGGCTCCGGATGCTTCCATTCCTCACAACACACTCATTTGGATGTCCCCATAGTGACACACAGACAAACACATGAGCAGATACAAGCATGCGCGTGCCGCGTGGGCGCACTGCACACACACACACACACACACACGCGCACACGCACACACACACACACACACTAGTCTAACGACACAGAATCCAAGTGCAGACGTGGAGAGAGAGAGAGAGAGAGAGAGACATGGTGAGGGAGGGGTAGGTTGGCAGAGGGATGCAGTTTGTCCTTGGCATGCTGAGGACCTCTCCCTCCCTGTTGCAGCTCGGATGGAGCTGGCCAAACATAAAGGAGATACCTCTGAACATCATTAGCATGTGCTTGATTCATCCTGTGTGCTGTTAAAGTTATTATATATCGTTATGCTGACGGGTGGAAACCTTGTATGTCTGTAATCGTTGCTTAGATGTTATTCTATTTTACAAAAATGATAATGGTTTTTAAGTATTTTTGAGTGGTGCAACCACTCCAAGGAACAGCAATGTGCCTATGTGTTGGTTAATGAGCACCAGTATATGACTATGAGTACCAGTAGGGGCGCTGTTGTGCCAGAAACAGAGAGAGGGATAGTGCTGCACTGTTGCCTGCTAATGAGAGAGAGAGAGAGAGAGGTGGTGGGGGGTGAGTTGCACCACTCAGTTCACACGGGTGTGATTTATTTTAAGGGAAATTGTGAAAATAGCCAACCTACAAGCTCACGCGCGTGATCGCGGCATTAGTTTAAAAAAATATTATTGTTATATTTTATCGGCGCTATACTTTTCGGTGTCTTGGGAAGCAGAACAAAGGGCAGCCATGTTTGTACTGTTTGTGACCTGTGTGTGTTGTACACAAGACGTACACACAGGTGTACACGAGACGTAACGATGTAGAGCGCCGGTGAACCTCGAAGCAAGGTTCACAGCGCTCCTCATTCCTACGTCTGGTTCAGTGCTTCAATGGTTCCAGGTCCTTGAACGCTTCCAGACAGATCCACGATGGGCTCAAACGCGCAGCGCCCGGACTCGTCTCCTTTCTTAGAGAGAACAAAATCAGGCACTCCCTCTGTCCGCCTTTGGAGTATATATATATATATACTGCCGTTTAATTTGCCCGTCGCTGAACAATAACCAATTAAGACCTGGAACGCTGACCTGTGTCACTTTAGCGTTTAACCACTTCAACCATTATTTTACACTTTAGCTGTTGAAAAAGGGCAGATGTACAAGTGGCACCAATAATAATGTGGCGCAAATATTTTAATATACGATATACAGTATATGGTACAACATATTTTCAGATGGGTGTCCGTGGCAAAAATACAGATAGTTCTGGGGGTCCTTGATATGAAATAGTTTCAGAAAACTGTTAGAAGACATTTTGTAGCATCTGGTCTCAGGTCTCATATAGGTCTTGATTGATTGACTGTTATTTAATCAGAAAACTCTCTCTCTCTTATTTCCCTTCTCTCCATCCATGTCTTCCTATATTCTGTGCATCCATTCATCCCTTCCCCACCACGCTAAACCACACACACACATGTGCGTGCGCGCAAACACAAACATACACGCCACACACACACACACACACACACGCACACCTTTCAGAGTCCCAACCTAGACGTTGACGAGAACGGTACGTTGGACCTGAGCATGAGCAAGCGTCTGGGCGGGGGCGGCGCGGTGCTCACCCCTCTGGAGCCCATGTCCCCCCAGCGACAGGCGGCCCTGATGGGGTCCCGCTGCTACGGCGGCATGGCGGACGCCGCCGCCGACTGCTGGGACCTGCCCGTAGACTACACCAAGATCAAACGCATCGACGAGGACGATAAGGAGGTAGGACCAGGGGGGGCAGTCAGACAGATATTTCGTGAAGCCACTAAGGAAATCGGGACTTCCTGAAAGTTCATATAATGGCCTGTTGTGGCGCTGTCATTGGGCCCAAAAAACCCCATAGCTCCATAGAGGCCCATGTATTTGGGCCCAACTTCACCTAGACTGTATTACCTTAATAAACATGGTCATGAATACTTTCTGCTTCCAGTCACTAGTTTAAAGTCTCATTTCTCATGTCATAATATTCTTTTTGGAAAACTATGGTCCCATTTATTTAAAAAATGACCATAAAGTCGCGTATGTTCTGAGGGGCGTGGCTACCGTTACAGTCTATGATCGGGAGCCACCCCCCGGTCAAAATAAAAACCAACGAAGAAGAAGGGGGGAAGTCCCGCCTCGTTGTCTGGGCCAGCCAATGGCCAGCTGGGCCCAAACGGATCTACAAAGATGGCGACTTACAGTTCAAGGACTGACAGGCTTCAATTTACGTCCATATAAGACCCGGAGAACGCTTTGTCCATATTTTTGACAGTCTATGGGTAGGACCAGGCTAGAGGGTGGAGTGAGCAGCAGGTGGGAGATTGGAAGAAAATACCCGATCGATCCTCTGCCAGGGACGCCCAGCAGCAGAGATTTATGTTGATTAATTGTTCGCTTAAAAAAGAAAAAAAGATCAAGGATTTGCACCGTTTTCCAAGATCTATAAGTATAAAATATGCCTTTTATGCCTTTATTGATAGTACAGTACTAACAGTAGGTAGATATGAAACTGGGAGAGGGATATGGGGAGTGACGCGCAGCAAAGGCTGTCGAGATCGGGGCTGGAACCCGCAACACGCCGTCAAGCTGCATTGGTGTCGTGATGCCCGGACCGCTAGGCAAGCGACCCGGACCGTGACACCGGTCATGCCTTTTGCCTTTAATAATAATAATAATACATTTTATTTATAAGTCGCCTTTCAGGGCACTCAAGGTCACCGTACAACAGGTTAAAAACAGTTAATACAAAAGTTAAAAGCTAAACCAAGGTACAGCAATGTAAACATTTCGGGACACATTGGGTTATGACATAATGCGGATTAAGGGGACCACTTGAAACCAGATGATCAGCCCACGAAGCCCCTCATGGCACCCATGAAGGGTCCATCAAATTAATTAACGTAGCATCACCATCATTTTAACCACTTTGACCATGTTTTATACTTTGACTATTCAACAATAACATGAAAAGGTTTGAGAAGCACTGGTTTACATTGTTTAGTTGTACTGTCGACCATTCCAGCCAGTGGGGGGGGGGGGGGGTTTGGCTGAGACAGTGTGTTGTTTCATGACACGTGGGGCTGTGGCACGCACCATGATGACAAATGGTTGCGTGTTGAATTCAGGGTGCCACCTTTTAAAATATTATAAACTCGGCATGCAATATCAATATTGTCTTTTTTTTTTTTTTTACGTCTGGCGCCCCAGCTCGGAAATTTCTGCCTCCAAGCAATTAATTCTGCACTCAGAGCCTCCAAGTTAAAATATTTGCATTGCAGTCTGATTGTATTCCGGGTTACTTATACTTCCCAGGCTGACTCACAGGTATATTTGGAATCATTACAAAGTCATATTAGGGCGGAGAGCAGCGTGGGACGGCATGGGGGGGGGGGGGGGGGGGGGGGTGGGGGGGGGGGGTAAGAAAAGCCTAATGAATCTGCATGTTAATTGATGTCAGCCTCGCAGTGCACCGGGGTAGCATGCCTCTGTTTTGGATCACGCTCCCTGCATGCTGGCTTTCTGTTTTTACAATTCTGCTCCTCTTCTCCCAAAAAATGAATTATGCAAAGTAGCACCTTGGGAGCGAATCGGAATAGCTCATCTCATCAAAGAGCGGCTGGAAATCAATGTGCCGTGTGTGTGTGTGTGTGTGTGTGTGTGTGTGTGTGTGTGTGTGTGTGTGTGTGTGTGTGTGTGTGTGTGTGTGTGTGTGTGTGCGTGTGCGTGTGCGTGTGCGTGCGCGTGAGAACGAGTACATGCATGTGTGTCTGGCTGTGTGTCAGTGCACATGTATTGTACAGCATAAATGCAGTGCACATCTATATGTACAGTATATGCATGCTTTCTCTATATATACGTATGCATGCTCTCTCTCTCTATCTATACATATGCATGCTCTCTCTCTCTCTCTCGCTACAGTATGTATGCATGCTATGTCCCTATCTATATAATATGTATGCTATGCATGTGCGTGTCTTGCTGTCTGCTCTGCACCCTCACAGCCTCCGCTCCCTGTAATTAGAGGAGCTCACCGGCCGACCCAGCGCCGCGCACCCCAAGACAGCTTGAATGCTGGGTAATTTGGGCCGTATCTGGACCTGTCTCCGTATGGGCATTACTGTACGCTGGGACAACGGGAGGGGGCAAGGTGTGGGGTAGGCTTGGGCAATATATCGATATTATCGTTTATCGCGATATTTAAAATCAATATCGGTAATATCGTGGACTATATAAATAATATCGAAATCGAATATCGAATAATATCGAAAATAATACCCAATATCATAATTTTACCGTCATGTAAATATGGATTTTCTTTTAAATAAACATCTACATAACTGTATGTGTGTGTCTGTGTGATGAATTTACAAGTATTTCATTTTAAACGACTATAATTTGCCTAATAACTTAGTGTCCATGCATTGACTGGCACTGACGCTGAATTACGGCAACGAGGCGACAGCAGCGTTGTCGGACCGCCTCCGCCCAGGAAAGTAAACAAAACATGGCGCCGGTGAGAGTAACGAGTCCTAGCAAGTTGGTTCATAAAAAAACATCTGGAAATACTGCTGTTTGGCAGCATTTCGGGTTCCAGCCAAATTAAAAAGGCTGATAATCGATAATACCGATAATCGCGATATTATTCACGGTATCAATACCGATATCCAAAAATCAATATCGCCCAAGCCTAGTGTGGGGGGGGGTTTGCATCGACAGCCGCCGTGCCCGCAGCCCCGGCTGCTTGCACTGCAGACAAAGCACACACACACACACACACACACAGACCCCTGCATGCATGCATATACACACACACTGCCTGCCTGCCTCCCATGCAGACGATCTGAGGCTAAGCCACAGTGCCATCTAGTGGCGGGGCTATGCTTTGCACCTCGCACCGTGCTGACTCCCATGCACGTGCGGCGAGGTATGCACACCGGGATGTCTGCAATGTGTACACACAAGCGTGCTGGTGCAGCCACACACACGCACACACACGCACACACACACACACACACGCACACACGCACACACACACTTCCACTTGGCAGCGAGCTAAGTCATTATTTCCTCTCTCCCTGGGAAGCTATTCTCTCTAGCTTTAGAGACTGACAGGTGAGCTTCAACAAAGTCACCCAGGCTCAACCATTAGCATTCAAATTGACAAAGCGTGTGTGTGTGTGTGTGTGTGTGTGTGTGTGTGTGTGTGTGTGTGTGTGTGTGTGTGTGTGTGTGTGTGTGTGTGTGTGTGTGTGTGTGTGTGTGTGTGTGTGTGTGTGTGTGTGTGTGTGTGTGTGTGTGTGTGTGTGTGTGTGTGTGTGTGTGTGTGTGAGTGAGTGAGTGAGTGAGTGAGTGAGTGAGTGAGTGAGTGAGAGAGGGGGGGGGGGGGGGTAATGTGTAACGATATATCCTGAAGCTTTATGAACTCTGAGGACCTGATTCTTCTGTTTTAACTTAAACTTAAACTTAAATGTGCTTACTTGACCGGAGTCCCCCTGCAGGGGTCTACACTAGGTCTCCTCGTTTTCTCCATCAACACTTCCTTCCTTTGAACATACCAAATTGGCAGGGAAATTAAGCTCAAAACATGTGGCATGGCTTGTATGTACAGTATATTTCAGTAAAGTATAGGTGCAGGAGAGGCTTATTGTCGGTATATCGGCCGAGAGCGCGCTGGTCTATCCCCGTTTCTTTCAATGCGGTAAGAAGACCCCTGCAGGGAGATGGATTGCTGAGGTGGAGCGCCACGCCTACCATCAGCTCCCAGTAGCCTACTGTACTACCTACTGTACTACCTGCATGGACACTGATAAACAGTACTGTACTACCTACTGTACTACCTGCATGGACACTGATAAACAGTACTGTACTACCTGCATGGACACTGATAAGCACCTACCATCATCTCCCAGTAGCCTACTGTACTACCTACTGTACTACCTGCATGGACACTGATAAACAGTACTGTACTACCTGCATGGACACTGATAAGCACCTACCATCAGCTCCCAGTAGCCTACTGTACTACCTACTGTACAATTTACAATTTAGGCATTTAGCAGACGCTCTTAATCCAGAGCGATTTACAATAATCAAGAACAAAAGCATGGGATTACATCACAAAAGCATTTATCATAAAACATGCGTAAGCTAAGAAAGTAACAGTGGAATATCTATATTATGAAACTATACATATAAACTATATATATATACTACTATGCTATAAATATGTACTATGGCGTGCTATGACAGTATGACTATATACAATGCAATTATAGTGCCGTCTACATAACATGCTATAAGTCTATATCAGATGCTATATAAGTCTACAGAAATGCTATCTAAGGGGGTAGGGTAAGTGCTATGGGCCATGATGGAGTCTAAAAAGGTGGGTTTTCAGACTACGGCGGAAGATTGGGAGTGATGCTGCAGTTCTGACTGCAATGGGAAGTGCATTCCACAGTTTTGGAGCCAGAAGGGAGAAGAGTTTGGGACGTGTGGAGCGTTGTCCCGGCGTTTTTAGTGAGGGTACTTCCAGCTTCCCTGCGTTTGCTGATCTGAGTGCGCGGGAGGGTTTGTAGGGATCAATCATACTTGCAAGATATGGGGGAGCCATACCTTTGGTTGCCTTGAATGCCAGCATCAGAGTTTTGTATTCTGTGCAGGCAGCGACCGGGAGCCAGTGGAGGGAGCGGAGCAGGGGGGAGACATGTGAAAATTTTGGCTGGTTGAAGACCAAGCGAGCTGCGGCATTTTGGATCAGCTGGAGAGGCTTAAGTGCACATGCTGGTAGGCCAGTAAGGAGGGAGTTACAATAGTCGAGTTTTGACAAGACTGTTGTCTGGATTAGGAGCTGGGCTGATTCCTGGGTGAGGAACGGTCTAATTCGTCGTATGTTATAGAGTGTGAACCTACAGGATCGAGTGACAGCTGTGATGTGAGCTTTGAACGAGAGCTGACTGTCCAGGACAACACCGAGGTTCCTGGCTGTTTGGACAGACGTTACCAGGGCGTTGTCTACGGAGATAGTTAGCTCCCGCATAGGGCAGGACTTAGCTGGGAAGAAGAGAAGCTCAGTCTTGTCTGGGTTCAGCTTGAGGTGATTGGAGGACATCCACTGTGAGATGTCAGCCAGGCATGCAGTGATGCGCTCTTCCACCTGAGTGGCAGAGGGGGGGAAGGATAGAAACAGTACTACCTGCATGGACACTGATAAACAGTACTGTACTACCTACTGTACTACCTGCATGGACACTGATAAACAGTACTGTACTACCTGCATGGACACTGATTAACAGCAGATGTGCTATTTTGATTGTATGGAATGTTCGCCCCCAGAATAGGTTAATTTCTGTGACGACTGAGTGAGAAGAGACCAAGAAGCAGGCCTGTTAAGCCTTAAAGTCATCTATCTCTTCCTTCCTTCCCTCCTTCCTTCCTTCCTTCCTTCCTTCCTTCTTTCCTTCCCTTCCCTCCTTCCCTCCCCCCCTCCCTCCCTCCTCCCTTCCTCCTGCAGCCAGACGAGTTGGACCCGTTCCATGACCTACTGGACGACGGTGCGTACTCTGCAGACGTGAGCATGCCCTGCAGTCCCAAGCAGCCCAAGTACCTCCACTGCAAGGAGAGCAAGAAGGACCTGATAACGTAAGATCACCCCTCCCCTCTCCACCCGACCGCATTGTCCGTCCGTCCGTCCCCCTTCACCCCTACGTTCCCCAACCTCCAACCCATGCTTGCTGCTGCCCACTCCACCCTGTGCTCCCCTGGCCTGACTCCGTGCATAATTCATGCTCCATTGCACGACGACACGCGGCAAAAAGTAGCCAACGGACAAGCTATATCGAGCTTGACAGTCGGCTGTTTTTCGGCGCGCGACACCGCCGTGCCACGAAGTATATAGATCGAGCTTCGCGATCAGCCTTTTCTTCTTCTCTTGGAGCTATATTGCCCGGTGGCGTGCAGCTATACATCGTGCTATATGGCAGCAGTTTTACCCCTCCCCCCTCCAGCTCCGCTATACGGTAGCTTCTGCTCTCTATGGCTTCCATTGTATCTCACATCTTTCTTCCGATGCTTTGGCGTGACGGCACGTACGGTATGCACTAATCGGTCTCTGCATCACAATGAGTCAAATGGTCTCCGGGGCCAATTATTATAACCAGCGTATCGCAGGCAGTGAAGCTAAACTGGAAACAATGACGTTTATAAACATTATAAAACGAAAAAGACTCATTTAAAAAGAAAATCAAGAAACTCAACCCCATTTAGATTTTCTATTAAAAAAGAATCTACCGTAGCCTACTCTTCTCCCTTTTGGGCTCATGATCCTAATGTAGCTTTCCTTGTGGTTTAAACCACACTGGTTCCCAAACACTACCTATTTGAATTAAAAAACAAATTCAATGATTTTTTTCCCCCCCTAAAGTAATTTCATGAATAAATAAAATAAAAATTAAATTAATTCCATGAATTAGAAAACAAATGTTGAAGAAGTGTATAGTGACCATAGCCGATCACAACTGAGCCTGTAGATCTGCTATTTTCACTAGTTTGGGTCCTTAGCAAACATCTACCGTAATTTCTCTTTTAGGTCTTGGACTAAAACGTTTAGGAACCACTAGGTTTACAGAGTCTTTATCTCTCCCCGAGTTATTGTTTTCAGCTTACCTCCTCGACCAGACTGTCCAGACTCCTGTAGGCAGAATGATTCTCTCCCTCTGCTCTGATGCCTTAACCTTTTGACTATAATAATAATAATACTAATAATGATGACACGAAAGGAGCACAAGCAACCCACAAACATGTCAGCCTCCTGGATCAATGTCAGTCGGTCCTTGGCTCTTTTTCCTCCATGCACAGTTGGCAGTTTCACTGTGCACTTGCTGGCTCAGAGTAAGTGGAATGTCAATCCAGGGAACTGACTGACATATGTGACATTACTGTACTTTATGCACACGGTCCATTGAGATTGTCCCCCTTGAAATAGGTTTATTATGGCTTATGGACTAAGACTGGAATCACCTTCATCTGTTGCTTCTGTGTTAAGGAAACCTTTCAACAGCACAGAAGCAACGGATAAAGACGATTGACAATATTTATTGGCAAAAAAATGGCAAAAGCAGTCTCTTTGTGATCAAGTATAGAGCCTTAATTTACAAAAAATATAATAAAAAAGTAAGTTTAAATATGGAGACAAAAGGTTTCTGCCCGACAGCAACGATATGTTATAATTATCCTGCCTAGGTAGCTGTACAACCCAACATTCTACCAGATAGCTGTTCAACCCGACATTCTACCAAAGCTCATAATCCATTTTATTTCATAACGTGACTCCAACTGTATAACTCTTTTTGCATGTATTATCCACGGGATACATACCTCTTTTTGCAAGTAACCACGGGATACATTTGGGTGCATGTTGTTGCCGGCGCATAACACCAAATTGTGCATAACACATCTGCGAGATGTGCTACTGTACGCTAGCACATCTAACACATCTGTAGGAGGTGTTGGCTGTGCATAATAAACCACAGATCAAACTGAATTGAAACATTCAGAGGGTTAAGGTCTCTATCAGCTCCCCTGCACTTGCACCGTGGCTTTCTTTCATTTCCAGCCTAGTCAAACCATTTTGTGTGTGTGTGTTTAAAATACGTGTTCTGTGAATGTGTGTTGTGCTTCAGTGGTTGGCTCATCGTGTCACTTCTTGCCAGGCTAACCTGCTGCTATTTTCCAGTCTCTCAGGTTGTCCTTTAGCTGATAAAAGCATTCGAAGTATGTTGGCCACCAACGCTCAAGAGCTCAAGTAAGGAATGAGAGAAGTCACAGACTTCTGTTTTTTCTTCTTAAATAGTGTGTTCATTCTACCCAGAAACGGGTCATCCCGGTTAACCACATGGACCACATGGTCCTCCTATCTCTCTCTGGCCCGTCGTTATTCTCGGGCAGAAATAGCAGATCCACAAGCTCACAGTACGTAGCAGCATGCCGCATTGTGAGCTTGTAGATTTGCTATTTCCGGCAAAGTGATGTATGAGGGAATGTAGAGGACCAAGTTCAGAGCTGGCCCTGATCGACTCCTAGGCCTTTTTCCTCCAGGGTTTTTTTCCCTGCCTAATAGTGAACCAGTTCAGAGTGTTTCCACTGAAAATGAATTGGTTCGGAACTGGAACCAAAAAAAATCTGGTTCCGTGAAAGCACCAACATGCAAGAATCTCGAATGGAACCAGTTCTATAGGACCAAAGTTATTTGGTGGAAAAGTGGCCTAATAGGTTTAAATGGTTAATGCATGGTTCTCACAAACACAAACAGTGATTATAAATAGCAATGGTTCTCAAATTCAGGGGGCTATATGGACCCTTATATGTCTGTAACTCTGAGAGTATACAGAGTTGAGATTTGTACACTCAGAATTATGGGGTTTGAGAACCGTTACTGATGTATAGAATTGTGAAACCAGAAATAAACCCAGACATAGCTAATTATTGGCTGCTTGTTAACCACTGAACCGCCATGCGGTTGAACGGATATTGCTGAAAATAGCTGATAGACAAGATGTTGTCGATCGGCAATTTTCAGCGAAAGTTTAGCGTGGTTAAGCGGGTTTCTTTGTCAGTCCGTTCATGCTTGTTTGGCTAGCAGCAGGGCGACTAGACACACGGGAGGTGTGCGGGTACATTGTTTTAACTGTGATTCTGAGGAGCTGTAAAGAGGCTGATTGACTGATGTCAGGATCGTGTGTGCTTGTTTGGTATAGGAAATGTTTTGCTAGTCAGTATAATTATACATTAACCCATTTTGGGCGGGAAACCCTTTTGGTATTAGCACTATGTTGTGCTTTAGCTATTGAAAAATAGCAGATCTACAAGCTCATAGCGCGCCAGCGAGTGGCGCGCCGCACGCTACGAGCTTGTAGGTCTGCTGTTTTTTGGAAAAATCGAAGAACGACTGACATGGAAACATAGCCTTTTCAGAAAACTGTCAGGATGTGGAAGACATCATTAGAATCTGATCTCGGGTCAGAATGGGTTGGACATGATGCCACAGGGCTCCGTCTCTTACAGCATGCATTGCCTGTCCCTCAGCATTGCACTCTTTGCTGTAGGCCCTGAGTCGTTTTGTGCGTTTTGTGTCCCCAGGTGCCCGACACCGGGTTGCGATGGTTCGGGGCATATCACTGGCAACTACGCTTCACACAGAAGGTAAAGAGGCACGCACGCACGCACGCACACACACACACACACACACGCACACACACACACACACACACACACACACACACACACTGTAGCCACACACTCTCTCTCTCTCCTTGCTTTATATCTTCTCTTCCCGCCATATACGTATACATACATACTGCCAAAGCAGACAGTACATCCATAAAGATCTCTGTCGTTTGGCTGTCAGTAGTTTTAGTGGACTATCACGGTACTAACTCAGTGCGATGTGTCTGCAGTCAGTACTAACTCAGTGCGATGTGTCTGCAGTCAGTACTAACTCAGTGCGATGTGTCTGCAGTCTCTCAGGGTGTCAGTACTAACTCGGTGCGATGTGTCTGCAGTCTCTCAGGGTGTCAGTACTAACTCAGTGCGATGTGTCTGCAGTCTCTCAGGGTGTCAATACTAACTCGGTGCGATGTGTCTGCAGTCTCTCAGGGTGTCAGTACTAACTCAGTGCGATGTGTCTGCAGTCTCTCAGGGTGTCAGTACTAACTCGGTGCGATGCGTCTGCAGTCTCTCAGGGTGTCTCTCAGTACTAACTCAGTGCGATGCGTCTGCAGTCTCTCAGGGTGTCAGTACTAACTCAGTGCGATGCGTCTGCAGTCTCTCAGGGTGTCAGTACTAACTCAGTGCGATGTGTCTGCAGTCTCTCAGGGTGTCAGTACTAACTCAGTGCGATGTGTCTGCAGTCTCTCAGGGTGTCAGTACTAACTCAGTGCGATGTGTCTGCAGTCTCTCAGGGTGTCAGTACTAACTCAGTGCGATGTGTCTGCAGTCTCTCAGGGTGTCAGTACTAACTCAGTGCGATGTGTCTGCAGTCTCTCAGGGTGTCCGCGGGCCAGGAAGAGCGGGATAAAGATCATCCACAGCAAGGAGAACAAGGAGGACCAGGAGCCAATCAGGTAACTGGAATACTCTGCCTCATCAGTCTTAAGAAAAAAAGAAGAAATAAAAAGTATTTCCAATTTTCTGTACTTTTACTTCTACTCCACTCCACTTGTTTGGAGAGTAAAATATTATACGTCTACTCCGCTACAATTAACACTTATGTTACTATAGTTAGTTTGTAGATTTTAATTATGACAAATCATACATTCCACTTCAGCCCTATTTGAAAATAGCCGATCTGCAAGTAGATGGAAGTTGTTTGTTTGTAAACTATAGTGAAATGGGACCTTCTGCATAATGAGTAGTACTTTAACCCTGTATAACACCCAGCGTTGCAATAATACAACATATTTCAATTAATTAATTAATTGCATTTTTTATGTTCTTTTTTCACCTAAACGTCATCATTGATGTTCATTGCAATGCCATTGGTCATGATATTTGCATATAAATACCCCCCACAGAGTCTGAAATTCACACAAATTAAAAATCTCTGGACTTAAATTTTTGATACCAATACTTTTGTACTTTTATACACAAGTAAATTTTTAATTCCGGACTTTTACGAGTATTGATGCTTTCACTAAAGTAAAGAATGTGAGTACATTTAAGCATCCACCACCACAGCTGCTTACGGCACTCATTACACGTGCACATACAATGTTCCCCCAACAACACTCATTACACGTGCACATACAATGTTCCCCCAACAACACTCATTACACGTGCACATACAATGTTCCCCCAACAACGTCACGCGTGAAATAGACGAACGAGAAGGCGACGCGAGACGACCAGATTCATTAAAATGCGAGAGCTGTGTTAAGCCAGGGTTCTGAGAAGCCTGCAGTCTCCCGTGAAAACCCAAAGACAGAGGGAAAGACAGAGGGAGAGAGAGGAAGGGAGGGAGAGAAGTATAGGGAGGAGAGATTGATTTGGAGTCCGCCTAAATCCCACAATGAGGCTCCTTTCTGGCCTGCGCGCTGCAGTTGCATTGATTTCTCTGGTGGTGCAGAGTACAAGCAGCACACTCTTTGGACGCTCTCTATCTTTCCAGTCCGCCGGGACTCTGAGGGGGGTGCAGTGGCCACTTTCCCACAGTTTCCCTCTCTCCCCCTTCGGCTGGCCATTATCTCTCTCTGTATAGCTGCTGTAGTAGAAGACATGGAAATGAATGCAAAGTGCCTCTAATTACTGTGTTGGCGGTCGGCGCCCAACAGAGCAGGATCCTTCTGTTACTGCATTCCAGGCATTCGCTTACAATTTGGACACTCCTCCAAGCGGCAAATAATAAAATAATAATATGGTTTGATGAATATGATGAGGATTACTTTAGTTTTATGGGTATACCTCAAAGTGAAATCAAAGCTTTGATCTTGAATAATCTAACCATTTGAGAGCATAACGGAGAATTAAATACCGGCGGGTGGAAATATGATATGTCCAAAACTCGTACTTTTCAGGACTCAAATAAAAATAAATGTGAATAGGGATCTTGCGGATCTGCTACTTTTTTTTAGAATGTGAAGCCTCTATCGTTCTTATTGGGCAATGCGGCCACAGTACGCTATACTCAGTATTCTTTGCATCTTGTTGCAATGCCAGTATTCCTGACCCTTGGGTGGTCACACTGTAAGCCTCCCTCCAGCTCTCGCTGCTTTTGGCCCTGAGGGAGCTTAGAGGTACTGCGGGGAGCTCGCCTCTCGTTGGCGTTCTGCCTAGATGGTCCACGCCACGCCAGGCACAATTCCCCCGTCTCCATTTGCTTGGCTATATAGGGCCAGGTTTGGGGCTCGGCCTCTTTCCGGAGGGCTTTACCCCACGCCTCGCTCTTTTGACAAGATTCACCTGTGTTGAAACCACGAGGGGCCCGCGAGAGAGAGAGAGAGAGAGAGGATATCCCATCTGCCACTTATAGGAGAGCAAGGAGGGTCTTGTAGGGGCGCCCGGCCTCATTCACCAGAACCTCAGCCAGCGAGGTGTTCATTAGCCCGTGGATAAAGACTAACTCATTTCCTCCTCCTTCCCAGCTGAGCGTCGGCTCTGCCTGGAGGCCATGTCTAGACTGGCACAGTTTTCCGCTGGCACGTAACACACATGCATGTAGCCCTCGTCACACACTTGGCATGTTGACGGGGCTTTTACAGCGTGGGTCAGGATGTGTTAAATGCCAGGCTGAAATGAGTTTGACTTCCAGGTCGGTGCGGAGCTGGAACAAGAATGAGACTTAACTGACCACATGGGTCTGGACCGCAGTCTCTGTGGGAGACGTTGAGAGGCTCCCAGCACTGAGGCACATGACAGACGTGATCAGGGTTGAGAGAGGCGGGCCGATATAGCTTACCTCTGTCCATCGGTTTCTTATTACGCACGTATTCACTTCCGATATACTTCAGTGGAAAAACAGGTAATGCAATTTGTCAACTGTTAACAATGCATCATTCACAGTGTGAGTAGTAAATGATGCATCGAGGCGCTGAATCTGGATTTGTGAAAAATCCTAATTCTAAATCCTATATAATATAATTAGGAATTCTTAATAATTACACAACATGACAACTCATGATTTATCTTCATGTTTTAGACAGGCCATATAGGCCCCAGACCACCTCTCCAACCTAAAGCTTAAAATCCCTAATTTTACTTAAAAAATTATATAACTCTTTTTAGTTTTGTTTTCATAGAAATTAAAACGTACATTCATTGTCCATAATCGTGCCATTACTTTTCGCACACACTCAGAGCGACGACGCGACACGACTTGTTCTTTTGTGTGTGGAGGATAATATGACATGTGGAATCATTCGCGCCATCTCTGCATCTGATCAGCACGCGGCGCGTTGACATTCCAGATCTGTAGCGCGCGGCGTAGCGCGATAAGGCTGCCGCTGGGAGACGGCTCTAGCATCAGATTATGGTATCTTTTGTTTATATTATTGCTGAGGCGAGAGAGATAGGCTGGCCATATGTGTGCTTTTGGTATTCAGAGCACTGTCGTACGTCAAAGGGGTCGGTATCTGAGCGGCACTCGAGTCCTGCAATCTCTCGGAAAATGACTGATTATGGCCATTATATAATCAACAGGATTTATGTTGTGAGTTTATTACGGTGACACAGGGTTGGTGGTGATGATGAGCATGCACGCGCACACACACACGCACACACGCACACACACACACACACACACACACACACACACACACACACACACACACACACACACACACGCACACACACGCACACACACACACACACACAAACGCACACACACACAATGTTCATTTAACTTAAATGAACACAGAGCATTTTACTGTGTAATCATCAACGTGATTACAATTGCCCCAACGGTGATGACAATGATAATGGCGGCTGATTGTTAATCAGATAATCAGGACAACAATGAGGATGATTATGGCTTAAGTTTCACCATGCACTTTTATGAACAACACACAAGGAATGAATGATCGAATGAATGAATGAATGATACATGAATGAATGAATGATACATGAATGAATGATACATGACTGAATGAATGATACATGAATGAATGAATGATACATGACTGAATGAATGATACATGAATGAATGATACATGAATGAATGAATGAATGATACATGAATGAATGAATGATACATGACTGAATGAATGATACATGAATGAATGATACATGAATGAATGAATGATACATGAATGAATGAATGATACATGACTGAATGAATGATACATGAATGAATGATACATGACTGAATGAATGATACATGAATGAATGATACATGACTGAATGAATGAATGAATGATACATGACTGAATTAATGAATGATACATGAATGAATGAGTGAATGAATGATACATGACTGAATTAATGAATGATACATGAATGAATGAATGAATGAATGATACATGAATGAATGAATGATACATGACTGAATGAATGAATGAATGAATGAATGATACATGAATGAATGATACATGACTGAATTAATGAATGATACATGAATGAATGAGTGAATGAATGATACATGACTGAATTAATGAATGATACATGAATGAATGAATGAATGAATGAATGATACATGAATGAATGAATGATACATGACTGAATGAATGAATGAATGAATGATACATGAATGAATGAATGATACATGAATGAATGAATGATACATGACTGAATGAATGAATGAATGAATGATACATGAATGAATGAATGATACATGACTGAATTAATGAATGATACATGAATGAATGCATGAATGATACATGACTGAATGAATGAATGATACATGAATGAATGAATGAATGAATGATACATGAATGAATGCATGAATGATACATGACTGAATGAATGAATGATACATGAATGAATGAATGAATGAATGATACATGACTGAATGAATTAATGATACATGAATGAATGATACATGACTGAATGAATGAATGATACATGAATGAATGATACATTACTGAATGAATGAATGATACATGACTGAATGAATGAATGAGTGAATGAATGAATGAATGATACATTCATAAATGATGAATGAATGATACATGAATGAATTAATTATACATTAATGAATTAATGTTACATGAATGAATGATGCATGAATGAATGAATGATACATGAATGAATGAATGATACATGAATGAATAAATGTATGGGGCGCCATAGCTGAATGGTGAGCCCATGGGGAACCGCAATGCCCCCTGGTGAGCAAGACACCTAACCCCCTATAACTGCTCAGCACCCCCTCCGCGCAAGTGGGTCAATATTATGAATGAATGAATGAATGAAGGAAGGAAGTCTCAATGCTACAGCTGCTGTGCCACCCTCCAATCCTCTGACAGAGTCTCGCTGTGCCTCCCCCCCCACACTCCCAGGTGTCCGGTCCCAGGCTGCGACGGGCAGGGTCACGTGACGGGGAAGTACGCGTCGCATCGCAGCGCGTCGGGCTGCCCCATCGCGGCCAAGCGGCAGAAGGACGGCTACCTGAACGGCATCCAGTTCACGTGGAAGGCCGGCAAGACGGACGGCATGTCCTGCCCCACGCCGGGCTGCGACGGCTCGGGGCACGTGAGCGGCAGCTTCCTGACACACCGCAGGTGGGTGGTGGGTCTGAGGGGGCTGGGGTCGGTCTCCCCTGCACGTGTGTGTGTGTGTGTCTGTCAGAAACACTGCCTGCACCAATCACTCCCACTTTTCACACAGGCATTGACCATATGCATACGGAGGGCGTAACGAAGCCCTTTTTTCGATTTGACACATTAATGATTATTAATGAATTGATTAGTCAATTACAAACGCACCCGGGCGCAGTACCCCCCATGGCCACAAGGGGGGGCAAATATCTCACAACGGGTAAGGACTAGTAAGTAAAATCCTGCATTCATTTGCAGTTCATCGAAATATACTTGCACTGCCTTAATGTAAAGGTACTCATTATGCGGCATGGCCCATTCCACAATCATATTATTGGATTGTAATTAGTGTAACGGTAATTAGCAGCTGGTAAAGTTGGGGTGTTCTGTTGGGTATACTGTAGCTATTGTGTTAATAATCTAAATCTGCAATGTAACTATACTAGAAACCAAATGCTGTAATTGTAGTGGAATAAAAAAGACAACATGCCCCTGAAATGTTGTGGAGTAAAAAGTATAAAGTATAGAACTTGGTAAATATACTGAACTTCTCATACATTGCAAGTGGGACCGAACTTCAGCGTTATCCTATTTCTTGTCTCTTGACCTACTTGCTGTGATGGAGCTCTGCACGAGTCTGGAACTGGCAAGGATTGATGAGGAGTAATATCAGTGATTAATTAGCACTCGTATGCCAAGCCTGCACAGTGAAATGCAGAGTGTTCATTTAACCACTCTAAAACCCTATATACTTCCCTAACCTTCCTTCTGTTCCTCTACACACCGAATATAGCCCATCTACAGTACAGGCTTGTGAGCTTGTAGATCGGCTACTTTCACCCTAATGTTCACATATATTTTCACGTCGCCTAAATATGCAGCCCGATCTCACCTAAACACGGTGAAACAACACAAATACAGAAATAACACAGTACAATTCCGTACATACCCTACTATAGAAAACATTATTTTGACATTCAAAGCTCACATCACAGCTGTCACTCGATCCTGTAGGTTCACACTCTATAACATACGACGAATTAGACCGTTCCTCACCCAGGAATCAGCCCAGCTCCTAATCCAGACAACAGTCTTGTCAAAACTCGACTATTGTAACTCCCTCCTTACTGGCCTACCAGCATGTGCACTTAAGCCTCTCCAGCTGATCCAAAATGCCGCAGCTCGCTTGGTCTTCAACCAGCCAAAATTCTCACATGTCTCACCCCTGCTCCGCTCCCTCCACTGGCTCCCGGTCGCTGCCCGCACAGAATACAAAACTCTGATGCTGGCATTCAAGGCAACCAAAGGTATGGCTCCCCCATATCTTGCAAGTATGATTGAACCCTACAAACCCTCCCGCGCACTCAGATCAGCCAACGCAGGGAAGCTGGAAGTACCCTCACTAAAAACGCCGGGACAACGCTCCACACGTCCCAAACTCTTCTCCCTTCTGGCTCCAAAACTGTGGAATGCACTTCCCATTGCAGTCAGAACTGCAGCATCACTCCCAATCTTCCGCCGTAGTCTGAAAACCCACCTTTTTAGACTCCATCATGGCCCATAGCACTTACCCTACCCCCCTTAGATAGCATTTCTGTAGACTTAGATAGCATCTGATACAGACTTATAGCATGTTATGTAGACGGCACTATAATTGCATTGTATATAGTCATAGCACGCCATAGTACATATGTATAGCATAGTAGTATAGTTTATATGTATAGTCTCATAATATAGATATTCCACTGTTACTTTCTTAGCTTACGCATGTTTTATGATAAATGCTTTTGTGATGTATTCCCATGCTTTTGTTCTTGATTATTGTAAGTCGCTCTGGATTAAGAGCGTCTGCTAAATGCCTAAATTGACATTATTCACGTTTCTGTGCTATTGGGTTACAACTCGGACGGGGGCTGAGTTCGACACGGCATCTTGCGCGCTTTAGCATGTGCGTGCGGTGGTGTCTCCCGTGGCTCAAGTTCGGTAGAGAGACAGCGCCCCTCCATCACAGTCTATGGGGAGGATTTCACTGTAATATGAATACAGATTTTGGGGTTTTCTAGTAGTGTATGTACGGAATTGCCAATCTGTGTTATTTCACCGTGTTTGGGTGAGACCGGGTTGTAATATGACCGGGAGGCGGTGGCTCAGGGGTAGAGTGGCTGGATGGTAACCGCAAGGTTGCCAGTTCGAACCCGGGCTCCCCCAGAGTTAGTGTCGGAGTGTCCTTGAGCAAGACACTGAACCCCTAATTGCTCCTCATGTGCTGGTTGGTGCCTTGCATGGTTTCCGCCACCATCGGTGTATGAATGTGTTTGTGAATGGGTGAATGTAATGCACAATCTATGTAAAGCTATATAAATGCACCATTTACCATTTAATGACATGTCCAGAATAGCTTTGCTATAGGGTCCATGCGGTTCAATTCCCACTGTGGATGTGACTGTGTAAAGAGTAAAGACAAGGGTGTCCCTTCTCTTCCCTGTGCCACCATGCAGTCTGTCGGGCTGTCCGCGCGCCACCTCCGCCATGAGGAAAGCCAGGCTCTCCGGGATGGACATGCTAACAATAAAGCAGCAGCACTCCAGCAACGGTACGTCATGCCCCCATCCAGTCACCCACACCATGCCAACCAATCAACAACAACAAAGGAAAAAAAAGAAAACCAGACACAGAACGGAATTCCAGTTCTCAGATAATGAGCCAATCAGGACAGCGTGGGCGTAATGATGAACCCGCTCCCGAGTATAGGTGCCCAAATTTGAAATAAACAGCCAATCAGAGCTGAGATCTAAATAATGAGTGTTGGACAGGGAAACACCAGCCTGAAAGGAAAAGGCTGCAATTGCTTGGCAGTAATCACAGACATGCTGAATGGATCCGATGCTAGCCAGTAGTAATTAGGGCAGAGGACTGTTCGCTGTGGACTTTAGCTTCCCTCTTTGGTTAGACTATACCACCGTTTCCCAAACAGTGGGTCGGGACCCATTTGTGGGTCACGGACCAATTTTTATGGGTCAGGACTTATTTTTCTACATTAAAACAAGAACTGATCAATTATCAATTAATTACCAAATTACCCTGCCTCCAGAATCCAGAATTGTGCTATGAAATGTTAATCTGTCTATCTGTATTTATGTGTGTTCGAACAGGATCTGTCGAGGTGACTCTGTAACTGTGACAGTGTAGCCTTAGCCTACTACAAATGGAACCAAATGACCCTTTTATAACAATAAACTCTGAGACTGTACAAATGGACTGTTATGGGCCCATTTGGATGTATTTGTATTTTGTACACTCTCAGGTGGCACATTCTCCAAACCATTATACTGTATGTCGTACCTCACGCACAGCTGTAGGTTGTAGTGTTGACATTGGCTTGGCAGGTATTAAAGAACATCTCTCATACGTGTCAAAATCGAGGGGGTCCGCGGGTCCAACGGGGGTCCCTGCGCAGGTCGGCGCGGGGGTCGCTGATGGTCTGCGTGGGTCTACGAGTCACTTGTTACAGTGACTCGACTGAGACTCAAATATGTTACTGTTACCCATTAAATCAGCGGGTGTGCTCTTTTCTCATGCAGGTCTACGCACTGTTTTTCTGCGCTGCACTGTTATGCTGAAATGAGTTGGCCTCAATAATTCTGAGGCATCAAGGCGGCGGCGCCTCTCACGCGACCGTTTAGACAGTGGCATTAAAGGTGTCTGGTTGCGTAAGTCTCATCTTTTGGCTCTCGACCTGAAAGGTTTGAGAAACACGGCACTATACCAGAGACTATGACGACGTTTGTGTGCAGGGATCAAAATGTTTTTTTTTTTTTAATCAGCTAAAACGCAGCAAAACTGTCAAATAATTCTACGAAGGCGTTGACGCGGATATCTTTGTTGCGTATTACTCCAGTCCTGTTTCGGTTCCCTAACGTGAAGAAGAAATGGTAGTTGATGGTGTTGGAAATAGACGAGGGCTGGTACTCATACATTATTGATGACGTTCCCTTCCTCCCCTCCAGGGCTGGAGCATGAAGAAGAAATCAAACAGCTGGATGAAGAAATCAAAGATTTAAGTGAATCGAATTCACAAGTGGAAGCAGACATGATCAAACTTAGAACGCAGGTACAGTAAAACCAATGCGACGCTTGAAAACAACGTTTTCTTTTCCTAAAGACACAAAAACACGCTCAACGTGTGTGTCTGTTCACAATGATGTTTTTGTGTGTAGGCGCACGTGTGCAAAAGGCTTGGGGGGGGAATTAAAAAACTTCAGTGCACTGTGCCTACACATGTTGCGACCGCAAGTCGCAACATGTGTAGGCACAATGCAAGGAATAAATGCATTCGCCATGTATTCGAAGGAAGTCTAATCCAATCATTTTTAGATTTCTCCAGTTTAATCCTGAGTTTAAGTTTTGTTGTGTTCAAGATCTGATTTTAGGCATGTTTAAGCCTCCAGGAAAATCCGTGTTGAGGTTCTTAATCCACTGTTTTTCATTAAAACGTCTTTGTCCTACTGTCCAGTTGGGATTGTGTTGAAGTCCAGCGCATTTTAGAGCTTCAATGCCATGAGCCATGAAATGTTGCACAAACCTTGTGGTTGTCTTTTTTCCATTGTTAATATTGTACCTGTGTTGTCCCAGCCTTGTACCTATTGTTTTACCCGTTTCTCCGACGGGGATTATCTGATACGCAATATGGAGCACCGGCAGTGACGTAGACTCTGTGGGGGGCGGCGGGGCTCTGAATATATCATTACTCTATGGAATATATTCGCCTCGGTCTGGCGTTGCCTGTCCTATTGTTGCACCGGTCCCACTGATATCGTGAAAATAGCCTTCTTGTCATGACAATATCATGATATCGTCTCTGTTGGGTGACACGTTTGTGCGACACTGTAGTATGATCAAGTAGAAGAAAAAAACACAAAAAGTTTGAATATGGAGATAAGAGGTTTCTGCCCGACAGCAATGATATTAAAATATTAGCCCATGCCTCGTGTGCGTGCGTGCGTCCGTGCGTGTGTGTGTGCGTGCTTGTGTGTGTGTGCGTGTGCGTGCGTGTGCCTGTGCATTTGAATATATTTGCAAACGTTATACATAAATATATTACAACGCTGTGCTTTTCCCCCCCAACAACCCTGTCCTCAGATCACCACAATGGAGTCCAACCTGAAGTCCATAGAGGATGAAAACAAGGTGATTGAACAGCAAAATGACTCTCTCCTGCATGAGCTGGCCCACCTCAGCCAGTCACTGATAAACACTTTAGCTAATGTCCAGCTCCCTCATATGGTAAGGGCCACCAGGACACGGCACGCTGGCAAGTTACCCACTTGAACCCTATAGCATCCTAGCCTGGTTCACCACTCCCCCTTCAAAACATTTCTTCCGCGAGTTCAATGAAATGTATTCAAGGGGGAGTGGTTAGCCACGCTAATATAGCATCCCTATTTCTTAGTACAAAAAGACCCACACCTACTAAATTGGACAGGTGCGTCGGCATAATGACCTTGAGGAAAGCAAAAAAGGGGAAAAAAAGTATAGTTTTCGAATTCAGTCGCTTTGGTACTTCATCAAGCATCAGATACAACTGATGAAGGTCAGAGTGACCGAAACGTTGTATCTTCATTAAAACTATACTTTCTTTTGGTAAGTGACGAAAGTGTGCCCTTTTCTGCTCTCCTCGGAGGGGGGAAACATTAAAAATAGAATGGCTGATAGCAGATCTACAAGGTCACAACGTGTTGAAGAAACACGACCCGTCGTGAGCTTGTAGGTCGGCCTATCTTCGGCGTGGTAGTGTCGCGTGTGCCAGACACATCAGATAAGAGATCTCCGACCTCTGCTGATAATATGGTGATCTCTAAATTCAGTGATGTGGGCTTAAACCTGGGTGGAAACCATTCTAAAATATAACGTCACATAAACGATGCAAAGACTTTAGGGTGTTCCTTCACATTGCGATGGTATCCGGATTGGTTTTCAAAGCAGTGAGCATAGATTTGTTACCGCTAGTTTTCTCTGGTGTCCATGCCCATTCATTGAATTTAGATCCCCCCCACCCCCCCCCCCCCCCGGCGTATCAGTAGGTGGAGATCTGTGACCGATTGTCGGTGCAGAGATTTCGTGCAGAAAGGGAAAAAATACCGGGTAGATACGACCCGGTTATCTAAGTATTAGTTTGCTAAATATAGACGGGTTTGAGTGGTTACAGAACTTAGCCGAAATCTAATATTTTATGAGCTAATTGAGTTATTTGTGTACTTAACCAAAGCCTATTCTGCATGCTTAGACTAAAATGTAGAGCGGTGCTTGTCTTTCCAAGCTGTAAGGGGGAGTTGAGAAATGACAGGCTTTTTTTAATGGATTGGAAATGTGGAGAGTCACAATGGTATGGCGATGAATTCAAGGAGTGCAAAAACGGATGCAGAAGTCATACAGTCAGTGATTACAACTGACACAAATTCACTGATTCAACAATGTGGCGTGGTCTCATCACCATTTTGACTCTCATTACAGGATTTTTTCGGTGGAAATGAAAATCTATTTAGTGTTAGGTAATCTAATGCATACTATATGAAAGAACCTCGGATAGCTTTTTTCTAGAGATGCACGATATAATTGGTAGCATATTGAAATCGGACATATCGGCCATAAACATGCCATAGCGGTATCGAATCAGTCTAAAAAATAACCCAGATTATTTTCACCGATATCGATGACGCAATAATAATGTGACCGTCAATGGCTTTGTACCAATACAGCCAATACATTGTGAATGGGGCATTTCTATCCAAATCGCTTTACATAGGTTGTGCATTACATTCACTGAATTCACACACACAAACACACACATTCATACACGGATGGCGGAGGAAAACATGCAAGGCACCAACCTGCACATCGGAGCAATTAGAGGTTCAGCGTCTTGCTCAAGGACACGTCGACACTAACTCTAGGGGTGCCCGGGATCGAACTGGGAACCTCACCTTCCCATCTGGCCTCTCTACCGGCCACTCTACCCAGTCTTCCTGTCTCTGTCTCCCTTAAGAGCATCAGCTGTTAGTGGGGAGGAGAGTTCAATATAAATATAACATAATAATGTAATATATTGGCCGATATGACCCTGGAAATAATCTGTGATCATAATTTCAATATCGTGCATCTCTACTTTTTTCTATACATTACTGTACAAAGCTGTTTCTTTCCCACGTCAATTTTGCTCCTATCTTATCCGTCACGCTACCATGGTTTTATCCTCGCCTTCGGGTTCTTGAAAACGCCCCCCAGCCACTGCGTTAGTTTTACTGAGGTTAGGTTTAGGTATAGTTTACTGAGGTTAGGTTTAGGTATAGTTTTACTGAGGTTAGGTTTAGGTATAGTTTTACTGAGGTTAAGGTTAGGGTTAGGTTTAGGTATAGTTTTACTGAGGTTAAGGTTAGGGTTAGGTTTAGGTTTAGGTATAGTTTTACTGAGGTTAAGGTTAGGGTTAGGTTTAGGTGTAGGCTGTCAATCACAGCGACTGGCCAGTCACAGCGCACCCTCTACGCCACTCTGTACTCAACCCGAGGATAAAACCATGGTAGCATCCGTCACAATGCTATCGCTTAATGTCACTTCCTGTAGACTATTCTCTCATAGTGAAAAATGCAAACCTCCATAATCCTTGACAATGAAGGAAGGTCCTCACTAGTCCCATGGCTCAAAAACAAGTGATTTCTAGGGCAAACTGCCTTTCCAATAGATATGTCAAAGGGGAAAATAAACATAATTTTGACTTGCATTTAGATCGCTTAAATGTGGCATTCTGATTCTGTAAGTTGGATGCAAATGTAGGCCCTAGGCCTAGAGCTGTGGTTTCAACGGTGTGCTGTGTGTAAGTCCAGGTGTTACTACAATAGTATTGCAACAACCTAGTATAGCCTATACAACTACACAAAAGTATTTCAAAATGTTCATAACATAATGACTATTATAAATACAGGTGTGCCTTGAGTTCTTTACTTGTCTTTACATTGCAGTGGTTTACTTGAGTATTTCCAATTCATAATACTTTATACTTCTACTCCACTACATCTCAGAGGAATATATTGTACGTTTTACTCCACTACAGTTATTTGAAAACGACATACTATAGTGTGTCGTTTTTCATGGTTTTCGATGACATACTATAGTATGTCAGTTTTCATGGTTTTCGACAACATACTATAGTAAGGATTTGCACATTTAAATTACTAGGCCTATATTATTAAATGCGTTTGTACTCAAACACATTTTGAATACCAGACCTTTACTTGTAACAGAGTACTTCAAAATTGTGTTATTGATAATTTTTCTTTTGAGTAAGAAATGTGAGTAGGCCTACTTCTTCTGATTCATTACCTTAAGCACAGAAAGTTTGAAACCCATGGCTCTAGAGTGCTACTGTTTGCCCAGCTTTTAGCTTCCGCTTGCCTGTTTATCAAAGACTGCCCCCTAGTGTCTATATTATGGAATAACAGCTCTGTGTACTGTGTATTTAATATGATCAGTTAATAGTTGTATTTCGCCACCTTTCCCTTCTGCAGAAACCCCTGGCACACAAAGAGGCTCCTCCCATTAGAAATGACAGCTGCTTACAGATGCACCAACGAGTAAGAACATGATTTACTTACTCCCTAATAATACATTTTGTTTTGTGTATATGTCTGTCTGCAGTACCGTTCATGTGACCATGTGTCATTTTATTTTTGAGGGGTGATAACCCCTCCTAATATGTCCAGCTTTTAGTGTATGTAACCCAACTTTTGTCCTAACACAAACATTAAATGCCATTGACAATGAATGGACAATTTTGAGTGTTTGTGTAAACACAAACAATGCGTACCACAAACATTGATCACAAAGGTGAGGTGACGCAAATTCTGATTGGCCTGAATGAGATTATGTACAGTATGATGATGTACGATGATAAGAGCGCCCCTCACTTCACACGGGTGTGATTTTTGAGGTGCGCTAGCCCCCCCTATATACAGTTTTTGTCCCCACACGTCTCAATATTTGTCATTGACAATGAAAGGAGAAATTGGGTCAAATGTCCGCCAAATATGAAGTAAATTTGTACGATGACAAGAGCGCCCCTCACTTCACATGGGTGTGATTTTTTGTTATTTCTCTTCAATATTGACATAACCTTACGACCATTCAATCTATTTGTAAAGGCTCTTTTTCCACTATGTAACTTTCCTCTTCTATTCCCCGGATTTGAACCCGGGTCCCTGTGCAAAGTGCTGACATTTTTACCATTGAGCTGATAGAGCCTGCCCTGCTTCCTCAGGGGATACGTTGAATCTTGGTCATCAGAAGGTCAAAATTTGTGTCAGATCCTGTGTCTATATATAGTTGAGACGTGGCCTTTGACACAATCTAAATACTGTATCT
The DNA here is from genome assembly GCF_964188405.1 of Protomyctophum parallelum. NCBI lineage: Eukaryota > Metazoa > Chordata > Actinopteri > Myctophiformes > Myctophidae > Protomyctophum > Protomyctophum parallelum. Next base: position 35,102,504 of record NC_139718.1, on the reverse strand, counting down.
CGATAGAGCGTCGCAGTCCCGCCCCCTCGAGAGACCTGGAAAATAAATCCCTGTTCATTTTCCTCATAGACTTTTCAGAAAGTATTTTATAGACGTTTACGCCGTGGACAAAGCCAACTCTTGTCGTGACAAATCATGACAATAAACACAATGTTTTGGGCCAAACAAAGAATTAGAAAGTGGAAAAAACGGCAGGTTACAACACTTTTTTGTTGTTTTTCTTCTTTGTAATTATTTGTTTGGTCCAAAATATTGTTTTTTTTTTGTTTTTTTTATCCCACGATTTTGTAACCCATTTTTCACCCCTGTGTCAATCATCTAATGTGAACCTGGGCTCTACACACCCAAAATATTGTGTTTGTTGTCATGATTTGTCACGACTCGAGTTGGCTTCGTATGACGCTTAACCGTTTCAGTTCATACGACGAGTGAGGCCATCATAAGGATCCCGAAAAATTAGTGCCTATGACGTCTGTGGACGTCCTAGCGACGTCCTAGTGACACGGGGCGAGATAAGAATATTCAGAATTTTTCCTTTTTTTTTTTTTTTGGCATTTCGCTTTTCGCTTTCCGTACGCTAACGCTCTGTGCAACTATTAGCTTGTCATTGACTCCCATGTTAGCGCGGCGGAAAGAATGACTCGTATCTCCTAATCCAAGGCGCTCTCCGTGGTGATGAATGGATCGATATGCTGGCGCTTCATTTCTGCTCCTCATCCGTCTCTCCCGCAAAATATGAACGCTTTTTGGAGCGTAAAAAAATAGATTAAGATGATCGGGGATGTGAGGTCACTTTGTAAAGTCAACTTTTTTAGGAAAGTGTTTCCGGTTCATGGCTTTCAGAGTAAAAGCGATCAGACAACTCTGGCACCCCGGAGCTTCTATTTTGATGCACTTCCGGCACTGATTGTGCTTAGGTCTTTAAATAAATACTTTTTGAAATGTCTATGGGAAAAATGCATTGGGATTTATTTCCTGGGCCTGGCGTCGTCATGAAAGGGGGCGGGACTGCGACGCTCTATAGAAGAGCAGGGAGACAAAATACAACCACCCCAATTGTACAAGTTATATTGTATTAACATACTGTACTGTACAGATTTAGTTTAACCACTAAAGCCCTATTTCATACTTTCTTTCAACATAAAAAAGCCATAGATGATCTACAAGCTCACAATGTGTAGATCTGCTATAGCCGCAATTTGCAACACTAGATTTGTTTTATAATGGGTTGAATCGTCACTTCACTTCCCTGCCAGTGTAGGACTATACAATTTCTTATGTTTTATACTACCACACTATTTTGCATATTTATATGTGTGCCTATTGTTTTATATTATAGTGGACAATATGACATTTATATGTAGTTATATTATTTTATTTCACATATATTGCAAGTACATTATTTGATTTACACCCTGGAATATTGAATAAACAAAACTGAAAAGCAGCCCATTCATCCAAATTGAAATGTCTGATCTGCTTGTATTAAACAACGTTAAACTCACCAACTGTATAGCTGTAAGGCCACCTGTACGGAAAGCTTGAATTATCCTCTTTCTATCTGCAAACTGTTTGTTTAATCCAAATCCGCCATAGACATGTTATGAGCTACTTCATGTCAAGAGAGCTGGAGTTTGTTTCGTTTTCATTAACGCATTGTGCTGCTGCTTCCTGCATTATGTGCAAATTCGTAACCGGTTGTATGCAGGGCCGTTGAGTCACCTCCGACAAGCGCTTCCAAACTCCAACACTTAGAAAAAGTGGAATTTCTTAGCAGAAAGTAGCTTATAACATAACTACGGTGGATTTTTTTATGAAACATACACGTTGCTGATTGAAAGAGGATAATTCAAGCTTGTCTTGCAGCTGCAATGTTGGTGAGTTTAACGTTGTTTAATACAATCAGATCATATCTGATTGTATTATACTAGATCATATCTAGTGTTGCAAATTGCGGCTAGATCTGCTATACTGTAGATCTGCTATTTTCACTTTTGTATATGGTTTAATGACATTAATAAAATAGGGATGCTGGGCGGTTAATAATGACAACGAAATAATGTCAATAAAAGCTTGTTTCACAGAATATCATATAGGCCTGTTATCTAAAACAATTGGATGAACCTGCTTTTGTTTGCTTCTTTCTTTCTGATAGCATTCTCAGTACACAGTGAAATCTGTAGTGTTACGGTAATACTATACAGTAACAGAGCATTCTGGGAACAAATTCAGTATAAGAACAAACAAACAAACAAACAAAAAAAGACACTTTTTCAACCTCTGCGGGCCAAGTTTCAATGCCACAATAACAGGAAATGAGGTATGGACCCTCCCCTTTATGCTACTTTCCGTCTGCTTCCTGCTCAAGGGCCCGCCCACTAGGAGCTCTATAATTCAACTATCCAGCGATCATGCTGAGAGATTTTCACTGCAAATTGAAAATCTGTCTTCAGAGATTACTCTGAGAGTAAGTCTGAGAGTCACTGTGTGTACAAATGGAACCAAGTGCAACCTTACAGGTCAATTATGGTACCATTGTACACTGGCTTAAATAGGCTCTATATGCACATACGTCATTTTGGAGTACAGTGGTTCTCAAACCTTTTAATTTCAAGGAGGACCCCCATAACTCAGAGTGTACAAAATGTGCACACTCAGAGTTACACACCCGTACGGGGCCATTGGAACCCACTCAAGGACACTTTCAGACCCACTGTAGCAGAGTGTTTCCAGAACGTGAGCCAACATGCACAATAGCACCACCCTGACTCTGTTTGACCAGAATGGAACAGCTAGAGCACCTGTGAAGGAAGTCGGAAGAGGCCTGGGAGTACGAAGAGATATTTCCAAAATGGCGTTAGGGCGTATGTGCATAGATCCTATTTAACGCTGCATATTCTTACTGTACTGCATCCTCACATGGACCTGGTCTAATTGTAGCCTACTGTTTTTAAAATCCCCCACCTCTACAGGAGCCAATCAGCGAGCAGAACTTTGACGCTTATGTGACCACTCTGACGGACATTTACACAAACCAGGACCAGTACCAGAGTCCAGAAAACAAAGCCCTGTTGGAAAATATCAAGCAAGCTGTCCAAGGCATCCAAGTGTAACCCTGCAGCACGCAAGAGAAATTTCCATTTTGTTTTGTTCTTTCTCTAATAGAAGTGACTCACTGATATATAGGAAAGACACAGTGACGCGTCTCCTTTTTTTGGGAGGTCGGAGCAGTAACTTATAGTGTTATGATACCTTCAATTATGTTCTTTCAAAGAAAAAGAAAAGTCGTTATGCGTATAATAACTTCATGGTAACTTATTTTGTTTTGGTTTTGGGTCTTGAAGAAAAACATTATAACACCGGCAAAATAGTTTTTGAGGAGCTTCACATTTTGTACGTTTTCATATGAGCTGACATAGTGTCATGTAATGTTTCTAGCTGCTCATGTATGCACATTTTTAGTGTATATTTCTGAACAGTAAGCTAATGATTATAGGACATTGAGTTCTTTCTATTGCTTGACAACAAAGCATTTTAGATGAAAAAGCTGAACTGGACAGTGAAAAACACGCAAAAAAACCACAAAAGACAAAAAACAAAACAAAAAAACAATCCAAAATCAAGCAAAGGGGAAGCTAGATTTTTGTTCTCCTCAATGGTCAACTTGACAATTTTAGAGGTTTTTTGCCCCACATCATCTAATTCTTCTTCTTCTTCTTCCTCTTCCTCTTCCTCTTCTTCTTCTTCTTCTTCTTCCTCTTCCTCTTCCTCTTCTTCTTATTGCGTGCAGATTGTTCAACAGCAAGGACTGGTTTGCGAATTGCTTTATTTTCTGAAAATGCTTGAGAAATTATTGTCTTTTCTTGTTTTGAGAGGTGAGGGGAAAAAAAACAAAGAAAAACAAACAAAAAATTATTTGTAGCTGTTTCTTTTCTTTTCTTTAAATGGTGCTGTACAACGTGTCTGGAAAGGAAACTGACCTGATGTATGAATGTATGTATGTATGAACAGTTTTATTGTAAACATCATTACACGGAAACCCAATGGTGGAAATCCCATTATCAAGGAGAGGCGATTCACTTCTAAAAGAAGGGGGGAAAAAGCCTGTCTCTGTGTGGTGCATGCATGGTCACCATGCTCTTTGTCACATAATCTGAAACTAAAGTGACGTGTAATGACAAAGAGACAACATCTTAAGCCTGATTTATTCTTGCAGAAAACAGCCGACACATAAGCTAACGACACGCCGCAGATGTGATGCGTCGTACGCTTGTAGATCGGAGCATAAATGAATTACTGTAGACATTAGCCTTCCTCATGTGAATCCTGTTCCATTTTAGAGACTTCCGTCGCAAGAGTTGAGAGAAGTCTCAGCAATATGATAATGACATCATTTGTTTATAAGTAGATCATGGGATGCAATCTGCAAATGGAGAGAGAGAGAGGGGGGGAAAAGTTTGGGTATATGCAATTTCTTGTTTATACACATAGTGGGGTAACATGAATCTTTTTAATATAGCCTATGTAAAATATTGATTTTTATACAAATCTTTTAATACATTAAAAATGTCTTTTTAAAAAACAAAAATGAGGGAGGAATCTTGGACATTCAGTTTTGGACGTGAAGGTCTATGAGTTCCACTTTCTTTCTGTACGATTTTGCACAGGGACACCTTCGTTTCCATGTTTTGATGTTCTTACAGAAACTAAAATTAAAAAAAACAAACAGTACCCGGGAGCCTAAAAGGAGGGTCGCAGAGGGTTTTGTAAAGAGTATTTATAGAGTATGACAGCGGGACTTACAGGGTCACTGTCCCCACTTATGTGCCAGAAGACTATTTGCACTTGTCCTTGAAGATATTATCATTAACATGCGGCGGCGTGCAATTTTTCCCCGGGTTGACCTCTTTGGCACACGATTGGAGCAAAAATGAACTGCTATGGGAGCCACTGTAGGTATTGACTTAGTACCACGGAACGAGGATGAACAGGGACTTGAAATCAAGAGAGGATGACAATTTTAAAACCATAGCAGTTATAACTGTAGGCTATTATCAACTGTAAAAAGAAAAGAAAAAACTTTTTTCCTTCTTAATTTTTCTTTTTCGGGTATGTCTTTAGGAAAGATGAAGTTATCCCCCCCAGCTGCACTTTATATCAAATCACTGTACAAAGAATTAAATAGTCAATCAATTCAAGTCTAAAAAATGCTCTAAAAATGAGGGCTCGTTTCCCTAAGGCAGGGAGAGGAGTCGTCTCCAAAGGGGTGATGCATCCAGTGTCTGTATGCCTGACTGTATGCACCCTTTTCATTCTGTTGTGCTAGTTGTTTAGCGAAACCATGTTCAGAATTTGCCTTTTTTGAGAGCTAATGCAAGAGGTGCTCGTTCACCTGATCAAAAAACTCGTCTATTGTACTTTAACTGTCCTTCGTTCAGGACACTACTATCCATCCGCCATGACTGCATACGCCTTTTTCCACAGCATCGTGTCTGCAGCTTTTTGCCAGTATAGTAAATGCTTTCAGTAGAGTAACAGCTAGTTCCAGTTTTTAAATTAAATTCTCATTATCAAGTAAAAAATGGAGAGGGATATTTTAAAAAGCACAAACCGGCTGCTCATCTGATGTTGGTACATATTAAATATTCAAATTTGAAAAAAATAGTTATCTGTGACTATCTATAGGGAACCACACAAAAGGGTGTCACATATTTAGAATGCTGACTTTTCATATAAATTATTGTGAATTCATCAGAGTTTATTATTTTGTTTTGGACTCGTTTTACTTTGAGGTTGATTTCAGTGAATCATTACAAAGACAGGATTTTGTATAAACTTGTGCTCTCTGTGGAACTGAAGTTTGATTTATTTTTGTACTACACAGCATGGATTTGTTGACATTTTAATTTTGCTATAAATGTGTGAAATCACAAGTTGCTGTGATATTTCATTTATAAATTGTGAACTTTGTACAATTTTTGTCATGCTGGATGTTGACACATCTTACTCTGAATAAAGAAAAAAATGTGTTGCCACAGGCCTGTAAAGAAATGCGATGCTCTCACTTTGTTGTTGAGGTTTAATGGCATTGCACAACTGAAGAAATTACCACTACATTTCCATAATAATAATTGGTCATGTCAGGTGGGAAACCTCATAATTATGTCCAAACTTTCTTTTCAGAATTCAAATTCAAAAATAGAAAAATTAGCAGATCTACAAGGTCAAAGGCCTTTGAGCTTGTGGATCTGCAACCTTTGATGCTTTTATGTGACTGTAGTCACACAAAAGGGGAAACTGGTTATGGAGACAGCGACGCACTACAGCTGAGCTGGCTGTTCTTCAGTAGCCTACCAGCAGATGTCAGCAGATGCAAAATATTGTAATTAAAACACCCGTGTGCATGCGGTGATCATCCAAGTGAGTGGAAGTTTGTATAGAATAAGTATAAGTGAGTTTATGTTTCAAAACATTTAATCTTGTGAATGAAAAAAAACTAAATTAGATACCCCCCTTTTAGCTAATTTGCTATTTTCTAAAGATTGTTTTTATACATTTGAAAACTTAAATCATAAATGGACCTTCTGCATAATGAGTAGGTTACTTCCTACAAGTATATTTTGATGACAATACTTTTGTGGCCTACTTTTTGAATTCCGGTATTTGTAACAAGAGTGTTTCTGCATTTCAGTAACAAATGAATTACTACTATTAACAATGCACCCTCTCTCTGTCTGTCCCCCCTCCCCTCCCTCTCTCTCTCTCTCTCTCGCTCTCTTTCTCTCTCGCTCTCTCTCTCCCCCTCTGAATTCCTCAGCCTTACAATAAGTGAGTTGATGCTAGTCTAGTGGGGTGAGAGAGGAGTAGCTGGCTAGCGGTGTGTGCTGCTCTGCTTGCTCTGCGAGCGGCTCACTCACTCACTCCTAGCAATGGCGTTGTTGTGGACTGGCCAGTTCTTCTCTCCGTTCTTACTCGCGGTCGCCCTGTTGCTGATAACCAGGGGACCCCCGTGTGTGTTCTCCTGTCCGAGTCGCTGTCTATGTTTCAGGACCACGGTGAGATGTATGCATCTAAACTTGGAAAGCGTGCCGGCAGTTTCTCCTCAGACTACAATCCTGTAAGTATTATAAAAGCCTGCAGCGTGAATCTAACGGGGTTGGATGGAAAAAGCCACTTGTGGAGTGGACGTGCGTGCAGATTTTGCAGAAGGGCTGGAAGGCATGCATTTTTGATGAATGCCGCCCCTGTCGGGCTGTGCATTGATTGCTTCATCATAGCCTTGCAAAACCGCATTTTGTTGAGATTTGATAGCCTAAAAAACTATAAAAGCAAAAAAGTATTTTTTCTATTTTATTTTATTTAAAGAGGGGTTATTCTAATTTCATCTTTGATGTGAGTGATTAAGTTGATTGTGGACAAAGAATATTTATGTCAAATACTGTTCTGTGCACAAAATGTACCTACGGTTATGACAAGTTATGACACCTGCCAATGAATGCAGCTGCTGCCTGCTGGGTTTTGAGTCTGCTAGCGAGCAGGTTTGTAGGTCACGCAGCTGATGAACCCATGTATGCATTGCAGGCAGGCAGCCACAACTAAAGTGTTGGAATACACCAGGAGTTCTCAAACTTTTACATTTCAAGGCCTCCCTTTAACTCAGACAGTGTACAAATGAACCAAATGACCCCCCATTGAATCCAGTGGGTGCCAGGACCCCACATCGAGGACCAATGGGATGCAGTTACCTGTTTGAGACCATTGGCTCTGTGTATATATGCACATACAGTCAAGTGTTGATTTGACCCAGATAGTGTGCAAAATGTAACCAAAATGGTGCTTATACATTGTTTGGTTACATGTTGTCTCCTCCGAGTTACACATGGATAATGGTTAAGATATTAACACTGAGCATTTTGCTGTGTAGTAGGAAGCCTCAACAAATGTGAACTTCTCCCTCTCTTGCAGGCGTCACTTAAAGACGTGTAATGAATTATGAATTAGATATTCTTGGACTGCAACCGAGAGAGCTCGTCCAAGTAGCCTTTATCAAAGCCACATTCTTTCTCTCGGGGGCTCCATTAGGTGTGTTATCGTCAAGTCTTTGGAAAAACACTGGTTTTAAAATACTGTGGGAAGGAGAACCCATTGCATATGGTTAGGTCCACTCTGTAACCCTTGTCAGGGAGAATTTCAGCATTCATCAACGCCGGAGCTGTGTGCTTATGCATGTTGAATTATTGTACCTTGTCCTTCAACCTTATGGTCCAGTACACCACACCGATGTATAGTTACAGATAAAGATATCATTCAGACAGAATCCCGTCATTTCCTTTGAAATCAGACGCCGCATCTGGGCGCCTGACTCTCGGACTTAAATGGCATGTTTGAATGTCTATCCTAGGATGAAAGGGAGGAGTATTATATGACCTCTGTGTCCACCACTTGTGCATGCGTCCCTGCATGTCGACGGCACTCCAACCTAGGTCACCCAGTCAAACACTTTGTCTTTTGTCACAGCCCCCCAACAGCCAGCCAGCCCGACAGAGTACAAAGCGTCGAAACAGGACCCGAATCTTATAAATATGTGCCACCCCTTCTCTTTAATTGAGCCATGTGACACTGGCTTGTGTTTCTCTCTCGGTGTCCATAATGCACGGCCTCGCTCACACCAAAATAAAGGGCCTCATTGAGCCGGTCAGTTCGGGGCACAAAGGGCCGACTCAAAACGGCCCTAACCACAGCAGCCACAAGCAGCATGCTTAGAATTAGCCTTGTTCACAAACATCTGCAGGCATTGGCAAGGCCCACAAGCCCTAGGAGTGGAGGACCAAGTGGTCCAGGGCAGGCCGCCGTCCTGACAGCCCTGCCCAGCTTCACCCAAAGGAGAGACGGAAGGCGTCGCCTTCCCCATGTTATGGGTGACGGTGTTAAAGCATTGTTTAGGGCAGGGGTTCTCAGCATGGGCTCACCTTTGGGCCGTGAGTAGGCGACCAAATAACTGGCAAAGCACTAAGAGTTTAATAATATAATATTTAAAAAAGAAATACCGATATATATAGGAACTTAAAAGTATACTATCGTCTCTATCGGGTGGAAACTGTTCACTGTCAAACTGTTGCTTTTCAAACAAAATAGCAAAAGCTCGAAACGCGGTGCAAAGTGACGTGTTTTGAGCTTGTAGATCTGTAAAAAGTTAGAATATGGAGCTAAGACGCTTCTGCAGCGCTACGTTAGTTCCATTTGATCCAAGCTGGAACACACTTGATTGATTAAAAATGATTCATTAAAAATACACAAGTCACGCTCTGAAAATGCGTGAGAACCACTGGTTTAGGGCTTGCTTTGTGCCTTTCCTGTCTGAGCGTGAAGAAGCTGGAGTCTGGTCTGTGGTCTGTCTGTAGCGGCTGATCACATTAAGCCCCATTACACAGTAGTTTGACTGGATTAAGAGCACCTCCCTACCAAAGGGAGGTTGACGAGAGAGTGTACGTAGGTAGGGTCTCAAAACTGTCACCAAATAACATCTTCCTTTTGAACCATGATCGATAACGATTGGATCTGAATTCTGCAGACAAAACATGATTCAGGAGTCTATAGTGTCTGCCCCCCCCCCCCCCGGAAGTCTCCAGGTTCATTTGGGGAGATAACCACCACTGGAAGGTAGCCTACAATAAGTGCTGTACAGTACAGTATAGTATAGGCTAGACATTGCATTCCTCATCTCTCCACCTGGCAGCGTGCCAGGTTCTGGCTAGGAATTTCCTGCTTGACCGACCATACCGTAAGAGTCAGATGTTCCACACTCCATGAGCCCCCCTCAGCGCCTCAGTGTGGTGTTTCTGGGTTGTTTTTGTTTGAGAATGAATACAAGGGAACCGCGGTTGCACTTCCGTGTTCACCCAGAGACCACCAAGGCTGGGGGCCTTCCTCCAATCATCTTTTCATTCAACGTCTCATCTTCATTCTTCCCCTGCCTGCATGCGTGCATGCAGAAGTGTGTGGCCTATACAGCTTTCTACCAGATGGCTATGTCTTAATCAGAGACCCATCTATAGTACTTGTTATCTATGACTGTACGACCAGCATGGTACACGCTCTCTAGGGCGCTGAATTGTCGCTCAAATAGCTAATGTGATTAACGATCTAATCGTGTTTCTGTCATTGAGCATTGGTGCATTATTATGAATGAAAATTACATTTCTGTTTGGCTTTTAGGTTTCGTAAACCAAAGGTGCACAGGGCAGATAAAAGTAACGTAATTTAATAACTTTATTTAAACCATGAATAGTGAAAAATATTATTAACTATTTCCACTAGTTATGAAAATGTTCGTAAATAACTAAATATATGAAAATGTTTCAACATGGTAATGATTTTGAAGATGATTATGCAAAACATTATTGTGATTATCTCAAAGTTCCATTCTGTGATTAGGTAATAATCGTGACAGGCCTAGCTTATACTTAAAAGTAATGTGTAAAAAACTAAAATGTCTTGCCATTAGGGTCAAGCAAAAATAACTGTTCCGACAACTAAAGGTGTTAAACATCTGCCTTGAAATCAAGTTTCATACAGTAAACGTTGGCGTCTTCCTCAAATCAGGCAGGCATCTCTCTCTCTCTCTCTCTCCCTCTCTCCCTCTCTCCCTCTCTCTCTCTCTCTCTCTCTCTCTCTCTCTCTCTCTCTCTCTCTCTCTCTCTGCCATTTCCTCTGGGCTGGTCGAAGACGAAAAGCTCCTGTCCCAGAAGTCCGGTCACGCACATGGGCTTTGTTCCAACCAGTGTTCTGCATGGCATTCGGACCACGAAACATGCAAACTTTATTTTTTCTTCTTTTTCTTTTTCTTTTTTTTGTTCTAGCTGGCTTACATTTGTTTTTCAGCTGTTCTCTCCGAGGGCTTCTCTGTTTGAGGCATGACAGTAAATTGCACTGGATCGCTGTAAAAACACCGCTCAATCCCTTTTCAGGGATTTCCTAAGTTGGAGAAATGATTACTTTCCCATTGTTAGCTCTGTTTTGCCAACAGCAGTCATGAATCCACTACAGTTGACGCTTGCTCCTCTGTACTTGGAAATGGCTGCGACCACTTTCCGAGCTCAAGGAATGGCTTCAGCGCGGGAAGTGTTACGATTGTTGCATTTTAATGGTGCCCGCATGACATGTAGCCCAATACACCATATATCATAACCATATTTACCCGTCTTTGCTTTACTTGTTACCCTTTGTGTAGTTTTAAAATATATACACGTTATTATGACCATGGTGCCGTGAGCGAGCTTTCACATTGCTTGGCACACCAGGCATACATTTGTTTCAGCATTGTGAAAGTGTAGCCTTCATTGCAAACATATGACAAGCTCCATGGCAACGGGGAGCATGCCAGCTGTAAATGTGTCAATGTACTGCCTCATAAAGTGGCTTGTTGCGGCCTCTTTTCTTTTTAGCTTCTTGATGTGTGTAATCTTTGGTACTCGAGCACGTTGTGTCATTTGTATTATTTGCATGGCATGGCCTCTTGTGCAATCGCTCTGGTGAAAGTGGTACTTAAGTGCCATTGTTTATAAAGCGTTGGTGTGAAACTACATTCATATTATAGCTATATAATATCCTGTTTAGAGAAAGTTGATCTTTTCCCCATGAGCCAAAGGCTTTCAAGATGTGCATTTAACAGTTTGTTTAGTGGGCCTCCATTGATTTTATGTGAGGCCCTAAATTGAGTCAAATGGTTACACCTTTTGTGTGATGTATGAGTCGTGGTCTGAGTGTCTAGAGATGATACAACGACTCCAGATGGAATTATTTGGAGCTGTTGCACAGCAGAGAGTTCAGTTCAGTGGGGGTTGGGGCACAATGTGTGTGTGAGTCGACTATGAGGCATGAGCTCTGTGCGTTAATAGTTTATAATTTGCAGATACGTTTACGAGGCACCCTCCCTGAGAGGAGTTCTTTGAGAGGCCAGAAAGGTCAATTACTCGGTGGTCAGCCACGGGCCACATCTCTCTTACGTTTGCCCCTCATTTTCTTCCCCTTGTTCTGTCTTTCTGTGTCACTCATGGCCACCGACCACCGACGGCTCGGTCAGACTGAGTGACTGTGAGTGGGTCAGGGAGGGGAAAGAGGAGTTCCATTGTGTGGAATTTGCTGCAGTCAGGCTTTGTGAGGCGCTGGGTCTCTCTGCAAGCATTATGGAATGCAAAGCCCAGAAATCCCCAAAGCTTTGCTCATTTGCACTGGGGAGATTGGGCCGAAGATAGTTGTTGAAAGGAACCCCACTGCAGGCCCCTTGTCTTCCTGTGGCTCTGACGCGGAGGCCAGCTGGTGAATGTCGGTGGAATACGTTGTTCAAGATTGCCTTTCACATTTTGATCCTGATAAGTTGTGTTCCTGAATGATGGAGTCCATAGGTTGTTGGAATTCACAGATTGACCTACTTCATCAGCAAGCGTGACCATGACAACTCTGTAAACTCTATGGAAGACCAGTGAGGAGAACTGGACCACATAGCCCAAACATACTGTAACCCTTAATTACCCAGTGGGGGTTGAGTAATGAGCCTTTACAGCTGCAGATATGATCTTTATGACACTTGGGAATTTGGGATGAATGCTAAATGGACATCTCACAAGGCTTTTAGTTTTAACCACTAACCACAGAGTCCCCATTCATTTTATTCTACAAACATAAGATGATCTGCAAGCTCATGGCACGTTGTAACGCGGTAGTGTGTAACTTGTAGATCAGATCTGGCTATGTGAAGGCAAAAAGATTTGTTGTGTAGATGGAAATACTAGTGGACCTAGTATAGAGCCCATGTTCTTTGTAGTAACTAAAACGTTCACCGTCATTCTAAACAATTGGGAACCTGGTCGATCTAATAGTGATTTTTGTGTGATACTCGTTCAACTCTCATCCGTGCATCACTATTCACTGGTAGTGATTATGACAACAAGGCTATGCCATTTTTTTTAAATATATATACTCCTTTTTTAGTTAAAGTTGCGATGGCCCTCTGTCCCAGCCGTACTTATCTGCGAAGAGAAAAGTCTAATCAGGCCGGAACATCCGTCAGATGTATTTCCCCCAGATACGATATATTTCGACCATTCACAACACTTGTTTCATTCACGGAGGATGTAAACAAATTTGTAAAGAGCAGGGCTTCCTCCAAAATCCTGCTATTTCCGTCGATACAGTCCACAGCGTAGGTCTTGCCCAGCGCATACCATTCCCATTCGGTCAGCAGTCACTGGCGCTCCCCTGTCAACAAACCCATCCGTGTCCTTGCCCTTCTGGATGACTATTGCAACGATCGACCGCAGCCATGTTTGGAGATCCAGATCCACTGTTCTTCTTCCGGGAAACCGAGCAGGGAGCCAGCCATGTTCTTGTTTAACTAAGAATGACTCAGAGAGAGAGAGAGAGAGAGAGAGAGAGGGGTTCACACATGGCACTCAGATGCTAGCTAGAACAGGACAGACGGCTCATGCAAGAATTCACTGATACTTCTGCAAAGAAGAAACTAGAGTTTACATTTGTACAATTTAGGCTCATTTGACAGTGAGCCCAAATTGTTATTATTATTATATTTCTTAATAAACAGAGTCTGCATTACAATCACACACACAATCACACCGAACGGCTGAGGCAACCATTGAAGGCACCCCCACCTGCAGGTGGGGGTTCAGTATCTTGCTCAGGAGGAGTTGGAAATCGAACCGGGGATCTCTCGCTTCCCAGACAGACACTGTGCCTCCTGAGCCAGTGTTATCAGCCGACTGGTTTCTTATCGTTCTGGCCATTTGCTCGATGGAATTTCCAGTGTGGAATGGTTAAGAGAACACAGTGCTGTATCCTGTTCCCAAGTAGTGTAATGGACATTGTCCTGCTGTGTCGGGTCCCTTGTGCATGTTTGAAAACTACTGTATGTCTGTCTGGAAGATCTGGAGCCCTCTTAACACATTCACTGCATAACCCACTAAACCCCGGCCTGGGCCTGGGCCGTGGCATAACGGTCCAGGCACCTTGGCTGGTAATCCAGTCTGGCAGGTTCGACTCCCGATCCCGGTGGCCTTTACGGCATGTCGCCCCCCATCTCTCTCCCCATTTCCTGTCAGCCTACTGTCTATCCTTCCATAAAAAAAAGATAACAAACCCTGTTAAACCCGCATTTTATTCCATTGTCTTTCCCTGCTAAACACGCTAAAACCTTGTTTTATATGTTTAATTCGCCGTTGTTTGATGATTATTATAAAAATACGGCTTTGTCGCAGACATCGTGACGAGGTTGACGCGTTATGATGACATAACCGGAAATCAACCTACAGTAGAACTGGCTTGCAAGGGCTTCTGGGAAACTGAGTCCAATGCAAAGTGAACGAGGGTGTATATGGGCTGCACACAACGTTTTTGGTCTAGTACTCAGAGGAGCACCTGGAGGAGTTTCTTGGTGCTCCTAAAATGCGGCGACCCGTCTCGCCGGATGGATAAAAGAGGGATGAATAACTTATAGCAAAACAATATTTATTGGATGAGTGGGGAGTCAATGGAGGGTATTGCAACTCTAGATTTAGCCCTAGAATGGCTGTTGTTGTAGATTCATCCCATTATTAAAGAAATCTAAATTTGCTAAAATCTAGGTCCATGTGTGGTCCAGCCCTATGGAATGCATATTATAATAAAAACAACTTAATACTTCATAAGGATAATATGAGCATCAAATCAATATTTAGATTTTTTATTATTTTGTATTTAAATAACCGATCTACTAGCTCACAATGTGTTGCGACACGTTGCGAGCTTGCAGATCAGTGACACATCGTACGGCGAAGCATACATCAGGCTTCCCTAGTTCCCTTTTGTTTCGCTGAGACGACGTACGTAGTCAGACAGTCAGACACACATGGCTCCTCGGTGCAAAAATAAACAGTGTACACTACCCGACTTTACGATAATAAAGGACAGTATGTCGAGACACGGTGTTCATGTTGGGCAGCAGCAGTGCCAGTCCGCAATGCTTTAAACTCTCCCCACTCCACTATGTCGGAACTAAAACCTTAGTACCCGTAAAAAGTCGGTGGCCGGTGCCTAGGCTGTGAGAGACGCTAATATGGAAACGGAGAAGACAAAACTATTTGTCAGGTTTTCCTGTCAACCGCCCTCCGCCTCCTCCCAGGCTCCCAGCAGAAAGCAGCATGGAATCCTCCCCCTTTTGAGTAAGGACGCGCTGTGATTGACCACAATGTGATTGACCACAAACAGTGCACTTGTGCAAGACGTGCTGTGATTGGCCAGTAGCCACTTTGAGTGGCAGTCGGTGGAAAATGCTCTCGCCACAGAATTTACTAGTATTCTGGCCATAATAATCATTCTAGGCGGCCCCGGCTGTTGGTACGCAGAAGCGCTTCCCGGCGCTTGATTGACAGCGCATTTTTAATTTTGAAAACGCATGCGCGGTGGCGCACCACTTATGTGCAGCCCTGTGTATAGACAATCTTAGCTCGCTTTGCTCTTTGTCTGTGAGTCGGATTGCAGAAGTGGCTTATGTGTCTGCTCAATAACAAACCGTGGGACTATTTTCAGCCGAATTCTCCTCATAAGGAGGTAGATTTACGACGCATTGACTCCTCAAAGGTAACTGTAAACATCGGCAGTCAACGTAACTTCTTATAATGACTAGTTCGGCCATGTAATAGGGTCCCTATTCTGGGCAAGTCATAATCAAGTCAATATTCCGGAATAGGACCGTCCAAGTATTTAGTCCCCTGGCTGGATTAATGGGGTGTAAATCTATAAAACATAGATTGCAAAGTGCAAACCTTCCCAGATGACCTCACAAGGCGATACAACCTCCCCAGATGACCTCACAAGGCGATACAACCTTCCCAGATGACCTCACAAGGCGATACAACCTCCCCAGATGACCTCACAAGGCGATACAACCTCCCCAGGTGACCTCACAAGGCGATACAACCTTCCCAGGTGACCTCACAAGGCCATACAAGATGAACACTCTGGTGCAAGCAGAGGTTCAGTCGGGAGCTGGCTCTGTTGTTCAAGTGAAGTAAGACGACTTCAAGCACCTTCAGTCAGTCGTCAAGCATGTGGGAAAGTCATTAGCAGAGCTGTTGTTGACAGACAGGAGACAGACTCACACGCGCGCGCGCGCACACACACACACACACACACACACACACACACACACACACACTGCACTTGCACTCACACACGGACACTTATCATTCATGATGTCTCATTATGTCAGATGTCAGTCCTTTTGTGTTCATCCACAGCTGACAAAGCTATCCGTGCAGTAGGCCCTCCATAGTGAAGATGCAGTATAGCTTCACTTTTGGCAAGAAAAGCGGTATCCGTGCAATTATGTTTAACACGAGGACTATTACAAAATCCAAAGTGTGGGTCTGTAAACTATTAGGGATGAACTTGTGGGAGAGCTGAATGCAGAGCGACGTGACCCATCTGTCTCATGTCAGTGCCACCGTGGCAAGGTTAATATTGTTGGAGACTCATTGACCCGATAAGTAGTGCTAATCCAGGCACACAGCTGTGTTGTCCCTGCACCAGCCCAGCCCACTCTCTGGGCCCGTTCATCTCAGACATGCTGTCTAACCCATTCTGACCTGAGATCAGATTCTAAAAATGTCTTCTACGTCCTGACAGTTTTCTGAAAAAGCTATTTCTATGTCAGTCGTTCTTCGATTTTTCAAAAATAGCAGACCTACAAGCTATGACACTCACAACTGTAACCACTTAAAGGGGTATTTCACTTTAAAACACTTCTGTCTACTTGGGCTTTTGTGTGCACCCCAGACAATAATTAATATACTAATACTACAATATTAGTATAGGAACCAGGGACATCCCTGGTTACTAATATTTGTCCATCTAATGTGTGAGGGGGCAGGGCCATGTTTGTTTTTTACAATATTTTTTTAGAAAAAAAACATGCCCCCCCCTCCCACGTAGGACAGTCACCAAGGATATGTGACTTCAATGAGTCTAACATAGTTTAAATTTGAAATGCTTTTATTTTAATTCTTTACATAAAAGAGGTGTGTCTGATAATAGAAATAACGTCAATATCTAAATATTGAATTAAGCAACGATGTAACAATCGGCCTTTTCCACTGAAAGGGTAATCATTGCTAAAGGAATAAAACAGCAGGATCGTCGGGTTAACTCTGTGGTATTTTATATAGAAGCCACGCAATGGTGTTGAGCAAACAGAATGGCAATCAATACATACACAGTTTACACAACAGAAAAGACAGAAGTCAAACACTACTCAAACCCCCTCCAAACCCAAATGAGTCCCAGCAACCCCTCAGGATCACAACATCATATATAAACAATAAACAAGTTCAAATAAACAAAATAGCAGTCGCGCGACTCGCGTCGGTCCTCCTCTCCGCGTGCACGCACACTATAGTCTCTTAAAGTTCCTATAATCCACACAGCATGAAGAGTCCGCTCCCGACGGCGTAGCGAGCGTTTGGGGTACCCCTTATTATAATCCAACAAGGACAATGTTTGGAATGATCTCACCAGATGAGACGTCTGTCAGTCTCGGGTGTGGTTCCAAACGACCGTGATCCTACGACAGCAACGGACTTGCGTGTTCCCGTTTCCGCTGGCTCCACTAAGTCAAACGTCCTTTATCTCGGCTGCAGATACTACACATTAACACTTTAGTGCAGTGATTTAAACGGTAGGCCTATCTGGCGCCACGGAGCTCCTCTCTGTCCTGTTCACCCAGGTACCTGGATTTGTTTGTTCCTCCCCCCTCCTGTGTCACTTCCTCTATTAATAAAGTTGGGTGACATTCAATCAGACCTGTTACCTCTCATGTGAGCTAGGAATGTTCATATGGACTTAAAAGCCGGTTCACAGTTTTCTACATGCCCCCATATCACACGTATATAAGGACATGCATAGATCAAGCAGATAATACAATATTATTATGTGCATAAATACAATTTCATTATGTGCAATTGTCACAGTCCCCCCCCCCCAGCTGGAAGCTAATTCTCAAGTCCTCCCAACGGAGGGCTTGAGGTTGACCACATAATAATGTATCTTCATCATTCTTTCCAAATTCACATTGGTAACCAATAGGCCCTATCCTGACTCATCACTAAAGCTGAACCTAACCGTAGTGGGGGCACTAGCTTGGACGAGTATATTTCAGATGTTGTGGAAAGTGGGTGCGTTCTCACCTAGACCAAACCGCCTGGCTGGAACTGGCCTGTTCCACCGGGCACTATCACATCTGGCTTCTCTAGTCCGAGAACCACTCCCCCTCCGTTGAACTTCTTTGACCATGGCCCACTTAGTATTGTAGTCAATAGTGACCAGCAGCATGGTTTTTCCTTTCCTTCCCCTCGAGCCCTGCCCCGTCGGGCCGATCCCAAGGGCTGCCTGGTCGACCTGAGTGGACCGTAACATGTGGGGCGGCTTGCAATCCACTGGCTTGCGTTGCTGACAACCATGACATCCCTCAACGTAGTCCCACACATCCCTGCGGACTGTCGGCCACCAGGCTACTTCAAAGACTCGAAGGAGAGTCTTTAGCCTCCCAGAATGACCACCCGCGGGGCGGCCATGGAAATGTCCCAGGAAACTGCGAACCAAGCTGTCAGGCACCACCACCTGGTATCTCCACCCAAAGGACTTGGTCGGCTGCCTTCGACATAGGACCCCCTGGATTTCCTCGTAGCCAGGGCGGCCTGGTCGATGGTCAGTCTGGTCCAGATCTTCAAGCAGACCCCTGACCTTGGGATCCGCACGTTGAGCCTTTACTAAGCCAACCTGAGTTACCTCCGATGGCCACATCTTGGACAGGCATTCCACCTCAGGAGGGGCATTCAGGCTTCGGGGTCCCGGAGTGACACCACCAGTGCCACTCGGCGATGGTAATTCCCCCTTCACCTGCTGCACAAGATTGACGTCGGCACACACCGCCTGGGCTCCTCTCCCTGTCGCTTTTTTGCGCCCTCTGTCACTGCATTGCCGTTTAGCCTTCTTCTCCAGGCTGGTGGACAGGCTATGGGAGACCAGATGATAGGGAATACTGGCGGGACAGCCGTGAGGATTAAGTGGAGTATGGGACCATGGCTGAGACGCACTGGCTCTTTTCATTTCCGGCACCTCACTGTTCCCTTTCTCATCTAACCTCCTATAGCATTCAACCAGACCTTTCTGTAGTTGTTCCACTGAGGTTTTGATGAGAGTTTCCATCTCCACCATCTTGCGATCTATGAACCCTCTTAAGCACATTTCCCTATTAACAATACTCTCCATAGACATTTTAAATTCTCCCCGCACATCCTGCACCTGGGTTTCCAAAGCTTGCAACCCGCTCTTAATGCACGCCAGTTCTTGCTGCACTGGAACATTAGTGCCCCCACTTTGCTCCATGGTATTTCTGTTTTTTTCTCTCTCTTCTCAAAGTAAAAATTAGAGTTCGTTTTTACAGTGTACTATTTCCACTTTTTCTGTGAAATGTTTTTTTACAGTGTATTATTTGGGCTTCACTCGTTTTTCAACACATAACAATTTGGGCTTCCACTATACTACCTTTACACCCGCGGTCCCCGTATGGGCCACCACCTGTAACAATCGGCCTTTTCCACTGAAAGGGTAATCATTGCTAAAGGAATAAAACAGCAGGATCGTCGGGTTAACTCTGTGGTATTTTATATAGAAGCCACGCAATGGTGTTGAGCAAACAGAATGGCAATCAATACATACACAGTTTACACAACAGAAAAGACAGAAGTCAAACACTACTCAAACCCCCTCCAAACCCAAATGAGTCCCAGCAACCCCTCAGGATCACAACATCATATATAAACAATAAACAAGTTCAAATAAACAAAATAGCAGTCGCGCGACTCGCGTCGGTCCTCCTCTCCGCGTGCACGCACACTATAGTCTCTTAAAGTTCCTATAATCCACACAGCATGAAGAGTCCGCTCCCGACGGCGTAGCGAGCGTTTGGGGTACCCCTTATTATAATCCAACAAGGACAATGTTTGGAATGATCTCACCAGATGAGACGTCTGTCAGTCTCGGGTGTGGTTCCAAACGACCGTGATCCTACGACAGCAACGGACTTGCGTGTTCCCGTTTCCGCTGGCTCCACTAAGTCAAACGTCCTTTATCTCGGCTGCAGATACTACACATTAACACTTTAGTGCAGTGATTTAAACGGTAGGCCTATCTGGCGCCACGGAGCTCCTCTCTGTCCTGTTCACCCAGGTACCTGGATTTGTTTGTTCCTCCCCCCTCCTGTGTCACTTCCTCTATTAATAAAGTTGGGTGACATTCAATCAGACCTGTTACCTCTCATGTGAGCTAGGAATGTTCATATGGACTTAAAAGCCGGTTCACAGTTTTCTACATGCCCCCATATCACACGTATATAAGGACATGCATAGATCAAGCAGATAATACAATATTATTATGTGCATAAATACAATTTCATTATGTGCAATTGTCACAGTCCCCCCCCCCCAGCTGGAAGCTAATTCTCAAGTCCTCCCAACGGAGGGCTTGAGGTTGACCACATAATAATGTATCTTCATCATTCTTTCCAAATTCACATTGGTAACCAATAGGCCCTATCCTGACTCATCACTAAAGCTGAACCTAACCGTAGTGGGGGCACTAGCTTGGACGAGTATATTTCAGATGTTGTGGAAAGTGGGTGCGTTCTCACCTAGACCAAACCGCCTGGCTGGAACTGGCCTGTTCCACCGGGCACTATCACATCTGGCTTCTCTAGTCCGAGAACCACTCCCCCTCCGTTGAACTTCTTTGACCATGGCCCACTTAGTATTGTAGTCAATAGTGACCAGCAGCATGGTTTTTCCTTTCCTTCCCCTCGAGCCCTGCCCTGTCGGGCCGATCCCAAGGGCTGCCTGGTCGACCTGAGTGGACCGTAACATGTGGGGCGGCTTGCAATCCACTGGCTTGCGTTGCTGACAACCATGACATCCCTCAACGTAGTCCCACACATCCCTGCGGACTGTCGGCCACCAGGCTACTTCAAAGACTCGAAGGAGAGTCTTTAGCCTCCCAGAATGACCACCCGCGGGGCGGCCATGGAAATGTCCCAGGAAACTGCGAACCAAGCTGTCAGGCACCACCACCTGGTATCTCCACCCAAAGGACTTGGTCGGCTGCCTTCGACATAGGACCCCCTGGATTTCCTCGTAGCCAGGGCGGCCTGGTCGATGGTCAGTCTGGTCCAGATCTTCAAGCAGACCCCTGACCTTGGGATCCGCACGTTGAGCCTTTACTAAGCCAACCTGAGTTACCTCCGATGGCCACATCTTGGACAGGCATTCCACCTCAGGAGGGGCATTCAGGCTTCGGGGTCCCGGAGTGACACCACCAGTGCCACTCGGCGATGGTAATTCCCCCTTCACCTGCTGCACAAGATTGACGTCGGCACACACCGCCTGGGCTCCTCTCCCTGTCGCTTTTTTGCGCCCTCTGTCACTGCATTGCCGTTTAGCCTTCTTCTCCAGGCTGGTGGACAGGCTATGGGAGACCAGATGATAGGGAATACTGGCGGGACAGCCGTGAGGATTAAGTGGAGTATGGGACCATGGCTGAGACGCACTGGCTCTTTTCATTTCCGGCACCTCACTGTTCCCTTTCTCATCTAACCTCCTATAGCATTCAACCAGACCTTTCTGTAGTTGTTCCACTGAGGTTTTGATGAGAGTTTCCATCTCCACCATCTTGCGATCTATGAACCCTCTTAAGCACATTTCCCTATTAACAATACTCTCCATAGACATTTTAAATTCTCCCCGCACATCCTGCACCTGGGTTTCCAAAGCTTGCAACCCGCTCTTAATGCACGCCAGTTCTTGCTGCACTGGAACATTAGTGCCCCCACTTTGCTCCATGGTATTTCTGTTTTTTTCTCTCTCTTCTCAAAGTAAAAATTAGAGTTCGTTTTTACAGTGTACTATTTCCACTTTTTCTGTGAAATGTTTTTTTACAGTGTATTATTTGGGCTTCACTCGTTTTTCAACACATAACAATTTGGGCTTCCACTATACTACCTTTACACCCGCGGTCCCCGTATGGGCCACCACCTGTAACAATCGGCCTTTTCCACTGAAAGGGTAATCATTGCTAAAGGAATAAAACAGCAGGATCGTCGGGTTAACTCTGTGGTATTTTATATAGAAGCCACGCAATGGTGTTGAGCAAACAGAATGGCAATCAATACATACACAGTTTACACAACAGAAAAGACAGAAGTCAAACACTACTCAAACCCCCTCCAAACCCAAATGAGTCCCAGCAACCCCTCAGGATCACAACATCATATATAAACAATAAACAAGTTCAAATAAACAAAATAGCAGTCGCGCGACTCGCGTCGGTCCTCCTCTCCGCGTGCACGCACACTATAGTCTCTTAAAGTTCCTATAATCCACACAGCATGAAGAGTCCGCTCCCGACGGCGTAGCGAGCGTTTGGGGTACCCCTTATTATAATCCAACAAGGACAATGTTTGGAATGATCTCACCAGATGAGACGTCTGTCAGTCTCGGGTGTGGTTCCAAACGACCGTGATCCTACGACAGCAACGGACTTGCGTGTTCCCGTTTCCGCTGGCTCCACTAAGTCAAACGTCCTTTATCTCGGCTGCAGATACTACACATTAACACTTTAGTGCAGTGATTTAAACGGTAGGCCTATCTGGCGCCACGGAGCTCCTCTCTGTCCTGTTCACCCAGGTACCTGGATTTGTTTGTTCCTCCCCCCTCCTGTGTCACTTCCTCTATTAATAAAGTTGGGTGACATTCAATCAGACCTGTTACCTCTCATGTGAGCTAGGAATGTTCATATGGACTTAAAAGCCGGTTCACAGTTTTCTACATGCCCCCATATCACACGTATATAAGGACATGCATAGATCAAGCAGATAATACAATATTATTATGTGCATAAATACAATTTCATTATGTGCAATTGTCACAACGACATAGTCATTTTAATCCCTATACTCAGTTGACTGAATATATTCACAAAAAATGCAGATCTACTATACAAGCTCACCCCACTATATATGGTTATTGGGCTATTCTGTCATTGTACAATCCTGCTCAGTTTGGCACACAGTACTACAAATTACAGTCCTACCCTGTTGTGTGGGTGGATTGATGGTATAAGTTAATTTGTTTTCAAGCAGAATTCAAGTGAAATCAAACCCCCTGGTTTCCTGTTTTTGAGTGGTGCGACCACTCCAAGGAACAGCAATGTCCTTGTGTCCGTGTTCACCTATGTGTCGTTCACCTATGTGACGTTAATGAGCACCAGTATGTACCAATAGGGGCCAGTAGGGGCGCTGTAGTACTGCACTGTTGTCTGCTAATGCGAGAGAGAGAGAGAGAGAGAGAGGAGGGGGGGGGGGGGAGTTGCACCACTCGGTTCACAAGGGTGTGATTTTATGATGGTTTCTTTCATTACTCTGTGACACTTTTGTGTTGTTTTGTTGCCTTCTGTCTAGGTGAGAACAGGAAATAAACTGTTGGGAGTTACGTATCTATTCTGCACGACTGTTTTGATTTGCATTTTGCTGGCATAGCGCCGTCTGAGCACAGCATTCACATTCAGTGAGCTAACGGAGTTAGTCCGTATATGGTTCCGGAGCACATAGCATGGAATGTTCGTCAGTCTGCGCGCCGACTTTGTTTCTGGCGACAAAACCTCGACAACCTCCGGAATTGTTGAATGAAGCCTTATTGCTGAGGAATCTTGAACGAATGTGCCAATAGAGCTAGCAAGTCGTCTGCTGGCGCACAGCCATGCTTGTTACTGTTTCTTTCCTGTGGCGTGACTCATTCTCTTCCCAAGCAGTCTGTCACTAGCTGATGACAAACCATGTTGGAACAGCTGATTTTGGACTATAGAGTCATTTACTCCCTGGGAGTGCTGCTTCTTCCCCAGAAGTGCTTACCACAAAATCTACTTTGCTTACCAGTGCAGATCATTTAATTAGGTTTTGTCCTTAAATCTATTTACACTGACGAGAACATCGTGTAAATAACCACAGTCAAGTTCAATGCAATTTTACCATGACCTTATTTAGCCTACCTCTACTACAGAGGGGAAAATGTCTTCAGCGCAAACTGCAAGAGGCACGCACGTGCACACACGCACGCACACACACACACACACGCACACAGTCACACAGAGCTTAGCCCAGATAAACACATTAGAGTCAAACATGTCAGTTAACAAAGTTGTCACACACGGCAATCAATAGTGTGGGTCTGGGTAGTGGGTAGGCAATGTGCTGCGAATAACCTTTTGGACCAGTTGTTTTGGACCCACCTGGCAACCATATCCGATGTCTATGTATAACATGCAATCATAGCCATAATTATTCCAATTATCACTTTCCAAAATACGTGTGGACACGCTTTCAGTCAGTATATGTTTCTCTGCAGCAATACTGTGAAGGCAAACAATATAATATCATACCCTTTATCATTAAGATTAGTATCCCCCTTTTAGCATATCGTCTCTGTCGGGTGGAAACCTCGTATGTCCTAAACCTACTTTTCAGTTCAAATAAAAAAAAACGGCAAAAAATAAGCAGATCTACAAGCTAAACAAAAACGCATTGCTTTGTGCCGCGTTTTGGGCTTGTGGATCTGCTACTTTTGGTGCTTTTGTGTGACGCTGTAGTCAGTGATCAACTTGGCCGGAAAAAGTTAGAATATGGAGATGAGAGGTTTCTTTCTGCCCGACACCGATATCCATATAGATGCACGCGCACACACACATCTTTACCTTCATATCTGTACTTTAGTGAGGTGCTGCCTGAACCAGCATGTGCCGTATAGGCTGAACTCGCCTCCTCCTCCCCCTGACTCCCTTCTGTGCCGTGTCGTACCCCTCCCTCCAGGAAATGGAGGCAGGTACTGTGCGGGTACGACAGCGCCTGCATCTGCACGCCCTGGCAGTGCACCGACGCTGCTCCCCTGACACAGTGCACGCTGCCTTCACAAACGGTCAAACGGACATTCCTTTTTCTTTTAAAGATTTGTTCTTTTGGGGCTTTTGTGCCTTTTATTAATAGGACTGTGTAGAGTCGACTGACAGGGAATGGGGATTATAGAGAGAGATGCATGGGACTGAAACGCAGCAAGGCTCGTCGGGGTCTGGATTCGAACCTGACACAGTGCACGCTGCCTGCCCGGACCGCTACGCCAGAGGCCTAGGCCAGAAACGCCACTGCACCTCTCCTCTCCCTCCCTACCGGCGGTCCACATCCCTGCATGGTGTGACATGGAATACACTCCCATTTCCCCATGTTGGTTCACGAGCTAGGGCAGCATGGCATTTAACCCCAGAAATATATTGAAACCCACATTTAGAAACTCACCGATTTGAACTAAATTGATTTGTCTGATTAACCACTGTATTATATAGTGTAAAATTAATGTACATAAATGAAACTCGATAATCGTGAAGGGCCTTGCTTAAGCTTATTTGACCCTAATGCTAAATGTAATCTTGAGGACTTTATGTTGGTTTGAAGGCCACAGTAGCGTCTGAGCTTGTTTTTGATTCATGGTCAGACATAATGTCATTTCCTCTTGAATGCTAACCTTAACGTGTCGCTTCGCGCCACATTTCGGGCTTGTAGATTTGCTACTTTTGATGCTTTTGTGTGACGCCGGAGTATGATCAAATAGGGCGTTTATTTCTGAAAAAACACAGAGATAAGATGTTTCTGCCCGACGGCAACGATATTAAGAACCGTTACCTAATGGAATGTAAAGCTGTCACCTATACAGTGTTGCCAGAGGCAACAATATGTCTGTAGACAGGAAAACCCTCGTGTGATTTGTATCTATTTCCAACTCCTGAGAGAGCACAAATGTAACCAAACGGACCCGTAAGGGTTTATATCTCTCTCAGAGATATAGACTAAGTGTACAGTACTGTACAGTGTATACATAACCAGTGTGCACTGTGTCTAATAATGAAACTGTCAGGATGTAATAGACATTTTTAGAATCTGATCTCGGGTCAGAATGGGTTAATGTCACATTTTAGTTGGAGGCTCCGTAATAAGTGTGTCAGTTTCAGGAAGGGTGTCTGCCACGGACGCTGGCCTCCCCTCGCCGAGCCTCCGTATGAAAGGAAGTGAGCGTGTATGAAACGCAGCGCTCCCCATGATTGG
This sequence comes from Protomyctophum parallelum, assembly GCF_964188405.1. Taxonomy (NCBI): domain Eukaryota; kingdom Metazoa; phylum Chordata; class Actinopteri; order Myctophiformes; family Myctophidae; genus Protomyctophum; species Protomyctophum parallelum. The sequence goes on along the minus strand of NC_139718.1, from coordinate 35,076,262 downwards.
ATCCATATGCGACAGCTTTTACAGAGCGAGTGACCCCTAAACATTTCACTCGCTATGAAATCAGTTCACTTTGTTTGGCTCTGTTCCACTTTCTTCACAGAAACATGAGAAAGCAAAAGGAATGTATAGTTGGGTGTTTGGGGGCATTTCGTTTTATTTCCCCCTTTTTTTTGTTTCTTTTTTTTAATAAATTTTTTGAGGGGCGCCTTATATACAGTTTTTTGTATACACATTTGCCATTGACAATGAAAGAAGAATTTACGTCATATGTGGACGAGCAAATCGGCTTATCTAAACACAGTGCAACTGTTTTAATTCAGCTCGGGGCATACATATACAGTATGTAATCACATAAATTCAGTTGTCATCTTACATCTGCATGCTCGGGATTGATTTCACTGACTGCACACAGGCGGCTGTCAAGCATTGACAATGTTGAGGGAGCAAAGATGGCGAAATTATGTCTTTTTTTTTAGTGGTGCAACCACTCCTACATCCAGCAACGTCCGTGTACCTGTGTGTGTGTGTGTGTGTGTGTGTGTGTGTGTGTGTACCTGTATGTATGTATGTATAAGTGAGCACGAGTATGTTACATATTTATACCAGTAGGGGGCACCAGAGACGCAGAGAAGAAATTGGAACGATACAGAGAAGAAATTGGAACGATACAGAGAAGAAATTGGACGATACAAATTGGAATGATACAGAGAACCAATAGACGGGAGTTGCACCACTCGGTTCACACTGGTGTGATTTTTTATTATGTTTATCCACCCACTCAGATCCCACAAAATAATTTAGGGAAATCAAAATGATGTTCGTCACAACTCGTTGACAGCCTTGCGTAATCAACGAAGGATGTTTGCATTTTTCTTAGGTGGGGCACTGGGCAGTATTGTATAGTATTTGGTTTTTTTATGGTCAGTGTGGGTCTGAAAAACGTTCTGCCACACAGTGCTGTCAGTTAGCGGGAGAGAAACCTTGCTGTGGAGCAGTGATTCCAGGAACTCTCTGGGTTCTTCTTTTAGGGGCGAACCCTTACGAGTCTGTAACTCTTTATACATTTAAACTGGGAAAGCACCTGTGTCAGTTCATGCTTTGCCTGTTCAAAAAAATAGCAGATACCGGTATACAAGCTGAGCTTGTAGGAAAAACGGGACAAGTCGTTTAAGTTTCTTTTTTTTTAAAGCGAACATTTTCAACTCAAATCTTTGCTTCCCTGGAACAAAATGTTTTGTGATGGGGAGGCCGGCGGCCAAATACAAAATACATTTTGGGGGTTCAGTGACATGAAAGAGTTAATGGAAGCGCTGATGTAGCAACACTGTAGAGCCGGAGGGCTGATCCAGTAGTCGCCGGCTCTCCCCCAGTGCAGTGATAAAGCTATCCGCTCTGTGGCTCGGCTCCCTGATCTGTTTCCGTGGTAAAGAAGGAGCTTTCTCCACACTGCGGTGTCATGCTGGGTCAGATGCCGGTCAGCTCGTTACATTTTGTTTGTGGCTCATTGCACCAGTCGCCGTTTATCGAGGAGGAGTTGACCATAGATGGTCCGCATAGTTTCTGGTCTAGCGTGGCTGTTTACATGGTGGGCAGTCATTTAAGGAATTCCGCGGAGCAAAAGTCAGAGATAAAAGTTGTCTTAATGCAAAACAAACTCAGGCTTTTGGACTCTCTCGTATATGAATAGTTGGCTCCACTTATTTCTGTCTATGTCTCTGTCCTGTGAAAACATGCATAAAGAATGGCATCGTTGAAAGTCAAATTAATTCAAACCTATTACCACTTGAACCCTATACTTTGTTGGAATCCCCCAGTCCCTCCTCTTTTTTCCCATACACCAAATAGCTTCGCCGAAAATAGCCAATCTAGAAGCTCAAAACGTGTCGCAACACCACTAGCTAAGGGGCTTGTAAATCATCTTTTTTCTTTTTTTCAGCGAATGTTCACCCCCCCCCCCCCCAGATTTGGGTCTGTATAGGGTTCAAGTGACAGAGTCCCCGAAGCACACCTGTGTGGTCTGGTGTGTGGTCTGGTGTGTGGTCTGGTGTGTGGTCAGAAGCACACCTGTGTGGTCTGGTCAATGCCTCATCGTGGGGTTAAGAATGGCTTATCGCTGTATTATTCCAGACAAAGCTCGGACATTATCTTGTCAGAGTCTCAAACAAGCCTATCATGACATGCTACTAAGTCATTTGCTGTTTGACTGAGTGATTAGTGTCATGTCAACAAGACATATTGTATGTCATCACGCGGTAAGAGTGATGCTGAAACCCGCTGACCGCCGCAAAGAGCCTCTTAATTGTTATCTTAAGGGTATAATTATTACATAAATGTACCTCCGTGATTAAAGCTTGATAAATATCATTCCTACAAGATGAGTAATGTGTGCAATTATCACTCCTGATTATTACTGTATGAAGGCTGGACTGTATGGACAAAGGATTTGGTGTAGTGCATGGTGGCAGTGGTTTGGGTAGGTGGAACGGCTGCTGCTTGGGAATCTGCAGGTTCCCGCTTCGATGGCCGGCTCCCTCTGTGGTTCTCCCCCCATCTGTCAGTCAGAGTATTTTTGGTCCCTTGGTTTCCTCTGTTGCTTTTGTTACCTGTGTTGTCTCGAGTGCAGTACTTTCATCCGACGTAGCATTGGGCCGAACGACAACCTACCTCCTCCCTCACCCTAACCCTAACCTCCCCCGGGGCAGACACCTAAACCTAACCGCAACCCTCTCCCGACCCGCAGCGCACCTCTGTCGGATGATAGTATGCCTCCCTGTTGTCTCACCGCCTGTGATTATTAGTTTTCTCCACCTGTGTCTTGTTTGTCTCTCAGCCAATCCCTATGTTGATTTTGTTAGTTGTTCACCTGTGTCAGTCTTTGTATATGCCCCAGTGTGTTTCAGGCCTTTGTCAGATCCTCAATGTAAGTCAGCGTGTTTATTCCTTGTATTCCAATTTCCTAGTACCTAGTAGTTTCCTAGTGTATTCTTGCTCCCTCTTGTATTTCATTCTACTATTAAAACCTCTTGCATCGTACTTAGCCTCCGTTTGTCTGTCCTGCACTTGGGTCCTATTATCTCTCCTTGTCTCAAACCGTGACACCACCATGTGTCCTTGAGCAAGAAGCCGGTGCATAGTTTCCTCCGCTGTGGCGTGACGGTGTGTGTGTGTGTGTGTGTGTGTGAATGGGTGTGTGTGAATGGGAGAAAGCAATGCACGTTGCAACATGCTTTGGATAAAGGTGCTACAGTAAATTCACCGTTTAGCATTTATAGCCCTTTGTTTTTCTCATGACTGAATCGGGGGTAGTCTACTGTTGAAAGTGATGATTTAAAGTTTAAACCATTAAATTAAACTCAGACCGTTCATTCTTTGAAACTGTTCATTCTCTCCTCTTCCCCACAGAGACCTAAGGTTCAACAAAATCAAGGATTTACAGCCTGGTTCCTTCAGACGACTAAAAAACCTCAACACACTGTAAGTCTGCCTTCCCGGCTCCACCCCTACAGTAGACCTGGTGCCTCTGTACTTTTTCCTGAGTTTATGTACTGTGCATCCTGCTGTAAAACACCAATCATTCTGGGCTCTGAAAGCCTGTCGTACATTATAATGTTGAATGTTCAAAGTTACAGCGAGACTCCGCTCTGGAAGGACCGGTCCCGTTGCCTTGAAATGACAAGCTAGAGCGATGGTTCACAACCTGTGAGTCTGGACCCCCAGGGGGTCCCCAGGGCTCACGTGATTTTGGGGTGGTCCCCTGATGACGCAAAAGTGCCATTTAAGGACTTTTAAGAATTTTTTTAAGAAATGTTATTAAAAAAAGACCATTACTGCATCAAAAGTAATCAACAAACTATACTATAAAAACTGGTGGCCAAATTGGTCAAATAAGATAAGAAAGAGGCAAAAATTGTGAAACGAGACCAGATCTACAAGCTTGTAGATCAGCTATCTTCACAATATCTATGCATCTGTGGAACCGAGTGAAAATACAACTCGACTTATACAATTCCAAGTAATTGTTGGGGGCAGGGGTTCCCCAGTTCAAATATGATAATTTGGGGGGTTCCCTAGTTAAAATGTGATTATTTTGGGGGGTCCTTAGTTAAAATGTGATTATTTTGGCGGGTCCCTAGCTAAATTGTGATTATTTTGGGGGTTCCCTAGTTAAAATGTGATTATTTTGGGGGTTTCCTATAGTTAAAATGTGATTATTTTGGGGGTTCTCTATAGTTAAAATGTGATTATTTTGGCGGGTCCCTAGTTAAAATGTGATTATTTTGGCGGGTCCCTAGTTAAAATGTGATTATTTTGGCGGGTCCCTAGTTAAAATGTGATTATTTTGGCGGGTCCCTAGTTAAAATGTGATTATTTTGGCGGGTCCCTAGTTAATCGATCGATTGCCGTTGCTATAAAGTACTGTTTGCAGTACAGTGCACACACTACAGTGCAGTTCACACACTACAGTGCAGTGCACACACTACAGTACAGTGCACACACTACAGTACAGTGCACACACTACAGTGCAGTGCACACACTACAGTACAGTGCACACACTACAGTGCAGTGCACACACTACAGTACAGTGCACACACTACAGTACAGTGCACACACTACAGTACAGTGCACACACTACAGTGCAGTGCACACACTACAGTACAGTGCACACACTACAGTGCAGTGCACACACTACAGTACAGTGCACACACTACAGTGCAGTGCACACACTACAGTACACACACTACAGTGCAGTGCACACACTACAGTACAGTGCACACACTACAGTGCAGTGCACACACTACAGTACACACACTACAGTGCAGTGCACACACTACAGTGCAGTGCACACACTACAGTACAGTGCACACACTACAGTGCAGTGCACACACTACAGTACAGTGCACACACTACAGTACAGTGCACACACTACAGTACAGTGCACACACTACAGTGCAGTGCACACACTACAGTACAGTGCACACACTACAGTGCAGTGCACACACTACAGTACACACACTACAGTGCAGTGCACACACTACAGTACAGTGCACACACTACAGTACAGTGCACACACTACAGTACAGTGCACACACTACAGTGCAGTGCACACACTACAGTACAGTGCACACACTACAGTGCAGTGCACACACTACAGTGCAGTGCACACACTACAGTACAGTGCACACACTACAGTGCAGTGCACACACTACAGTACAGTGCACACACTACAGTACAGTGCACACACTACAGTGCAGTGCACACACTACAGTACAGTGCACACACTACAGTACACACACTACAGTGCAGTGCACACACTACAGTACACACACTACAGTACAGTGCACACACTACAGTACAGTGCACACACTACAGTGCAGTGCACACACTACAGTGCAGTGCACACACTACAGTACACACACTACAGTGCAGTGCACACACTACAGTACAGTGCACACACTACAGTACAGTGCACACACTACAGTGCAGTGCACACACTACAGTACAGTGCACACACTACAGTGCAGTGCACACACTACAGTGCAGTGCACACACTACAGTACAGTGCACACACTACAGTACAGTGCACACACTACAGTGCAGTGCACACACTACAGTACACACACTACAGTGCAGTGCACACACTACAGTGCAGTGCACACACTACAGTACAGTACACACACTACAGTGCAGTGCACACACTACAGTGCAGTGCACACACTACAGTGCAGTGCACACACTACAGTGCAGTGCACACACTACAGTACAGTGCACACACTACAGTACAGTGCACACACTACAGTACAGTGCACACACTACAGTACAGTGCACACACTACAGTGCAGTGCACACACTACAGTACAGTGCACACACTACAGTGCAGTGCACACACTACAGTACAGTGCACACACTACAGTGCAGTACACACACTACAGTACAGTGCACACACTACAGTGCAGTGCACACACTACAGTACAGGCCACATTCTAGCTCTGTTCCTGTGCGGTTTCACACATGTAGGTCAGCTCATAATCTGACAGGAATTTATTTTTCCACTTCACTCTGACTGAGCCATATGTCAGGGTTACCACACGGGGCATCACTAAGCTAATAAAGCACAACATAAATGTTCCTGTGGAGCATCAGCACTTGATCTGGACAGAAATCTTTCGTTTTCACGTTCGGTTCCGCCTTAGAGACCACCACTGACACTTAACCCATTTATGCCTGACGTCGGGGGAAAAAAAAGTCTTCTGAAATAGCAGACCTACAAGCTCATAGCCCGCCACTCGGTGGCGCGCTATGAGCTTGTAAGGATCTCTAAAGTTCCTCAAGGCTTAATACTAGTCTTTTCAGTTTTCTGTTATTGTTGGAAAAGCTTTTGCTGAAAATAGCCGATCGATAACCTCACAACGCGTTGTATTGTAACTTGTAAGCTTAGCAATCTGCTATTTTCAGCAGAAGCATTCCCCACAATACCCATGCTACGGAAATACCGCGTAAGGTACCCTCACAAAAACATGCAGTAATCCTGGTCTCTATACTGCCTCCACCTGGTCAGCCGGGGCACCTGATGGAAAGGGACTGGTTGGAATAACGTGTTCCTACCACGCAATGTGTCCAACCGGGGATTGGGGAAACCCCCCCCCCCCCCCCCCCTGTCAGGTGAAAATAAGTAGCTTGGACTCCTCATGCACTGAAGGAAGCATGAGGTCAGTCCGTTGCTCTCCCCAGGTTGGCAGAGAGAGTGTAGTACCCAGGATTACATTAGGCAATTGGAAAAAAAAAATGGGAAAAAAAAGACATAAATAGTCTGGTGCGCTTCAAAGAACCAACGCCCGTTGGTGTTGTCTCCGTTTAGCCTGTGACATGACGTGCTCATGTTTTCAAACGTCTTAGATCCAAAGTGAGTGGAATGTCATTGACATGATTTGAGCAGTTTCTGGGCTCTTTTTGTCCCTTCTTAAACCACACTGACGGGGGACGGGGGGGGGGGGGAACCACCGACTGGTTACCAAGGCAGGCTGTACTCTGTTAACAGTGAAGGCTCCAGGAGGAAGAAAGGCCATCTCAAATTACACTTCAAGTCCGTTCTTCAGCTGTGGTTATTTCAAATTTCAGAACAAATTTGTAATAACATATTGGAACTGAGCTACAGTAGATGCCCCTAGCAGCTCATTTCTCTGAGTTGAGATGAGTTTTGACAGCTTCAAGGGTATACTTTTTTCTGGTACCGCGTTGTGTCATGATGTGGTATAATAGAATCATGCACCGCTCAGGATTAAGCCATGAATAGACTTGATATACCATTTGTAATACATCTTACAGTCGGAATCACCTACTAATCCCTGTACTTTATGTTTTCACTTGACAGTCTCCTCAACAACAATCATATACGAAGGATTCCCAGGGGAGCGTTCGAAGACCTGGAAAACCTCAAATATCTGTAAGTTGGTCTCTTGTCTTGGCTGCATTTTGTTTTCTTTTTTAACCCTCCGGAGGTCAAGGGGTTGATTATTTTTTGTAGACAATGCAGCGTCCTCTCTGAATCTTGACAGACTCAGTAGGCAGAAGGTCACCGTTGAACGCTTGAAGTGGTTCACCCCCTTTTTTTTTTTTTGCCAGACAGAGATAAAGCTCGGCTCGCAACATGACTCAGACTCGTGTCTCGGAGGAACCAATGCACTGGCGTGCGCTCTCCAGGCCAACGGCCAGAGAGAGTGTGTCGGCGCGCTCCCTTCCTCTGTGCACAACGAGTCACTCTAGGGGGGGGAGGGGCGGGGGGGAGTGGTTCGGTCAGACAAAGCGCTATCGCCGCAGTTCAGGTGGAAGAAACTATTTTTGTCTGATCCTCTGTACTTATCTGTCTGGGATGTGTGGATCTGGTGGTGGGATGGGGGAACAGATGTGTGTGTCTGTGTGTGTGGGTGTGTGTGTGTGTGTGGGGCATGTGTGTGTGTGTGTGTGTGTAGCCTGAGGTGTTCTGTCTGTGGCCCTGGTATAGGTAGTTTCCTCGCTTTGTTAGTCATGGCCATTACAGATCCCGCCGGCCTCAGTTGTGGTGAGCGCACTGTTGTCTGTGTTTACATTCACCTATGGTAAGAATCTCTAAAATGTCTACTCAGCGGTGTCTCCCCTCCACTTCCGTAGTCTGATTCCCCCCCCCTCCATGTTCCATGAATTAAGCTCACCCCCCCCCACCCCACACCCCACCCCACACCCTGAGGTCAGAGAATGTATTGGGTCCTCTCGGGTCTCAGTTTCCACTGTTTGCTTTCTTTCTTCTTTTTTAGCATTCTCTATTCTTTATTATTCTTTATTGTTTTGTCTGTATCGGGGGTGGGGGGTTTAAACATCAAAGGGGTACATTCTTTCCTGACTCTTGTCTGATGGAACAGCGATAATACTGCTGTACATTAGTTCTGCCTGATGTCTGACGCGGGGTTAACCCTTTGTTCCTCTGAGTCGGACGCAGAACAACACACCTGGCCTAACGTTGCAGCGCGTCGTTACTTCTGACACCTACTTGTCAATTACGGGTACCGGGTCTGTTGGTTCACCATGAGAGGGGGAGAGTGGCAGGGATATGTCAAACACACGCACACACAGACACACACACACACACACACACACACACAGACACACACACACACACACACAGACACACACACACACACACACACACACAGGCGTCGGGCGTGCACACATTTTGTTCAGGTTTTGTTCCCCGCACAATGTCCCACCTCTCCACACGCTGTAATTGAAGCGTGGGCGAGTTTTGATTATAGGGCCACCTCTCCCTTAAAAGCAGAGTTAATCTGAGGCCAGCAACACTGCCCAGCCCTTGTGATTAGTGCAAGACCCCCCCCCCCCCCCCCCCCCCACTCACACACACACACACACACACACACCTCCCCTTCCCACCAGCACCGCCATCATCAGCAACACCACCACCACCACAGCCGCTTCTCACACAGCCAACTCCTCCCCTCCCTTGGTGGATGGACGGTGACCTGTTGCCCAGCCTCCCCAAGTTCTTTCATGTCCTCTGACGGTGGCCGGCGGCGTGCGGAAGTCTTTCAGAACCCCCCCCCCCCCCCCAATAAAAAAGGTCAGAACGCGGTCAAAGACTTTCAAGCTAGCCTTGGGTTTCAAATCCATCCTGAACCCTCCCGGATCTTGTCTTGTTTTATATAATATATATATATTACTTTGCATACATGTACAGTACTATGGCTAATGGTGTTTAGGCGTGCTGCATGGTTTTTATTCAAGCAACACGGAGGTTCTGCATTAGATGTTATCAAAGTAGGTCAACCTTCAATTATTATTAAAAAAAGATTACAGTTGTGCCATTCCCTAATTTGAGCTAGTTGTCTTGGATGCTGCGTGGAGTTTCCGCCGAGCACAGACCCTCTTTTCTCGTAATTGGATTAGGTAATGAAGGTCAGTCGGGGAGTATTCTTCTGGGTGCCGTTCAAGAATGCAGCAGCAGGCATGAAGGAAGAAGAGCTGTTTCCTCTCGTGTGGGTTTTTGACGGCATATCATTTCTGGTTAGCGGTGGGTCAGTTAAGTTCTCACTGGGCTGTGTTCGGCGAGAAGGAAGCCGCAGAAGGTTTTTAGGTTATAGAAGCAAAGCCCCTCAAGTTGTTATCCCTAGAGAGGTTCAACCCCACTGCTTCCCATTCCGGTTTCCCACGCAGACTCCCATGCACGTAAACGCACACACATACAGTACAGGCTCGCACGCACACACACTCACGCACGCACACACAAACATGGCTGCCGGTCATTAGGCTCCTGTAATCCGGTTCCCTAAAATGAAGCCAAGCATTCAGTCCTAGGCTACGGTACTATGCACACACAGTGTCACAACAGCCTCTACTCTGCCCCTGTTTAATCCTCCAGTTGTTTTTCAATACAATTGAATTTACGATTATAATTTAGGCATTTAGCGGACCCTTTTTAGAGCGAGACTAATCAGAGTAAGGCTAAGCATGAACCCTAGTCACCAACGACACGGTAAATCAGTCACACAAGCAGAGTGCAAAGGAAACTATGTACTGTAGTGACTCAGAGAAAGTAGCATACAACCAATGAATCTAGCATCTGTCCAAACTCTCTAATGGCAACCATTTCACACCAGACTATTGCTTCACTTTTGCTGCAGTTTTGCCCTGTATAGAGTTATGATATGATGTGATATGAACTTTATTTGTATAGCGCTTTTCAAAACATAGTTCCAAAGTGCTGCACAGAACAAGATAAAAAACGGCAAGAAACACACAATAACAAAATGATAATGGCACACTAAACAATAACAAGCATGTATGTACAGTTGGCTATTAAGTAGTTTAAACACTCTGTATAAAGGTGGGTTTTCAGGCGTGACTTAAATGGGGGGACGGATGGTGCTACCCTAATGTGCGGTATGTGTAAAATGGGTGAAAAATGCATATGTGTTGCTATAAGTGTAGATTCAATAAATTGTCCCGAGGATGTCTGCGCCTTTAACACAGCTTTCACCATGACTTTTCTATCGCGTTAAGTATGACTGAAAGCCTTTTTAGTTGCCATTCATCCACTCTCTGGCGCACAAGTTGATAACACTTGACAGACGCATATTATGAGTTGGCGAATGCAATAGCATGCGCCGATAAAATAAAATGAAGGAGGGAAAAACAGGAGTGCAGTGTTTATCTTTCCGTCCTTTTGCGTCACATCTGCCGAGGGGAGATAGATCCGTATCGCTCGTCAAGACGATAAAGAGCGGGATGGTAAAAAGAAAACGGGGGGGGGGGGAGTTAGGAGATGAAAGGACTGATGGCCATAAGCCCGTTGCTTTTCTAGTGTCACCTTTCTCCATCGTGTGTGAGGGAGGGAAAACATGCACGAGTCAACGGTGTTTGTCTTTCAACGCAGTGAAATACCTCCACGATTCCATGCAGGCCTCATGCCCCATTTCTATGCGGTTGTTGTGCGTCGTCGGGTCGCGCACAGAAACTAGCTTGCGGCGCAATGCACTGCTGCGCATTGTGAGCTTTGTTTTCTCTGTGAGCGACGTCCGGCACGCGGCTAATAAAAAGCACCCTTCATAATATGACTTAAGTCTGTTGCATGTTCAAATGTGGAAGTCACTGAGAAGAGATGAGAGCCCCGAGGCAAAGGAAACATGCTCTGTCATGTCTTTTCACGATCTTTCACTTTTCTCTTTCGTAGCGGCATTTCTTTTTATGCCGTTTGTCCAACTATGAGCTGACTTTTTCTTTCGTTTTTTTTTTACACACAGACCATATTAACTGCCATGTGTGAATATGTTTTGAAGTGTGAGTGACTGCTTTTGTTTTTCTGAACTATGTAGGTAGGCCACGATAGGCCTATATACCTTTCAGTTCCCTCCTGTTAGTCTAAACGTTGTCTAAATAATCATTCCAATTTGCATCGTGATTCTCTGCACTGGTGTCGAACGTTAACTTGAGTGAGAGTCAAGTCCGTTTACTAATTATTTCTGACCTAATTGGTTGTGATAACTTAGTTGTAGCTGTTATGGACTTAATTGCAATGCACTGTTTACACTACATTTACACTATAGCCACGCTTTCTCTACATGTGGGAATCTGGGGTTTGTTTGGTGCAGTTTTATACTATCATAAACTGACTTCAAAAAGGGGGTAAAGTTGACCACACTCTGTATCAGACATTGGCTATTATCAGGGGGCAGTTGGATTAGATAAATTGGCAGCTTTTATGTCTTATGAGTGCATTTCTTTCCTAACCTCACCAGCTCAGTGAGAGAGTGTCCGCCCTGGGACTAGGAGTTCTGGGTTCGATCCCCTGGGCGGGTCATACCAAAGACTATAAAAATGGGACCAGTGCCTCCCTGCTTGGCACTCGGCATCACGGGTTGGATTGTGCGTTAGTCCCTGCGACATACTAGCGTCATGTCCAGGGGGTGTACTTGTACATCAAGCTGCCTCACGCTACAGAAACGGGAGATATTGTAGGCTCGGTGACATGGCTCGGCATGGCTTACTAAGGCTAGTTTATACTAGTTCTTTCCTAACCTTATAAAAAGATGATGTGCAACGGCATGCCATGCGATAAAGTCACCCAGACATCACAAACGGTTTAAGTAGATTAACTTAAGCAGTCTGTGCAAACATGGGGGTTTTGTATAATATAACCAGTATAATCACACACAGCTTTCAGAACTGAGCTGATCCATTGTCCATAGCTCAGAGGTTACCCTTTTCACTGTGGATTTGTGCTGTGTAATGTATGTGGAGTTGGGTGATGGATGACTCACTGTCAGGTGAAAAGAAGCAGCTGGTAGCCTCCATGTGTACTGGAGGAGACATGTGGTTGCCTATGCCCTCCCCAGGCTAGCGGTGGGGGTTAGCGATAGCAGTAACGGCGACCACAGTACACACACGTGGAGCGAGTTGGTGATGCTAACGGCGGGGGTTAGCAGTAACGGCGACCACAGTACACACACGTGGAGCGAGTTGGTGATGACGAAAGATTGGGGAGTAAATTGGAACGGAATACTGTCATTCATTACGGCCGTGGTTCTCAAAGTGGGGTGCGGGGACCACCAGTGATGTTTTATAAAACTGTACCAGAGAACTTCACTCACTCACTCACTCACTCACTCACTCACTCACCCCCTCACTCACTTCACTCACCCCCTCACTCACTCACTCACCCCCTCACTCACTCACTCACCACTCACTCACTCACTCACCACTCACTCACTCACTCACCACTCACTCACTTCACTCACCACTCACTCACTCACTCACCACTCACTCACTTCACTCACCACTCACTCACTCACTCACCACTCACTCACTCACCACTCACTCACTTCACTCACCACTCACTCACCACTCACTCACATGCACGCACGCAACAATGCCTATAGTGGGACCCAGGGATTCATTTGAAATATCAGCATTGTGTAACTACCGGAAATGTCTAACTTATAGCACAGTATGCATGTTCTGAAAAGCCAGCTGTGAAATCCTACTCATTGAATCTTGCCATATTTTTGATTCCTCCATGTAACCAGCGAGAATAAAGATGATTTTGTTTGTGTGTGTGTGTGTGTGTATGGGTGTGTGTTACTAATGTTACTGATTATCTCTCCTTTCAGCTATTTGTACAAGAATGAAATCCAATCAATTGACAGACAAGCGTTTAAGGGGCTTGTCTCTCTTGAGCAACTGTAAGTGACCAACCTCCTCGACCTCCTCTTCCTCCTCCCCCTGCCCCTCCCCCACCCCCCCACTCCTGCTCTTCCTCCTACATACCGTATCGTCTTAATCTGTCTGAGAGATTCTCACAACCACCCCCACCCACCCCCCCCCCCCCCCCCCGACTTGAAGGACTTCAAAAAGGATCCATGATGCCTGAAAACGTCTGCCATAGTCATAAGTGATTTATAAGCTACTTTTATGAACACTTATGAATGCCCCCGTTTGTCACATTGTCTCTGTCGGTTGGGAAACCTCACATAGTCCATAATTGTTTATTTTCCAGACTAAACAAAAACGGCAAAAGTAGTATCGGAATCTAAAAGCCTCGAAACGTCTCTTTGCTTGTGGATCTGCTACTTTTGATGCGTTTGTGTGACGCTGTAGTGTGATCACATTGGGCGTTAATTTGACGAAAAAACACAACGTTTGAAAACGGAGATAGGAGGTAAAGTATATTCACACGGCGGCAGTTTTGCTTTTATGTTAACCCAATCCAAGCCAAGGAACGGCGGGTTACGTTTTAAGCACTATAACCCCCTGTGCCGGGACGTCATTTTGCGTCTTAAAAAAAAAGAAACGCTGGCCCCTGGTCTGCGTTCCTATTGTGATGTATGGATTGTGTTAGACGCGGTGCACGGTGAGCAAAATGGCTGCCTAGTGAATATCTTCGCTCTCGGGCGGAAACCTTGTATCTTTTTTTTCCCCCCTAAATGAATGCCCTACTTTGTCATACTAGAGACAACAAAAGAAATGCCAAAATAACCGATCTGCAAGCTCACACCGCTTTGCTTTGTAGACCGGCTATTTATTCTTTTAAATAAAGTGAAAGCGATTTAAGTCTCTGAGCAAATTCAAATCATTGAGAAGAGCTTAAGTTGTGACTACTAACTACACTGGATCCAGTGGACAAGACGACCAGTAATCTTTTCCATTCCCTGAATGAAATGAACACTTTTGGACATGCGAGGTTTCCAGCGTCAGTGACATGTCTTTGTGGGCCTTACGGCGGGTATCATGTTCGACTCCAACGCTACCCCCCCCCCCCCCCCTACTACCCCACCCGTGCGCCCAACCCCCCCCTTCCCACCGCCACCCATGCATGCCGTGTGTTCACCCACCCTTGTTATGCCGCGCTGACCGCCCTTGACCTGCCCCCCCCTCCCCCTTTGCATGAGTCGTATGTCTAGTCGCCACAGCGACAGATGTGCACTTTCCCCCCCACACACACACTTGTTTTGGAAGTTGCAGCATGCGATGACCTCTAAGCCCCCCCACCCACCCCCCTGTGAGAGAGTCCAAACTGTAAGCCCTGTGGGGCTTTTCTCCCGTGCTAAAGTTGGAAGTGCAGCCCCTTCCTTTTGCTTCTTTCACTGCCGAGCTTTTGATTTTGCACTGCGTCGCTTCTGCTGTTGTGAAGAAGGCCGCCATTCGCCTCGCCTGCTTGCCCTCCTCATTAGCTATGAGAGCTTGTACTGTGCAAAGTGTACTCATTCATGTTGTGTGCCGGTGTTGTCTTCGTTGAACCATTATCCTTCCATGCATTTCTTTAGATGGCTTGTTATACCGTCGTAAATCTACGATTTCAAGCTATATGAACTGTATCTACAGAATGATAACTGAATGCTGATCCTTATACAAGACATCCAGGATTTCTGTTATACTGATCGTGGATCAGAAGTATAGCCATAGCCACAGACAGTAGCTCATTGATTCAGTCCAAGATGTGGCTCCATGAGCCAATGTGCGGGCCGCCAACAAATATGGTTTACGTGCAGCTCCTCCACAAATGAAACTCGCTTAACCTCGGGGCGGCATTGCGACGCATTGTGCCTCGCTGCAACCGCATCAGCGGAGAAACAAATGGCTAATTCACCGAGCAAAAAGCAATTCCAACTCCAGGCTCCGTGCCGTGCAGCTGTTTTGAGTTTTTGCTACGGTAATGAAGGGTTTTTATATGTGGGTGACAAGTTCTGAGCGCAGCTTGCATTCGCTTTAATGTTCCCCCCAATATCTTCACTGGGCCTCCAGCTGCCAAACCTTCAGGTCATTTTTTTATTTTTTTTATTTTTTTGTGGGGGAATAACTGGATTGACATCATAACTAAGATTTCTAATGCAGTATGTGCATATGAATTCCCCTTGACTCCCCCACCTTTCAGCCGCTTTACCGACCAACCGGTGGGATAGCCGTTTAGAGGATTATATAATAAAAATCGGAAAGGTGAATGCGTGGGAGAAAGTTAAAGATTTCGGACCCACTTCAGAACACTATAAACAATAACAGACGTGTTCCATTTCATCTCGGTGCTATATAATATGATACTCGGAAGATCAATTTGGGGACGTGTGTGTGCGTTTTGTTTTGGAAGTACAATTAAATGACTGAGCTGGGAGTCCCATTCGTCCTGGATGGGAATCAACGGGAGTATGAAGCAAGTTCACAGTTGGCACTGACACCTTCATACTGTATTCCACCCTACCCTCCCTTCCCTACATTCTAACTAATTGCTCTTGAGAGGGGGTGTGTTGTGTTGCCCTCTGGCCCTCATGCAGGGCTGCCCCAAAGCATGACTCGGTTGTCTCAAAGCATGAGATTTTGTTTTGAGAAAAAGAAATGGAACGAAAGGAGACAAGAAACACTAAGCTCCTTGAATGCAGAAATAGAATCCTTCCAAAAAGAATAGCTCTATAGTCTGAAACACATTGCCTTGTGTTGAAAGCCTGCCTGTGTGCCTTGCTTTGTATTTTTTAAACTGACGGCACAGTTCAATGTTTTAAATGCATACGAGGACTGTTCCATATTTCTGTCATATACTGCCAATTAGGAAGCCCTTCCCCCCTCTGTTCTTTGTTTTAAAGACATGTGGAAAAGTATTGTAAGTAAGTGAAAAGTATTGTAAGTAAGTCATGTTTGCAAGTGTAATTCATATTTGGTTGAACATATTATGTCAAATACTATGGCAAAATGATGTATTTTCAACTGAATTGTGTTTGGGTTATCAGTGCTTACACTAATAGTTGCTTTCCCTGTCTAAACCAGCACACACCCAACTGACCCCAAACAGTTACCTTATAGCCGTCAGTTGGAGTTCATTTCCCTAAAACCTTTTATTTGTTGCCATAAGAGATCTGATTTATGTTTTCTCAGCTCAAAGGCTTTCGAGGGCATAAATCATGTTTGCATTCCGCAAGACTATAGTGTACAGACTTTTCTCCGCCGGGGCGATTCAGTCGTTAAAAGGTTGGCCTTTGGGGCTGTAGAATGTCAGGCTCCGTATATATCAACTAGTCCTATCTCGGAATTATCATTTGATTTTGAGGAGATCTGCTGTTCAGCAAAAACAAAAAGTGCACCGGGTAATGGACAGGTGAACGGGTCTGTGGGAAGAACCCGCAGAATTATTATTCCTAACACAGGAGCTAGGAAACTGTATATTGTATGTCGCTGCTGTCGGGTAGAAACCTCGTATCTCCATATTTCCACGTATGTTTTTTTTTAAACCCCGTAAATGAATGCCCTACTTCATCATACAAGCTTGTCGCGCAAAAGTACTGATAATAGCCGATCCACAAGCTCACAACGGGCCACGATGTGACACGCTGTGATCTTGTAGATTGGCTATTTTCAATATTTTAATTAACACACATAATGATAACAAAAAAAGCAAAGGTTTTGGACATACAAGGTTTCCACCCAACGGAGACGACATGTAACTGCAACTGATTCCAGGTTTTGCTGTGCTGTGTTGATGCTCTGTTCTCTTTCAGGTACCTGCACTTCAACAATATAGAGTCCTTAGAGCCTGAATCCTTCACTCACCTCCCAAAACTGGAGCGCCTGTAAGTTCATCTTCTCTTGCGTCTTTACACTTTAATTTCACACACACACACACATTAAGGGGCCATGTCCACCAAGATAGGCTGCGATCGCCGTGGTTTTGGAAATGCCAGCAGTGTGGCGTGGCGCTGAACATTACTTTCTTACGTTGGCGATGTGGTGTTTTCATCTCTTAAAGCAGCTTGAAGCTTGAGCTTCGGGCGTTTGGAAGAGTCTTTTAGGTGATTGCTTAGGCGTTTCCAGCCAGGGCAGGGTGGGAGGGGAAGCCTCAGTGGACATGGCCCCTTACACAATACCTTGAGCCAAACGTGCAAGCGTTGCATTTGACGTACAAGCCAAATGTTCTCCTGTATGCTGATGATGTGTTATAGGTCCGGCCCTACAGCCGCGTTGTTGTTGGAGTCCACAAAGTAGCATATTGAAGACAAAACAGGATCTAAAAGAAATACACTTCAGAAAGTACTGTGGGATCTAATTAACCACTTGACGATATAGTCAGTGACGCTATTCTCCTCATGTCATACACATTCTGCAAAAATAGCAGCGCTATACAAGCTCACAGTAATGAGCTTCTAGATCGGCTATTGTCGCCGAATAGATGTGGTGTAGAGGGGGACAATTAGGGGGCCTATTCTTGTCTGCTTCTCTAATTTGACTGCTGTGCCCTTTCGGGGGAAAAAAAACATTGCACTGGGACAATTGGTCCGAGAGACCAGGGGGAGCTGAATGAGCTCACATTACGGGCACGTCAAACAGCAGTGTCCTGAGTGCACCAGCTGCTCTCATCAGAACCATGCAGTGAGCTAATTGGATTGGTATTTGCAAAGTGGAATTCCTCACAAATGACCGACTAATGTGTTTTCAGAAGCATTAATCCGTGATTGTATATCGTCGCCTTCGAGCAGAAACCTCTTATCTAAAAATGTCTACTCTACTATTTTCATAAATTAATGCCCTACTTGATCATAACAGTGTCACGCAAAAGTATAAACAATAGCAGATCTACGAGTTCAAAACGCGCCACGGAAGTTGCTCACTGGCGTTTGAAGCAGCCGGAAGAACGCTGTATAGGCCTAGATTTCGCATTTAAAAAAATGCGGAAGTGCTAACTCAACCGAATGCGCCTGGAATCCATTCATGAACAAACGCTCTGTGTTAAACCCCAGCTGCGCGCTCTTTTGCTCGTGCTGCGCGCACGAGCAAAACCTCTCGCCTGGCGTTTCCAGCGTTGGCCATTAGGGTTGGGTGGCTTCGACGTTTCCCAGCTGTTCTGGGGGCTTATTGGTCTCATCCCTGGTAATAATCAAACGCTGCAGAGAGCTGTTGACTGTAATGGCATACTTCCTAGCCCTGCTCGTAACCCCACCACGCTGCCTGTAATCTGTGAACTCCACAGCACAGATGTACCGTCCATCACCTCTCGCTTTTCACACTCCTAAGCAGATGTCGGAGCGTCGAAGAGCCCCGTTAAATTCCTGTTTCATTATCTCATGTTTACGGGCCATTGCCTGGAATCCCAGGCAGTGCACACACACACACACACACACACTCCCCCACCTCCCTCAAGAGAGGGGGGGTGGGGGTGGCGAGACACCTGCACACACCAGTGGGAATTCAGTGGGAAGGAATTCCCAGGTGCACACCCCTCTATAACTTTTGTTAGGGAAAGGGACCCATGGTAACGGACAAAAGCAGTGACTTTGTCTAGAGATGGTTGCCAAGAGGTTGTCTGGATATCAGCCCCGACGCCGGTGGACGTAGATTCTTTTTTTTTAGAGCTAGTCACACAGCTGTTTTTGATTTACGGCTAATTCTAATAAAAGTGAACGATTTTTTGGGGGGGAGCGGAGAGCTGTCGCGTTTGGGTGAATCTTTCCGTAAACGGGACTTTTTCATCTTGACGTCTGCTGCTTTTGATCAAATAAAGTCTGGGGTTGTTATTTTCAGGGGTTTTCAAGTGGAGCGTTGTTGATGGCGTGTCTGGGGAACATAATCGTATTTCTCATCCAAAATGATGACGCTGTCAAGAAGCATGTCCTCAAAAGTATGTGAAAGAAAGAAAATAAATGGACACTATTATTAGCCTGGAGATACAACATCGAAAAGTTTATTAAATAATTTAGACCGGGGACCACCAGTGGGCCTTGTGGGGGTTCCTGCTGGTCCCCAGCTAAATGACAGAGAGTTTGTACATTTGAGAGCGTACATTGAAACCAAATCATTTGGTATCATTTTACACTCTCAAGAGTTAAATGATTGTTTGTACAGGGTTGTGTAGCATGGAATGGCCTTCCTCGGCATAGGGATTGTGCTACATTTCCCTCTTTTAAATACAATCTGAAAAAATGCTTGCTTGAAAACCAAAGCTGCAACCATTTACGATTATTTTAGGTGTATTTCATTTTTTATGCTATGTAATGTTATGTAAATGTATTCCACTGTTTGACTGTCTGTTTTTCCGTTTTGTGTTTCCTGTGAGGACTGCGGATGAAAATTAGCAACCGCTATATCCGGTGTATTTACGTCCATGTGACGTCCATTAATATGCATTGTCCTGTCCAAATAAACAAGTAAAGCAAAAGTAAAGTTAAACATCTGCATTAATTAATTTACATGAAGAAAAACTGTTATTTTCATCAACGCCCGTTATCTCCTATGGCACCAACATCAATTCAGCGTGGAATTGTGCACAAAATCCTATCCAACGAAGGCAAAATATTTCGTTTTTGGGTCTGAGAGGCTAAACCTCAGCAAACAATGGTTGAAAAGGGTTGAAAACCACTGGTTTGGACCACTCAAAACATGAGTGTGTGTGTTCACCTTCCGCCTCTGTGTTTATGGTATGATACTGCACTACAGTTCCAATGACTTGGAACTAGAAATCTCACTAGCATCCCTATTCTGGGAATGTAGTGAATATAGGCAAACATTTGACGATCTACTGATCTGATCTACAACACGTTGTGATCTTGTAGATATCAGTTCTCTAGATTTGGTGTGTGTGGTGTGTGTGTGTGGGGGGGGGGGTATTAAAAAATAGCAGAAATACAAGCTCAAGCTCTGTGTTGCAAACTTGTACATCTGCTAGTTTTTCCAACATTTCTTAAACGTTTTAAACATTTTCAGATGGGGGGGGGGGGGTCCGTGGGTCAAATTTGACATGAAAACAATCGCCTAAGTGGTTAAGTGGAGTCAATGCTTTTGAAATGATGATCTCACTATCTCTCTCTCTCTCTCTCTCTCTCTCTCTCTCCCTCCCTCCATTGCCCTGACTCTGTAGGTTTTTGCACAATAACCGGATCACCCATCTGGTCCTGGGGACCTTCTCTCATCTACAGTCCATGAAGAGACTGTAAGTAAAAACAGGATGGCACTCCTATAACAGCCTAACAGCAGCCATTAAGGGGGGTAGACAGCAGGCGGTTCTGAATCCTCACCGCGTGAGAATGCCTCATAACTGCACAACACTGCACTGATCTCACACTTGGTGCTGTCACGTGAACTTTAGCCCTATTGTTGTTGTCCGTACTTCCTCATTAGATGACGTCGCCGTCATAATGTTTTTGGACTTGTCTTTTATTGCCGTGTCACGGGCTGAAATTTGAATAGACTTTTAACAGTCTGGCAGTATGGACACAGTGCTATCTGGCTCAGCCTCAGAACCTCCCCCCACACCCCCAGTCCCGTCAACAGACGATGAAGAACGGCCTGGTCCCGTTGTTTTCATCATACAAACTATACAGTGTAGCTCCCAGCCCCAGGCCCCTGTAAGAACCTATGAACTATACAGTGTAGCTCCCAGCCCCAGGCCCCTGTAAGAACCTATGAACTATACAGTGTAGCTCTCAGCCCCAGGCCCCTGTAAGAACCTATGAACTACACAGTGTAGCTCTCAGCCCCAGGCCCCTGTAAGAACCTATGAACTACACAGTGTAGCTCTCAGCCCCAGGCCCCTGTAAGAACCTATGAACTACACAGTGTAGCTCCCAGGCCCCTGTAAGAACCTATGAACTATACAGTGTAGCTCTCAGCCCCAGGCCCCTGTAAGAACCTATGAACTACACAGTGTAGCTCTCAGCCCCAGGCCCCTGTAAGAACCCATGAACTATACAGTGTAGCTCCCAGCCCCAGGCCCCTGTAAGAACCTATGAACTATACAGTGTAGCTCCCAGCCCCAGGCCCCTGTAAGAACCTATGAACTATACAGTGTAGCTCTCAGCCCCAGGCCCCTGTAAGAACCTATGAACTATACAGTGTAGCTCCCAGCCCCAGGCCCCTGTAAGAACCTATGAACTATACAGTGTAGCTCCCAGCCCCAGGCCCCTGTAAGAACCTATGAACTATACAGTGTAGCTCCCAGCCCCAGGCCCCTGTAAGAACCCATGGGCCAGGATGCTTCCAATGAGATGCACATGTCACTTCAGCTAAGATTTGGAAGCTCGTCGCTGCTTTTTCGAGTGCACCGATTCGAAACTCAATTATGTTTCTATCAGTGTGTCCGCGACAAAACTACGAATGCATTTTCGTACCGTATTACTGTAAATGAGCGATCGTCAACTATACCGCCGGTGGTTGTCGCCGAAACACTCTCGTAAAAAATGAAATATTCTCGTATAATAGGCTTGTCGTGGATAATGGACACATTGTCGTACACTTAAAAGCTGGATCAGTAATAAAAGAGGACGGAGACAGAGTTCCCACAGCAGGAACCCACTTTTAGAATGAATTACTGACTTTATTTGTTTATTCTTTTGTTGAATATCGACACAAAAGACTTACAATAGATTTGCTATAATCGACTAATTCGATTGGTGTGATTATCACGTAAACCCTGGATTATACTTGCTTGTACAAGGGCGTCGTGCAAAATAGCAGATCTACACTAGTACGTAGAGCTTGTAGATCGGCCATTTTCGCTATTTTCACTTATATAGAAAAGGGATGTTGTCGCTGCAAGGTGGAAACTGTCAAAAACTGTTACTTTTCAGGATTCGAATAAAGAAATGGCAAAAGTAGCAGATTGACAATCTCGAAACTAGTATATCTGCTACTTTTGATATGTTTGTGTGATTTAAACTGCAGTTCTCCCGCCCCTTCCGCCCTGTCTGTCTGTCTGTCTGTCTGTCTGTCTGTCTGTCTGTCTGTCTGTCTGTCTGTCTGTCTGTCTGTCTGTCTGTCTGTCTGTGGCTCCCGTGTGTTTATGTCATTGTGATGGCGGTGTCTCTTTAGGGCTGTGTGTCGCTGTGATATATGACGGGCGAGTGTCTACAATTAAAGCGGCGGGGTCTGTCTTTCCTCCCAACATACTGTATATACTGTAAACCCACGCGTGTGATTCTTTTTGCCTGGTGTTTGTTTGCGTTCTGGCGCCTGGACTCCACTACATTCTAAACTGTATGTGTGTGCGCGTGTGCGTGCGTGTGCAGGCGCCTGGACTCTAAACTGTATGTGTGTGTGTGCGTGTGTGTGTGTGTGTGTGTGTGTGTGTGTGTGTGTGTGTGTGTGTGTGTGTGTGTGTGTGTGTGTGTGTGTGTGTGTGTGTGTGTGTGTGTGTGCGTGTGCGTGTGCGTGTGCGTGTGCGTGCGTGTGCAGGCGCCTGGACTCCAACACTCTGAACTGTGACTGTGAGCTGCTGTGGCTGGCCGACCTGCTGAAGCAGTACGCCGAGTCGGGCAACGCCCAGGCCGCCGCCACCTGTGACTACCCCGGACGCCTGCAGGGACGCTCCGTGGCCACGCTCACCGCAGAGGAGCTCAACTGTGGTACGCTCTATATATATATATATATATATATATATATATTCAACGGTTTTTTGCACAACATTTTCACGATTTGTTTTTTTTAATCGTGAAAAGAAAGTATAACGCTAATGCTTCACCCATTCTGACCTGAGATCAGATTCATACGAGGTTTCCACTGGACAACACACTGGTCTGATTAACCCATTCTGACCTGAGATCAGATTCTCAGGTCATAGCTCATAGCGCGCCACTCGGTGGCGCGATATGAGCTTGTAGATCTGCTATTTTTCAATAGCTAAAGCATAACATGATGCTAACACCAAAAGGGGTTCCCGCCCAGAATGGGTTAAAACACCAAAAGGGTTGTTTTTCATGTCTTCAATGTGAGGTGACAGTACTTCATTAGACCACTTGGTGTGGTTGTGATGTGCAATGATGTCTTCCTTTTGTATTTAGGGTTTCTTCCTGGAGGCTGAAACCTTGACAGTCAAACGTGCCGATGAAAAAGACAGTAATATAGTGACATCACAATATCATCCCCTCCCCTAACCCCTCCACCTTTATCATACCATAACAGCTGGGGGTGCGGCTTAATTTCTGGTGGATCACCACACACCAGGCAAACCAGTCATACTTAATAAATACAATACAATGAATGGAAGCCGTTACAAAACATCAAAAGGAATAGGCAGAAGCTGAAAGCTTATAAATGCCTATCCTACTTACAACATCATTTGTAATACTCATAGTTAACAGATTCACAAAACATAAGTCGGATACGATAATTCAATCCTACACCAAACCCACCCCTGTGTCACCGTAGAGATCCACCAGGAGTTACATAGCACTACCTAACCATTAGATTACACATTATTATTGTTGTTATTCACATTACCATCATTACCAATGATCATTTATCATTATTGTTGTTACTGACTAATGTCATTTTTCACTATGATATGCTGTATTTGGCCAAATGGATTCCACTTGAGCAATTCTTTTAAAATTGAGAAGTTACTACTGCGTTTGACTTCCTCTGTTAGGCCATTCCAGCTCTTAACCCCTCGGACAGAGATACACATACTCTTCCGAGTGGTCTTGGCACTGGGTTGTTGGAAATGTAAGTCAAAGTACAACATCTCTGTTTGAAATGGAGCGGAGTGAACGTCATCAGCTTGCAATATAAACAAAAACAAAACAGTACTCAAGTACATTTCCACCACCGGTATAAAAGGTCTCGTTCAGACACCTGGTGTAAAGGCGTACATTGTTTGTATGCGTGCGCGTAATCAACACACATGCAAAATATCCTCGTTTTGCATCTGTTGTTCATCAGGCACCCAGCTGTTTGACCCACCCAGCTGGGACTCTAGCCTGGCTTAACCCATTTTGCGCGGGAACCCCTTTTGGTGTTAGCATTATGCTATGCTTTAGCTATTGAAAAATAGCAGACCTACAAGCTCGTAGCGCGCGCCACCGAGTGGCGCGCTACGAGCTTGTAGGTCTGCTATTTTCTTTAAATCGAAGAACGACAGACATAGAAACATAGCTTTTAGAATCTGATCTCAGGTCAGAATGGGTTAAATGTCAGAGCTCTGCTCTCTCTCACTGGGGCCTTCGATGTTCAATCTCAGACCACCAATCTCTCCAGCATCTGCTCGCTCCATTGGAGTGTGTGGTGCGGTGCCAGGGGGGCTGGGGGGCTTGTGTGTGTGTGTGGAGTCTGTGGACAAGAGAGCCCTCGAACCTGTGTCATTAAAGTTCCCTTGGATGAATTCTGGGTCATTTAAATTGAGATATTGCGACATTTTATTAAGGTGATTGTGTTTCTTGTGGTGCCTATAGGGTCTGGAAAATTCAATCTGGAGATAGTGCGAATACCCTCACCGCGTGTTAGTCTTTTCCTCGAGTACAATATATAAGGGATGGAATAATATTTATCTTCAAATTGGATTATTAGTTAGCGGGAGACTTGAGGAGGGGCGAATTAGGGGCCTGTGGAGGGCAACTCACCTGGCAAAGGGAAGGGGAAGTCTACTTTGGCACAAATCAAAATCGTCCCACAAGGTAACTATTGCCACAGTCAAAATGGTCTCTAAGTGGTTAAGAAGCGATACGGTTCTCTCTAAAGTCAACCTGGCTGATTTTCAGTCATTTCCTATAGCGGGCTGTTGGCTCCCGTAGCAGTAAATCTAACCAGCTTAGTCCCCTCTCCATTTTCCTCTGCTCCCACTGGAAGCCATTGTCTGGGCGGGCGGGCGGGCGGGCAGGCAGGCGGTGGTTGGCAGCTGACTGTAACCCAACCACACTTTAAACCTCAGCAGCTAATTTGACGGCCCCCGACTTGCCCATTCTTGCTCAGTGCAACCCACCTCCCCACCACACACACACACACACACACCGTCTGCGTAGCGAGGCACTAGAAGAATGTCTGCTTTAGAACATGATAGAAGCCTTTCCACTCCTCCCTCCCTCTCATTTCCTCTCCCCTTTCCCCCCCCCTTATAAACGGGGGTGAAGCGGTGCTCAGTGGTTCCGAGCAGCTGTCAAAACAGCGACACTCCATCGGGGATGAAGTGCCATCTCTCCCCGGCGGCGGCGCGCCCATGACTGGCGTCCCGCGGGGGGGGGGAACCTCGCTCGCATCCTCGTCGGCCTGCATGCGCGCGGAGGAGGCGGCTGGGGGGTCGACGCGATGTTTTATTCATTTATTTATCCTACCCACAGCAAATGTACCGCCCCCCTGCCGCTGTAAGGTTTGACTCATGTGGCGGTGAGATGAGGGAGATGAGAGAGACCGAGGGGTTGCCATTCACACGCTCTGGTGTTCCACGGGTCGGTTTTGGTCGGGGCTGCTGCTGCTCGCAAACGGTGCGCAGATTTACGGTCCGCCGCTCCCCAGTGCATGGCTCATACGTTAGTACTGGAGAGAGAGAGAGAGAGAGAGAGAGACAGGTGGTGGAAGAAGTACTCACTTTTTTTTTACTTGAGTAAAAATTACAATTACACTTGAGTAATAGTAAAAGTCTCAAAAAATTTCTTCTACATCCTGACAGTTTTCTGAAAAAGCCGTGTTTCTATGTCAGTAGTTCTTCGATTTTTCAAAAATGGCAGACCTACAAGCTCGTGGCGCGCCACTCGGTGGTGCGCTATGAGCTTGTAGGTCTGCTATTTTTCAATAGCTAAAGCGTAACATAATGCTAACACCAAAAGGGGTTCCCGCCCAGAATGGGTTAATGAAGCACAAGTATAGAAAGTACTCATTATGCACAAAAGTATAACAATCTTTTGAACATAGCCGATCTACAAGCTCACAATGTGTCGCATTGTGACGCATTGTGAGCTTGTAGATCGGTTATGTTCAAATGGGCGAAATGTATAGGGCTGAAGTGGTTAATGTATGTTTTGTAACGGTGATCGAAATCCTGTCAAAAGTAACTAGTATAAGTGAAGTTTTCAAAGAAATGCATTGGAGTAAAAATATACTAGTAGTAGAAGTAAAAGTAAATAAATACTCAAGGAAAGTACAAAGTACAGTTAGTTTCCACCCCTGCATACAGGCTGCATTGACATGTGTCTGCCACATGTACACTGGGTGGGGTAGGAGAGAGAGAGAGAGAGAGAGAGAGAGAGAGAGAGAGAGAGAGAGAGAGAGAGAGAGAGAGAGAGAGAGAGAGAGACTGTTGACAGTTGAGTGTGTGAGTTTGTCTCATCCCTAATTTACAATTAGTTGTATGACCTTGTGCCGTGCCAAAAAAAAACATTTTGATTTCAACCAATCTTTCTTTACCCCCCAAACACTACAATAAATGTATCTTTTAGTCACGATGGCTGCAAATGGCGTGGGGCTAAATTGGGTGTGAAAAGGCCTTTACACACCAGGGATATGACGAGTAAAAAATATGATAATGCGGAACACTTGCCGGCGAATGGTTTGCGTCAGAAGCGTTCCATAGTCGATGCCTCATTCACACACTGGTCGATGCCTATAATTCGTGGCGCAGAAGCTCAACCTCGATGGGAATTTGAGGCTATGAGGCAATATGAGGCTATCTAAAATCCCCATATGGGGATTACAATGCAAATACAAATAGTACATGAACCTGTGGACTTGGCACCCTCTACCCATATTGACGTCAGACTTCGGTGCTCGATGCAGAATGTCCCATGTCAATACAAATCTATTGAAACAAGCTCACAAACCATAAAAAAAAATACAACATGATATTAAATATTAAAAACGGTTTTAAAATACATGTAGTTCCTTTAAGTAAATGTACTATCTCGGCCTATCTCGTCTCTGTCGGGAGGAAGCCTCCTATCGCCATATTTAAAAAAAGGAAATCACGCCCGTATGAAGTGATGGGCGCCCTTATCATCATACGTCACATTCCGTGCTCAGCCAATCAAATCATAAACAAATGTTATTCCGGCCAATCACAATTTGCGTCTTCACTTTTTTTGTGTTTACACATACACGGAAATCTGGGCATAGAAAGGGCTAGCGCCCCTCAAAAATGTGTGTTTTCATGAATTTCATAAATGAACGCCCTATACTTCATCACACTACAGCGTCACACAAAAGCATCAAAAGTAGCAGATCTACAAGCTCGGAATGCGCCGTTTGTGCGCTGCGTTTTGAGCTGCGTGTTGAGCTTGTAGATCTGCTGCCATTGCCGTTTTTGAAGTCGAATCCTGAAAAGTAACAGTTTTTGGACATGAGAGGTTTCCACTCCGACAGAAGATATACGGTAGTTATCACCCAGCCACGTTCCATCCCAATGGGGTCAGTAGTGCATTATGACCCCCCCCCCCTCCCACACACACACAAACGATTTCCCACACGGGTGATTTGTGTGTGCAGGAGGAGCGCCCTCCTGTCCTAATCCAGGAGACCCCTAAATTGGCCCCATTTGGGGGGGGGCTTCCAGGACCTATATATATACAAGGGGTTAGCCTTTGAAGGATCAGCGTGCCCTACAGCGCATAACTCTTCCCCCCTTGATTGTCAGGCGCACTGTGTGAGCTTGCAGATGTGTGAGCGTGTGTGTTCATGTGAGACGGGTAATGGGGCTCAAGGGGACATTTCCTTTTGGTCGGTCCCGTATTTTGGACAGAGATGTTAGTGTTCACACTTCAACTTCAGGCTGAGCTTTGTTTGGAGCATAGACTGTAAAAAAAATGAATGGACAAAGTGATGACGCTGTTTTCTATACAGACCAGTAAATGAAGCCTTTTTTTTTTTTGCTGCGATTTCAAATCCGCCATTTTTCTATATCCGCGGGCCGATTAAAACCACCCGGGACGCATGCTATTGGTTGGGCCCAGACAGTGGGCGGGACTTATTTCTTCTTCTTCTACGTCGTGGGTTTTAGTCTTGCTCGAAACAAGAAGAGCGAGGGCGGAGTCTATGGGGTGGGTCTATGGGGCGGGTCTTACTACAGAAATTCACGCCCACCAATTTACAGGAAAACATGTATCGGTACATAAAGACAACAGTTCTTTTGTTAACGACATCTTCAAACTCGAGGTAAATTATATATTTAAATACTTGCCCTACATGTTAATCCTAGTAGCATTTTTTCACTATTTTCACGTAATACATTTTATTTGAACGTATTCACGTAATACATTTTATTATTTGACCATAATTATTTGACCATAATTATTTGACCATTTTATTTGACCATCAAAGCAGCCTATGCTATAATGAATGTGCTCCTATAGTTTTCAATACCCCCCAATTATCTGATTGTATTAGCCGGCGTTAATCTCACGAATATTGCACAGGTATCGTACGGATAGTTTGGGTTCTCAACTTCTCATCTAAGGCAGAGTGACAGTAGAGCCCAGGATTACAGTACTGTATATAGCAACATCAAAACGTTTTTTTTTTTTTTTTTTTCAGAAAACTTCAGAAGGCAATTTTTTGAATCGGCTAATAGAGCCTGAACACCAAGATCAAAGGTCATTTTCACATTTAATCAGACCAGTGTGTGTCCAGTGGAAAACCTTGTATGAATCTGATCTCAGGTCCTCGGCTGCCTGGCTGTCTTCCCAGGCATTATTATTACTTATCACCCTGGGAGAGACTGGTCAGAGATGGCCTCTGGCTCTCTATGCGAGCCTTTGCGGGAGAAAATGAACAAAGCACCAAAAGAAAGAACATCAGACAGATGGGCCCTCCTGTGTAACGCCATATCATCACCTCTTAACGCCACCTTTGACCTGCACAGACGCTGCGTAATTACCTTTTCCTCTGCTTGACCCGTCCCAGTATCTGTACATGTTATTATACTGTAATCAGTGATGCTTGCGGAACTCGACTTCGTCTCGTTCCCCTACCGCATCACTGTCGTGGCAATAATCACGTTAAACCACACCCTCTCGTGTAATATTGCTTAAATAGCAGATATGCAAGCTGTTTGCTATTTTAGTTTTTTTTGTTCATTTATCTTGAAAGTGTGCGGGGGTCTTTGGCACAAAAAAGTGTGAACTACAGATTTACAAGGCATTTGTAGAATCGGCCTCAGGTCTACCTATTTGTGATTGATGTGATGACGATTCCTGCTGTTGACATGATTGACGTGATTTGGGTCTTTCATTGGTTCAGAATAGTCTCGCTAATATCTACTGAGTAGTAGCTAACCCGTCGCTATGGAACACTTGCTTCCGCTGTGGTCTGTCAATGTTTCCCCGCCGTCCACATCCATTATACGCGCGATCGTTGGCCGCGTTTTATCTCTGAATTGAGGCTCCGATTGAGGTGATTGAACAGAGAACGTCGATGTTAGTGGCTCATTACTAAATCGTCGCTAGACTCGCTACCTCGCGGTTACAATATTAACGTTTCTGAAGACTTTTAAAGTGATCCCAGCTATGAGCAATTTCGCTTCCTGTTTTTTTGGGATGTGAATTTTGGGGTCTTAAAATTTTTGGGGCTTTGCCAGCCTTTTCTATGGCTGGCGGTGAAGGACATTAGACTGTTTTCCCTCCATCGTTTCATCCTCGCGTCTCTCCCTGTCCTCCACCGTCCGTCTCATCCTCGTGTCTCTCTCTCTCCCTGCCCTCCAGAGGTGCCCAGGATCACGTCGCAGCCCCAGGACGTGGACGTGACGTCGGGGAACACCGTCTACTTCACCTGCAGGGCAGAGGGCAACCCCAAACCTCAGATCATCTGGCTCAGGAACAAGTGAGTAACCCCAAACCTCAGATCATCTGGCTCAGGAACAAGTGAGTAACCCCAAACCTCAGATCATCTGGCTCAGGAACAAGTGAGTAACCCCAAACCTCAGATCATCTGGCTCAGGAACAAGTAACAAGTAACCCCAAACCTGAGAGTGTTGTGTCAGCCCGTACTTTGAGTACTTTGACAGGTAGCACATGAGCACTGTTCCCTTGAGTATGTTGAAAACCAGTCCCCCCTCTGTCCTCAAGAGAAGACTCTCAGAAGACCAGTATAATCATAGTTCATGACAAATAGAGGTGCTCCGATCCGTTTTTGTGGGCCCGATTATCGATTGTTTTTCTCGCGATCAGCCGATACCGATCTTGTGCTTAAGGGGAACATTTTTATATTTCCAAAATTATTATATGTCAAAACCCAGGTCAAAACTGTGCCTGTGAGTGTGGGGAAGAAGGGGAGAATGTTTAGGCCTGTCACTAAGATTCCAAACGATATTATACTTATATCTGATTGATCTTTTACACCAGTCAAATGGTATAAAAGATTGTTTTCTGCAGATCGGGTAAATTGTAGATCACCCATCGAGGCATTTGGAGTGAAAATCGTCGGCCGTTCACCGATTTCCGATCGGAGAACCTCTAATGACAAACTGTACATTTTTCAGTCATAGTCAAAGAGGACCATATAGGGCTCATTATTGTAGAAGAGATTGTTTAGTCGTTTATTCACATACCTTCTTCAGGTTATGCCCTGATGATGTCTCAGTATTACACCTAACATGATGGATACTATATTTTTC
The DNA here is from genome assembly GCF_964188405.1 of Protomyctophum parallelum. Lineage (NCBI taxonomy): Eukaryota > Metazoa > Chordata > Actinopteri > Myctophiformes > Myctophidae > Protomyctophum > Protomyctophum parallelum. The sequence goes on along the minus strand of NC_139718.1, from coordinate 35,045,445 downwards.
CACGTGTCGGGGAGTCCTTTCTTCCAAGACTAGATGGAGTCCTCATCGAATAAAGTTCTCAGTCGCCACGACTGATCATCTGGATTCCATAGTATCCAGCATGTATTCTATGGAAGCCTATCTACAAGCATATCTACACGCTAAAGAGATTAGATTAACAAAAAAAAAATTCATGTCATGTGAACAACACATCAAAATAGGGGATAGGGGAACATTTGGTGGACATTTTAAGAAACTGTGTGTTTTATTAGTATAACTCAGTGGTTCTCAACCAGTGGTCCGGGGACCGTCTTGAAGAGGTTCCAGATGGTCCCCAGCTAAATGATGGAAGAGTTGGTAACCCTTATAGGTCTTTTTGAGAGTGTAAAATGAAATTGAATGGAGTTAAATTAGCACTAGACATCTGCATGACCTAATTTACAACAAGTCTACACAATTAGGGAATGTAGAAGAAGTGTACTACACCGATACAGCTACAGCGTGGAATATTGTGGACAAAATCCTATCCAGACACAACAAAATATTCCAAGTTTGCGGTCTAAGAGGCTAAATCTCATCAAATGGCGGTCCGTGGCTTTTAAATGCAGAATAAATAATTGAACTGTGTGCATGTGCGTGTGCGAGCACGATAATGCTCTGAACATGTCTCTTAATGCGTGTGTGCTCCTCCTGGCAGTAATGCTCTGAACATGTCTCTTCTTAATGTGTGTGTTCTCCTCCTGGCAGTAACGCTCTGAACATGCGGGACGACAGCCGCCTGAACCTCCTGGAGGATGGGACGCTGATGATCCAGGACACCCGGGAGACGGACGAGGGGGTCTACCAGTGCATGGCCAGGAACGTGGCCGGGGAGGTCAAGACCTCCGAGGTCACGCTCCGGTATTTTGGTGCACCCTGTAAGCAACTGCATGTGTGTGTATATATATACAGTATGTGGGGTCATTCTACAAAAAACGTGCCACTTTGTGTCCCTCGGGGGGGAAAAATAATATGTGATATGTGTTTTCATAACTGGGAGGTCGGGGGTTATACCAAAGACTGTCAAAATAGAACCCAACGCCTCCCTGCTTGGCACTGAGCACGGCACGGCTGCGGCTCACCGCTCCAAGAGATGGGTCAAATGCGGCTAACACATTTCACATAAAGCAATGTATGTGACAAATGGTAGGACTTTAACCTTCAACCCATTCTGACCTGAGATCAGATTCAAAAAATGTCTTCTACATTCTGACAGTTTTCTGAAAAAGCTATGTTTCTATGTCAGTCGTTCTTCGGTTTTTCAAAAATAGCAGGTCTACAAGCTCGTAGCGCGCCACTCGGTGGCGCGCTATGAGCTTGTAGATCTGCTATTTTTCAATAGCTAAAGCATGACATAATGCTAACACCAAAAGGGGTTAAAGCAGCTGTCGTTGTAGCCTGAATACTTAGCAAATTGTGTGTAAAATGTGGACGCTCACTGTGGACTCCATGGGTGTACAGTTCCATTCCGGTAGAAGTGTTGTGCTTTGGTACACGGTAAAGATCCTGTTTGTCAGTTTAACTGGTGAGGACATACAAAGTGGAATCAAATGGGGGTCCATTTGTACTCTCTGGAGTCAAAAAAATTGGTGTGAATTGTTTGGTCTACACTACAGTATATTGTCTCCGTCGGGTGGAAACCTCATATTTAATGGGCTGTATTTTGCGTGTCTTAAGTACCAGGTCTTATTACTTAACTTAAGACCTGGAGGCGTGATCAATGCCATTTGGCTATTCTGAGTGGCCAAAGAGCATTGAACACACCTCCAGGTCTTAAGTTATATTAAGTAATAAGACCTGGTACACGCAAAATAATGTCCTTCAAAACTGTTACTTTACAGGATTCAAATTAATCGATCAAAAATAGCCGGTCGACGAGCTCAAAAGCTTCGAGCTTGTAGAGCTGCTATTTCTGATACTTTTGAGTGTGAGGCTGTATGATCAAGCAGGACAAAAAAACGCAAAAAGTGGGTTCTGCCCGACACCAACGATATGTACACTGTTTTAGACTTCAGTGGTTGAAGTCTCGTGGCATCATTTCATTTGAAAGTGTATGAGACGAGGTGCTCCGGTGGCACAGACCAGGGCCCAGTGTGTGTGTGTGTGTGTGTGTGTGTGTGTGTCCACCGCCGTAGAGTCTAGAGGTTCGAATCCACCAGGGAGCATCCGCTTTGACCGAGCGTCCATACGAACACAAAACAGGCCACCACATCCTCCCGGTAGGGGCTCCTAGCTGGCAGGCCAGCCAGTAAGGTACCGCAGGGGCAGCACGGAAATTGGGACATGAAAGAGAATTACAAATAACTGGCTAATACAGAAATGAATCCCTAGTTCAATGTAAAAACCAAAGTGTTTCCTCATTATCAGGAAGGAATTATATATATATATATATATATAATAAAAGGAATCTACTGTATTGTTTTATCATAAACAAAATGTATCTATGGTGCAACTATTGAAGATATCTATTGGAGTTACAATAGCGGCAAGCTAACCACACGACCTTCCCCCCCCCCAAAAAAAAAGTTGAATTGTCCCTTTAAAGTGTGCACAGAGGTATATTCTGTTAGCCTGGCTAATAAGCCAGACTCAAATCCTTTTGCCAGCGGCTGATTCGGTCTGGCTTATTAGCCAGGCTAATATTCTGTGACGATAGTCTGCTGTTCCTGAGAGGAGGGGCCGTTGAGCTGCAAGGTGCAACCCCTCGCTCCACTCCTGGTGTGTGCTCTTCACTGTGAGGGGTCACGAGGTCGCCTGCAGAGGTCGGCGGGGTCAAATAGCTGGGACGTGCCACTGAGCCGTGAGCAAAGCCTGCTGGCTTGCACGGAAAGAACGTGTTCCCCTCTGCGCGCACGCACGCACGCACGCACGCACGCACGCACGCACACACACACACACAAACACACTTTCAAATGTAATTTCTATGCTTCCATGTGTCTCACTCACTCAGTCACACTCAAACACACACACACACACACTTAAATCGCAGAATGCCGCGCTAACATCTTATCAGTTTACCCCACGGATAGACCGTCTCCACAGGGGAGATTAAGTGGGCTGTCTCCAGGTGACCCCGGGGTTGTCGCCCGGGTAACGGATGATGGGGGGGGGGGGGGGGGGTCCCCTCGTTAAAGTTGGAACTGTCGCTGCTGAGAGCAGATGTAGAGCGTTTCCTGTCTCCGTGTGATTGTAAACGCCATGCAGGCTGCCTGGCTTGTGTACATATTTCCCCCTGACCCAACTGTAATCACTGGCCAAATATGGACATCAGGGGCCCATCCCAGCGTGGTGTACAGTACACAGCACGGAAGTGGTTTGGTGGTGCGGTGTGTGTGTGTGTGTGTGTGTGTGTGGGTGTGTGTGTGTGTGTGTGTGTGTGTGTGTGGACAGGACGGACGGACACCCATTTTGGGAGGGAACCCCTTTTGGTGTTTTAAACATTATGCTGTAATTTAGCTATTGAAAAATAGCAGATCTACAAGCTCATAGTGGCGCGCTACGAGCTTGTAGGTCTGCTATTTTTGAAGAATCGTGAAAATATTTATTTCAGAAAACTGGAGGATTTAGAAGAGTTCTTTCAAATGTTGAGGTCGGGCCCAAATGGGTCGGTTAAGGTCATATGCAGATTCTGCTACTTTTTCATACTTTTGCATTTCAATCCTGAAAATGCAAAAAGGGTAGGGTTTGAGGGATTTTTCCCCACTGGTGAATTATGCTATTGCAATAGCAAAAAGGACCCCTGGGGGTCCCCCAAGGACCCCCAGGGGCTGAGTATGTCTTGTTCATACTCAGCCAGGACATCTGAGGTTTCCACAGAACAGAGACGATAATGGTTCAATCTTTTGCGCCAAGCCAATGTTTTAATGGAACCAAATGGACCCATAAGAGTCCATTTGGTTCCATCTGTACACTCTTAGTCATATTAATGCTAAAGCTGAATTGCAATACCCCACATCTCGGCCACGGTCACTCCGGCATGGTGGTGTTTCGGTGAACTTGGTGACCTGCTGAGATATGTGACAATCGCGTATCATTTCAGTGTCTTGACTCCGAACGTAAATCATTGCGGTTTGTTTATTAGCATCAGTTCCACCTATAGCGGTATTGAGGCCACATATTTAAAGACCTCCATGTAAGTTATGTGAAGTCCACAAGATGGTCATATTTCGGCAGGTCACCAATTTCACCGGAAACACCGCCATGCTGAAGTGAGCGAGTGGCCGAGAGTTGAGGTATTGGAATTTGGCTTAAAGGCAGTGTTCCCTAGACTAACCTATTCGTGCCCCCCTCGCATTCGCCTAAAACCAAATATTTCTCTCCTCTCCTCTCCTCTCCTCTCCTCTCCTCTCCTCTCCTCTCCTCTCCTCTCCTCTCCTCTCCTCTCCTCTCCTCTCCTCTCCTCTCCTCTCCTCTCCTCTCCTCTCCTCCTCCTCCTCCTCCTCCTCCTCCTCCTCCTCCGCCTCCTCCACATCAACAACGTCCCGTCTGGTATAGCGCGGCCCAGCTTCGTGATCCAGCCCCAGAACACGGAGGTGCTGGTGGGGGAGAGCGTGACCCTGGAGTGCAGCGCCACGGGCCAGCCCCAGCCGCGGGTGTCGTGGACCCGGGGGGACCGCACGCCGCTGCCCAACGACGCGCGCATCGCCACCACGCCGTCCGGCGGGCTCTTCATCCAGAACGTGGTGCAGGCCGACGGCGGGCAGTACGCCTGCTTCGCCTCCAACAACGTGGACACCATACACGCCACCGCGTACATCATCGTACAAGGTGAGAGAGAGAGGCCCCACTGGAAAAAGTGCAAATACTGCAATTTATTCAAAATGGACTTGAGTAAAAGCACAAAAGTATTGACATCAAAATGTAATTAATGTGCCAAAAGTTGCTCATTTCAAGTTTTCAAATGTATACAAATATTTTTGAAAATAGCAGATATACAGGCTCACAATGCGTCGCATTGTGACGTATTGGATCTATGTTTGAGGGAAAACGAATCTTATCCTCATATACGGTTAATTATCTGTGCCATGCCAATGTTTTAATGGAAACACTTACAGTATAAATTCTAAGTTACCCTGATTTTTATTATTCCTGTTTCACATTACCTGTAAAAAAAAAAGAATCACATTTGTGTGAAGTGAGTGGCACTCTTATCATTATACATCACATTCCGTGGTCAACCAATCAAATCGTCACAAATGTCATTCTGGCCAATCACAATTTGCGTCTTCACTTTTCTGTCCTCACTTTTGGCTTCAATGTTTGTGTTTACACAAACATTTCCCCAAGTGTATTTCTCACCCTCTCTCTCACATTGCTTTATGACACATTATTTATATGTATTTGATGTATTACCTTGTGTTGTCCTTGCTTATTGTAAGTCGCTCTGGATTGATAACCTGACTCCGGCAGTGTTGAGTTCCCTCCTCCTACCTCCATCTGGTCTCTCTCAAGCGGAGACGATGAACCCGAACCCGCGGGGCAAAGATCTGCCACCGTCATAATCATTTGGAGTTGTAGTCCTGTCGAGGCCTATTCATAGTCTGGATTTTCGGTGGTGAGGTGACCACCGCTCCGGTGGTGAGCTGACCACCGGAGCTGAAATAACGCTGAGCGTTGGTGAGTAAAAAACAGAGAAGGGTTGGAGCGGTGGCGGTGGTTTGCTCTTCACCGCGGCTCGTGACGTCATGTTGTAGTTCGGTGGTCACCTAACCACCGAAAACCCAGACTATGTATGAGCCTTTAGGCACAGCTTCAATTCGTCATCAGTCTCGCCTTTGATCCCGCCTCTAGCTGCCGCTGATTGGTTCGAAATCCGCTGGTCCGGGTACATCGTCTCTGCCCCGAGAGAGACCAGATGGAGGTATACGAGTGAACTCACTACTGCCACCATCGGGCGGAGTCATGTCACTGGATTGAGAGCGTCTGCTAAATGCCTAAATTGTTAAAGGACCACTTCACCACTTTGCAACCTATCTTCACATAATAGGTCACATAATCATGAAAAAAATGGTGCAATCATTTTCTACTCGGTCTGTGTCTCATAGGAGGGCTGTGGGCAGTTCAGAAACCGTCTTCCAGTGACATCATCGATGGGGAATACAAGCTAATAAAAACTGCAGGGCTTTCTAGTCCTGAAAAGTTGCAATGCGAAAATGGAAGCCATCGTTCTCACGAAAAAAATCTTGTTTAAAAAAAGAATCTGCCTAATGACGATGTCACTGGAAGACGGTTTCTAAACTGCCCACAGTCGTCCTATATGAGACACAGACTGAGTAGGAAGAAAATCGTGCCATTTTTATCATGATTATTGGTGAGGACCTATTATGTGAAGATAGGTTGAAAAGTGGTGAAGTGGTCCTTTAATTGCAAAATGTGACGGGGTGAGAGTGACTCAGACTTAAGCCACAATTAACCCCCCCCTGCCCCCCCCTGCCCCGCCCAGCCGTCCCCCAGTTCACGGTGACGCCGCGGGACCAGTCGGTGCTGGAGGGCCACACGGTGGACTTCCCGTGCGAGGCCAGCGGCTACCCGGCGCCGGTCATCGCCTGGACGCGCGGCGGCAGCGCGCTGCCGGCGGACCGCCGGCACGCCGTGCTGTCCACGGGCGCGCTGCGCATCACGCGCGTGGCCCCGCACGACGAGGGCCAGTACGAGTGCCAGGCGGTGAGCGTCGTGGGCACGGTGCGCGCCGCCGCGCAGCTCAGCATCCAGCAGAGAGGTGAGTGGGCTCCCAGTTGTTTTACTTCTATGTTTCCATGTCGGTCGTTCTTCGATTTTTCAAAAATAGCAGACCTACAAGCTCGTAGCGCGCCACTCTGTGGCGCGCTACGAGCTTGTAGGTCTGCTATTTTTCAATAGCTAAAGCATAAACATAATGCTAACACCAAAATGTGTGTGATGCAGGTCAGCATCCAGCAGAGAGGTGAGTGGCTCCCAGTTGTTTTACTTCTGAAAGAGCTGTGTTTCCATGTCGGTCGTTCTTCGATTTTTCAAAAATAGCAGACCTACGTACAAGCTCATAGCGCGCCACCGGTAGGTCTGCTATTTTTCAATAGCTAAAGCATAAACATAATGCCGACACCAAAATGGGTTCCCGCCCAGAATGGGTTAAAGGCGTAGTGAAATGAAAAATACGTTTTTCACACTTTTAGACCATATCCGTGGTCATCATATGCCATATCATATGCCAAAGAAATGGGCAAAATTCTCATTTCTGTGTGTTTTCTTTATATCAAAAGTCCGTAAAAATATTTTTTTATGACTTCCTGAAAACGAAAAGGTGCTGCGTGATGACGTGTAGATCGATAAAAGCCAATAAAACTGAAGCTCACCCGTTTAATTCCCCATAATATCGGCGCATCCGTGCAGCACAGCTGCTGCTACTGATGACAGAAATCCTCCGTTTTTATTCCCATTCAAGATAACATCCAGACAGTGTATTACTCGGTTTCACCTGAAGGGATGCGACGCTCTGATTGCTTCAGAAACTTCAGACCGGCGTTTCATGTTGAAACCGTCTGAAACCAAAATGAGTTGATAGCACAGGCAGACTTTTCACATACTAGAGCATGTCTGAGCATTCATTGTTTCCAGATGGGAAATGTTTAATTATCGTACCAGATTCGGAGGCTTAAAATTATCGTATTTGAAAGAAAGCTGTTGTACACAGAAATCACACGTGTAAAATCCGTAATGTCACAGAAAAATAAGTATTTAGTTTAAGAAACAACCTTGTTCGAGAGTCCTATGTGACAAATACGCATCACATGCGCTGCGTCAGGCGACTTCCTTGGACTGGAATGACGCGACCGGTGTGTTTTTAATGCCTCCAAGTACAGATCTTGGGTCAGATTTCCTGATTCACGCACTTTTTGTGATATGGCAAAATTATCGTACATTTGGGCATTTTTGGAATTATTGATCGTACAGAGGTTAAAATTATCGTATCTGGCAACACTGACTTGATTCCAGTTGTTTAACTTCATGCCAGATTATGTATATTGTTGCTGTCATGCAGAAACCTCTTATCTCCATAATTTCTAACATTTACTGTTTTAGTTTGTGTTTTTCATTATTATTATTTTCAAATAATAAAATGAGCATCCTACTTGATCATACTACAGTACAGTGTCACAGAAAAGTAGCAGATCCACAAACTCGAAAGCGTGACGTTTGTACACTCTCCGAGATACAAATAGATACATGAACGCTGAGGATTGTACTGTCTTTTACTCTCTTCTTCTGACCTGAGATCAGATTCTAAAAATGTCTTCTACATCCTGACAGTTTTCTGAAAAAGCTGTGTTTCTATGTCAGTCCTTTTTCAAAAATAGCAGACCTACAAGCTCATAGCGCGGCGCCACTCGGTGGTGCGCTATGAGCTTGTAGATCTCCAAAAGGGGTTCCCGCCCCAAAATGGGTTAAAACACGTGTGAGTTTCTTCACTCCTCAATGGCCATGCAAGTGCAGAAAACATAATTACTTTTATTTTTAAAGCCTCCTGTAGACAGACCTTTTGGTGTTTTTAAGCATCATGTTACACTTTAGCTATTGAAAAATAGCAGATCTACAAGCTCATAGCACGCCGGCACCGAGTGCTATTTTCAGATGAGGATCGGAGGCCGATTACATATATTATGTTTGGGCGTCCTCGACATGAAAATGTTTGGGAACGACCTACATGGAAACATGGGTTTTTCAGAAAACTGTCACTGTCTTCAGGTCTAAATGGGTTAAGCAGTGCATCTGGCTTGTCCAATAGTAGTAGCTGTGATCTCCATGTAAAATAAACGTAAATCAATCAATCAATCGATTCTTGCTGCCCGGACATATTTGAGTGTCGGGTTAAAGGTTTGGGTGTAAACACTGTGTATTTGTATAAGAGGAGGGGAACGCGTGCTATTGGATGTCAAGGGGTTGGGAGGAGTGGGGCCGTATCCACTATCCACTAATTTGTTGTAGTTTACACAAATTAGACAGCCTGCTATTAGAGTGAAACAATACAGACGTGCGTGTGTGCGTGCGTTGCTTGTGTGTGCACACTATAATTATGTTTTTGTCTGTATGCATGTGAGGAACTTTGTATGTAGAAATGCGTTTCCTGGTGAGTGTGCAATGTGGCACGCTCTCGTGCAAATGGGACAATTGTTCCTCTTTCTGTCTGGGTGTGTTTCAGAGTGTATGTGTACTTGAGTGTACTGTGTGCACTGTGTGTGTGTAGCCAAAATTACAGGCTTGGCGCAGGCCAGGGAAGCATGGAAGTCTGTAATCCCCAGATGACACCATGTTTTTCCATGTAGTAATGCCTGTTAACATGGCCCAAAAGTACATGTTGCATAATGGCCCCGGCACTGTAAAACTATAAGCGCACACAAACCCACAACCAAAGCTGTCAACCCTTGAAATATCTCTTTTAAGCTCAAGAGTGGCTACACCGAGGGTTAACAGACTAAACATGGAAACGGCATAAAGAAAGGGAAGGTGGATGAGATGAAACATGGCCGTTTGTCATGCTTTCACTTCTGACAGCTGAGCATTCGTCCGGGATGTAAACCCTTTGTTGTTGTTTCCTCCCCCGCTTCCCACTGTCATATCCTGACTCTCCAGCCTTGCCCAAAACGCTCTTTGTCGTTCCAGCCATCATCACCACAGGACACAAATAAGTGTCCAAAAACGTAGTTACTGCATGCTGTAAAGAACGTAGTTCACACGTAGCCACATGGTGGGAACCAAACATTTCGAATGCCAGTTAGTTTGTATTCAGCGTGTTTGTGTTCACATCTTGACCCAGGAATACATTTTATATATTTAATTTCATATGCATTTCAATTCATTTCAGGATACAAATGATAGACAAACTCGGTTGAAAGATTTGTTGATTTAACAGAGCTCACTGCTCAAGCAGTTCAAAACAGTAATCCTGGTCACTAAACTGCCTCCCCCTGGCCAGCCGGGGCGCCTGATGGAGGGGAAAGGAACTGGTTGGAATAACGTGTTCCTTCCACGCGCTACGTCCAACCAGGGAAACTCCCCCCTGTCAGGTGTAAAGGAGCAACTTGGACACTCGGGCATGAAGGAAGCATGAGTCCGTTGCTCTCCCCATGTCCCCCATATATGGGGACTAGGTTGGTGGAGGGTGTGTAGAGCCCAGGATCACATTAGATGATTGACACAGGGGTGAAAAATGGGTTACAAAATCGTGGGATAAAAAAAAAAAAAAAAAAAGCAGCTCAAAACACATACTTCCTGTTTTTGGTCTGATCCTCCAAAAGAATCACACCTGACTCCAGTGCTCCTTGTACAGGTGGGTGGAGGAATCTAATTGGGACGTACCACTTATGAGGGGTGTGTGTGCATTCTATGTACATTTATACTAGGAATGAAAAGAGTTGTTTGCTAAAAACATGATTTATACTTACCTTGTGGATTATGGTGATATTGTCTGTTTGGGAAATGTTTTCTGTGTTTATTTTTGCTAGTGATGTTGGTGAATGTATGGAGTCAACCAGTGCTCAAGACAGTTGGTTTGACCCAACAAATGAAAGGCCCAGATCGTGGGTATGGCATGCTTTCCAGTTTTCAGGTAGTAGAGGGAAGGGCACAATGCTGAGAATAGCACTGCCCTTAAAAAAACAGTCAGTAGCTCAGACTGTAGCTAGACTAAACTGAGGGTGTGCTTAAGCGGATTTAAGCACAAAGGTGTAGCTCCAGACTTCGTCTTGAATTAGAGGCCTGTAAGTTTATTGTTTTCCTTTTTCTTGAATTACCTTTTTTGTGAAAGACTTATTTTTTTTAATCATTTTTTAACATTATTATTGGAAACCTTTTGTTTCTCATTTCTGTCCGTCAATCCCTCATCCAACAAACTCATTTACAGCACTCCACTTTGGCTTTGTAGGGCAGTGTAGACTAGACAGTACAGATGTTTGAAAACATTGTCAGTGCATTGTCAGAAACGGAACATTGTCAGTGAGAAGGGGGGGGGGGGGCATTTGCCAGGGTGTTATTATATCTGAATTCTATTCAGATTCCCTCAATAGATAGTCCACTGTGTGTCCGGTTTTGTCGCTATCTTGGATGCTAAAGCAATAGTGCCAATGCTAGCGAGCTAAGGTGAGGACCATCCTTACTCCAGAAAACGCCAATGTTCCAATCGTGATCACCAAAAAATCTGAAATGACCTCCGAACATCGCCGATCTGTTCTAAACAACGGACAGCGCCGTAGCAACCGTGCCTTGCAACCGGAGCACTTCCAAAAATGGAAAATAGGAAGGCATTCTTATATTGATATTGAACGCCTTAGGACGAGTATACTCGCCTAGAGCACCTCGCGTATTTATACCCGTCCTTAGCATCAAATGTGTTGATGAATAAACTTTATTTATAGAGCACCTTGCATGACAAGGAATGCAGTGCAATGCGCTTCACAACACAAAATACAAGAAAAGCGAAAAGCAAAGTCAATAATGACATAAGACAAAAACCTTAAATAAGGTAGCGAAATGGGCAAAACGGTGTGTATAACAGATAAAATGGGGGCATTTCTCAAATCTGCCTCAGGTCTTAATGGGTTAAAAGCGGTTAATTAGCGTGAAACCCTGCTGTCAGATCTCCCCCTCAAACCCCTAACCCCACCCCCCCCTGCCCCCCTGAGGTCTCAAAGACCTGTGGGAATTCCCCGCGCAGCATGCCGGCGGCTCGCTATGCTCTTCGTACTAATGGCAGCTTTGGAGGAATTGTTAACGCGGAAGAGGATAGGGACCAAACCACAACCATGCTTCCCACCAACCCACCCACCCCCTCTAGACCCCCCCCATCCCCCACCCCAACCCAGACTCCAGCTGCGAGAGGATTGTGTCATGATCCTCGCTCACTGTGTGACCTAATGAATCACACGGTGTGTGTGTGTGTGTGTGTGTGTGTGTGTGTGTGTGTGTGTGTGTGCGTGTGCGCGCGTCAATGATTGTTGACCTCCCCATGCAGTCTCTTGACTGTACATCAGCTGTTCTCGTTTAATGTAATTGGAACGGGGCCGAGACATGAGGGGATCGAGGTCGAGTTGTTTGGGATACGAGAACAAAAGCTGGTTTGGGAAATTCCTTGATGATATTGTGTGTTCGACCGTTCGATCTTTTAATGTGTTCAGACACAGAGCATGCAGCCCCACTTAAATAAGGCTGCAATGCAGACCATGGATTCAAGGTTAAGGTCAAGGTAAACGTTATTGTCCACAAGGGAAATTTGTCTTGGGCTTTCACCCCAGCTACAGCCACACATAAAACATCATTGACAACAAAAATACATTACAGAGGAAGACACAACATTACACAATTGCACACATGATGTGGATAATCTAGCCTCACATAGTTACCGCTGTTTCAGAGCCTCGTTCAGCATCTTAGTTGATGCTGATACAAACGATTTTTTTAAAATTTTAGATTGATGGACAACTCTTGTTTCTCATCATGCGTTAACATACTGTTAACTGTGATTGTAACGTACATGCTGCATAATTATTAACGCTCACGTGTGTTTTTGTGTGTGTGTGTATGTGTGTGTGTGTGTGTGTGTGTGTGCGTGTTTTGACCCATTCAGTAACGCCTGTCTTCACCACCGCTCCGAGGGACCAGACGGTGGAGTCTGGTCAAGACGTCCAGATTCCCTGCAGCGCTCATGGTCAACCTCAGCCTGTCCTCACCTGGAACAAGGTGAGAGGCTAGCCTATAGCTAGAGACTCCATTGTCTGTATTCCAGGTGTCCTTCCGGCAGACTCGCAGATACCTATTCGGTCCATTCTAGCCGCTATTATTAAAAAAATATATATACATTTAGGGGAGCCGATGGCCCTCGTGGGCCATTAAAATTACCCATTAAGCAAAATTAATTCTAAAAATTCTGTCAGTGGTTCTAAAATGTTTTCATGTCAATGAACCCCAGAAGAAAAGCTTTGAGTTAAAAAAAAAATCTCGATTTTGTGTGTCACTTTTGCGCAGCCTAACACACGTACACACACACACACACACACACACACACACACACACACACACACACACACACACACACACACACGTACACGTACACACACACACACACACGTACACACTCACACAGACACACACACACACAGACGGTTCAGATTTTTCAAAAATAGCGGATTAAATTAAATGAAGGATCTTGGGGCCGGCACTGCAGCCGTGTCCAATCAGAACCACTGCTGCAGAGCTTTCCAAGCGGAGGCCGTTCGTTAATCTCAGCCTTGTCGTTTGGCTGTTACCGCATGGTATAACTCCCAGGGTCATGACCTTTTGCTCCCCCCTTTTGACCCCCTCCCTTTTCCGCAGGACGGGGTGCAGGTGACGGAGAGCGGCAAGTTCCACATTAGTCCCGACGGCTATCTGGAGGTCAAGGACGTGGGCACGGCCGACGCCGGGCGCTATGAGTGCGTGGCGCGCAACCCCATCGGATACCAGGCCGTCAGCATGGTGCTCACGGTGACCAGTAAGACTGTTATGTTACATTGCCATGTTTTAGGGCCTTCTACAGGCTGACAGGGGAATGTAACCTTATTTTCTGTGTCTTTGATCATTAGAGGTCATCATGACCTCAGGTCAATCAAGAGTAATCTTATTTCTGCCTTTGATGTCATGGCCTCATGTCAGGTCAATCAAGAGTGCATTAGCTGCACCTTTAGTACTAATCAAGGGATTGTAAGCCACACCTAACAAACTTAACTTCAGTTTTACAAGAAAGAGGGGTTATCGGAGCACTACAAAAAGGTAAAAAAGAAAAAAAAGAAGAGAGAGAGGGCGGATATAAATATGGCAGTACACTGGATTCACACCAGGGAATTGATCTCAGACATAGAGAGTGAGATTTCCAGATTGTTTCTTTCTTAACCCATTTTGGGGACGGGAACCCCTTTTGGTGTTTTAAACATGATGTTGTAATTTAGCTATTGAAAAATATTTTTATTAAAGTCGTGAAAATGTGTCACAAATCTTTTAATATATATTTCAGAGCGAACATTTTTAACTAAAACATTGGCTTCTGGGGGGGTCCCTGGAACTACATATTTTGAGATGGGGGTCCGTGGCCCAATAGAGATAGTTCCGGGGGTCCTTGACATGAAAAAGGTTGAGCACCACTGACATAGAAACATGGGTTTTTCCGAGTTTCTTTTAGGATTTTGATGCCTTTTTTTTAATCGACCTCAGTCCAAAATGGGTTAAGTCACCGAGTGAATTACTGAAAATCCACAGTGGAGGCTATCGGGTTCCCGTCAGCTGTTCCCCGAGCGTGTCGGTGTGTGCGCTTCCCGCTGAGGCGTTTCGGGGGTTGGACCGCGGGAGTCGTGACGGCGACCCGTGAACCTCCAGCATGTCCTGTTGCTGTTGGCCGCCTCTCGGAGAGGCTCACCTCTAAACCGCTGCACTGTTTGCTGTGGCGCGCTCGAGAATTAGAAGTGTGCCAGAGCTGTCTGAACACCAAGTCAAGATATAGGGAGGGATGGTGAATTATAGCACCCTATAAGGTGCCGTCTCCCACTGTAGAGGAAGTACGGGAGATTCATGAGTCTAAACACTATTGTTGACCTATACGATTAGGTTAGGTTTTTATTATGTACTGTAGTGCAACAGCTTAGCATAGGCTTGTTAAAATATCTTGACGTTTATAGTGATGTCAGTTACTTACTGCCGCATAAAACTGTGAGAAACATTCGCCAAATAGTTTGCTGGTTGGTTGTCATTCCAGTCCAAAAAATAAACGATGAACTAACATTGATTCACTCAGATGAAACTAAATCAAATTAAGTTATGGACGCTAAATGAGCTCACATGACTCACATTAAGTCAGAAGATGAAATGTATCCTAGGTTGGCCCAGAACAACAACAGCACTTCATGATTTTGTTGTTTTTGGGAGAATGAGTCCCGTGCATATTTTTCTTTTCTTTTGGATGTCCTTTTGGGAAAGCAATGAGCTCTATATGCACACGCCATTTTGGACAGAACTTAGGCCTCTTCCCTACTTCCTTCATGTTACCGATGATACTAATTACTACTAAAGGCCACTCTGGTCAAACAGAGTCAGGGTGCTGATATTGTGCATGTTGGCTCACTGGAAACCCATGATTGGTTTCCATAAATGGCTCCGTGCAGGTATGTACTGTAACTCTGCGAGTGTACAAATGCAACCAAATGGACCGGTAAAAATGTGTACACTCGCAGAGTTATGGGGGTCCTTGAGATTAAAGTTTGAAAACCGACTTAATTAGTGGCCCGGAACTTCATTAAAATAAGATCTGGTTGCAAAAGGGAGAAGTAGCCCTTTAAGCCTCGGACAAAGCCAACTCAGCTCCTGACAAATCATGACAATAAACTTTTTTTGGGGGGGCAAACAAATAATTAGAAGAAAAAAGGGCAGGGTACAACACTTTTAGTTTTTGTTTTTCTTCTTTCTAATTATTTGTTCGACCCCAAATTTTTTGTTTATTGTCATGATTTGTCAGGAGCCGAGTTGGCTTTGTCCGAATACTTTCTGAAACGTCTATGGGAAAATGTATGGGAAATTATCTTCCGGTGCCCTTGTCGTTCTGAAAGGGGGCGGGACTGCGACGCTCTATTGCTGATGTCACTGACGTGCCTCTCGTGTGTGTGTGTCTGTGCGCAGTACCGCTGGTCAGCAGAGAGGGCGACACCTTCGTCACCTCATCCATAGATGAGGCCATCCGCACTGTGGACAGCGCCATCGAGTCCACCAGAAGACGTCTGTTCGATGGGTAAGATGCAGTGGTGTAATGGTAGTTTTCTGTTCGATGGGTAAGATGCAGTGGTGTAATGGACGTCTGTTCGATGGGTAAGATGCAGTGGTGTAATGGTAGACGTCTGTTCGATGGGTAAGATGCAGTGGTGTAATGGTAGACGTCTGTTCGATGGGTAAGATGCAGTGGTGTAATGGTAGTTTTCTGTTCAATGGGTAAGATGCAGTGGTGTAATGGTAGACGTCTGTTCGATGGGTAAGATGCAGTGGTGTAATGGACGTCTGTTCGATGGGTAAGATGCAGTGGTGTAATGGTAGACGTCTGTTCGATGGGTAAGATGCAGTGGTGTAATGGTAGTTTTCTGTTCGATGGGTAAGATGCAGTGGTGTAATGGTAGTTTTCTGTTCGATGGGTAAGAGGCAGTGGTGTAATGGTAGACGTCTGTTCGATGGGTAAGAGGCAGTGGTGTAATGGTAGACGTCTGTTCGATGGGTAAGAGGCAGTGGTGTAATGGTAGACGTCTGTTCGATGGGTAAGAGGCAGTGGTGTAATGGTAGACGTCTGTTCGATGGGTAAGAGGCAGTGGTGTAATGGTAGTTTTCTGTTCGATGGGTAAGAGGCAGTGGTGTAATGGACGTCTGTTCGATGGGTAAGAGGCAGTGGTGTAATGGTAGTTTTCTGTTCGATGGGTAAGAGGCAGTGGTGTAATGGTAGTTTTCTGTTCAATGGGTAAGATGCAGTGGTGTAATGGTAGACGTCTGTTCGATGGGTAAGATGCAGTGGTGTAATGGACGTCTGTTTGATGGGTAAGATGCAGTGGTGTAATGGACGTCTGTTCGATGGGTAAGATGCAGTGGTGTAATGGACGTCTGTTCGATGGGTAAGATGCAGTGGTGTAATGGTAGACGTCTGTTCGATGGGTAAGATGCAGTGGTGTAATGGTAGACGTCTGTTCGATGGGTAAGAGGCAGTGGTGTAATGGTAGACGTCTGTTCGATGGGTAAGAGGCAGTGGTGTAATGGTAGACGTCTGTTCGATGGGTAAGAGGCAGTGGTGTAATGGTAGACGTCTGTTCGATGGGTAAGATACAGTGGTGTAATGGTAGACGTCTGTTCGATGGGTAAGATGCAGTGGTGTAATGGTAGTTTTCTGTTCGATGGGTAAGATACAGTGGTGTAATGGTAGACGTCTGTTCGATGGGTAAGATGCAGTGGTGTAATGGACGTCTGTTCGATGGGTAAGAGGCAGTGGTGTAATGGTAGACGTCTGTTCGATGGGTAAGATGCAGTGGTGTAATGGACGTCTGTTCGATGGGTAAGAGGCAGTGGTGTAATGGACGTCTGTTCGATGGGTAAGATGCAGTGGTGTAATGGACGTCTGTTCGATGGGTAAGATGCAGTGGTGTAATGGACGTCTGTTCGATGGGTAAGATGCAGTGGTGTAATGGACGTCTGTTCGATGGGTAAGATGCAGTGGTGTAATGGTAGACGTCTGTTCGATGGGTAAGATGCAGTGGTGTAATGGACGTCTGTTCGATGGGTAAGATGCAGTGGTGTAATGGTAGTTTTCTTTCCCCCTGTACCACGGCATTTTAATGACGTCACGTCAAGGTTTAGACATGTGAGGTTTCCACCCGACAGCGATGATATACAAGAGCAAATGTACAAACAACATATACGCAGAAACAACATATACAAACAATATATGTAAAGTATAGTAGAATTTGAGACATGGACATTGTGAGGACAAGTCTTTCCTGCTCCTCACAAGAGAATTGGTTGTAAATATTGGGTTTGAGTTCAGGGTTAGGATGAAGCATTTAGGGGTTAGGTTTAGGGTTTGGGGTTAGTGTGAGGGGTTAGGGTTTTCGGCAACAAAAAAGGTTAAAATGTCCTCACAAATGAGAGTAATACAAACATGTGTGAGTGGGGGTGTGCGTGCATGTGTGTGTGTGTGTGTGTATGAGTGCCGGGGGTTTGTGTGTTGTGAAGTGTGCCACGGCATACTTTGAATAATAGCTTTTGCTTTTTTATACTTTACTGTTCATGCTATTTCGTTTAAAGATTCGGTCCCCGGCCGGCTGAATTTGATCCACAGCTCTTTTTGCAGACGCACGGAGAGAAAGAAGGTTTAATGTGTCTTGGAGGACGCTCCACATTTTGTCCAGTGAAGTTTTCATTGCGCTCTCCTCACTCAGTGAAACACGTAGGTGGCTGCAATTTGAGTCATGAAGTCTTTGCATCCTGTTGAGTGATGTGGTTAGCAGGTGTTTGTGTGCACGCATGCACACAGACACCCCCCCCCCCCCCACACACACACGCAGCCTACACACACAAACGCACCTGGACACGGATACATACGCAGGATCAAACCCAAACACAGGATCAAACACAGGTGACCTGAATTGTGTTAACCCATTTTGGGCAGGAACCCCTTTTGGTGTTTTAACCCATTTAGGCCTGACGTCGAAATAAAAATAATATATATATTCAAATATTTGTGCCACATTTTCACGATTTTTCTAAAATGGCAGACCTACAAGCTCGTAGTGCGCCACTCGGTGGCACGCTATGAGCTTGTACATCTGCTATTTTTCAATAGCTAAAGTATAACATAATGCTTAGTTAAAATACCAAACGGGGTTCCCGTACAGAATGGGTTAAACATTATGTTGTAATTTAGCTATTGAAAAATAGCAGATCTACAAGCTCATAGCGCTCGCTGGTGCGCTATGAGCTTGTAGATCTGCTATTTCTGAAAAATTGTGAAAATATTTATTTCAGAAAACTGGAGGATTTAGAAGATTCTTTTCTTTATTTTGAGGTCAGGCCTAAATGGGATAAGGGGATTTCCAGCTCTTGTCTATAATGACAGTTCCAGCCATGAGGAACCTGCGCCGAGCTCTCCTTGGCTGACTGCTGAACATCCTTTAGAAAGTTGTTTAGACCGGCGTACAGCGTTCTGGAATCTCCATCAGCCCTCTCCTCATCCTGTCTCCCCTTTTCCTGCACGCCGTCCCGAGCTCCCACACAGTTTAAATATGGAATGTTGATTCCACTCCGAAGGTGTGAAAGTGGACCCATAACTTTTGGGTCCACTTTTGCTGTGCGGCTGCATTCATGTTGCTCTCAAATGCCCCTTTGTCACACTTGTATGGGCACTCCAAGATTAACCTGACGCTGCCAGATGAGGGCGGTATTGGGTAACCATGTTCCCCAACACAGCCTTCATCTGGGATCTCTCAGGGAGTTGAGCTGACAGAAATCCGTTCCGTACCGGACCAATCAGCGTGAGCTAAGGGCGGGATATGTGCGAAACCG
Organism: Protomyctophum parallelum; assembly: GCF_964188405.1. Classification (NCBI taxonomy): domain Eukaryota; kingdom Metazoa; phylum Chordata; class Actinopteri; order Myctophiformes; family Myctophidae; genus Protomyctophum; species Protomyctophum parallelum. The sequence continues at coordinate 35,026,347 of NC_139718.1, read as the reverse complement.
GATGTGAAGCTATCTAGACACGTCAATATGATTGGTTGTGTTTGCACGCCCACACGGTGATAGACAGACGGTCCCATCCAATCATCTACCAAGTATCTTGAAAAAAAGGAACAGCCCCGTCATCGAATTTGCTTCCGCGATCCCAGATCCCAATAAGCTGTGAAACAAATTTGTGTAGCAAGCTTCTTGGATCTGGCAGCGTCAGGTTACTCCAAGATGACTTAAAGGGGAATTTCTCCCTAAACCTTTTTTTTTACAAAAGTAAGTTGATAATTATGTATAGTGACCAAAAATAAATAAAAAAATAAAATAAAGATATAGGGGAGCTGGGGCTGGTGCTGGAGAGGGGGCTGGGGCTGGGGGGGGTCTAACATCTGCTCACGTAGACCAGGAAGAGTGCAGCATCAACAATGCATGGAGTGTTGCTGTCACATCATCTAGAACAGAATTGTGAACAAAAAACAATTGCGCGATTGAATAGGAGTTCTAGCGTTAGACCCCAACCCAGCTCCAGCCCCCTCTCCAGCCCCAGCTCCCCTATATCTTAATTTTTTTTTAATTGTTTTTGTCAATATACATAATTATCAACTTACTTTTGTAAAAAAAAAAGGTTTAGGAAGAAATTCCCCTTTAACAGGTCTTGGCAAAATGCATTATAAGCTCCTTTGGTGCTTATACTTTCTTTTAAGCCATATGAGAAAAAAATAACCAAACCACAATGGTCCTGGAGCTTTTACATGTATAGTTTGCTGCTTTGCTGTACCGCAAAACGCCAGTTTGAGTTTCTATAGCTTCAAATTAAGTAACAGTGACACGCTGAAGAAGGCTTTGACACCAAAACGCAACCCGTGTCGATTAGCTTTTTGTCCGTGCTCAGCGTGCTGCATTATGAATTAAAAGAAGGACTGGCTGTTTCTTTCTTACTGTGAATCTTATGAGCCGTGCACCCGGTAATAACTGCATAATATACAGATTGAGAGTGCTCATTTTCTCCTCTTCAAATGCAGTAACTAAGGTGTTACCGTGTTACCCATTAACCCATTTAGGCTTGACGTCGAAATTAAAAAAATGTCTTCTAAATTCTGACAGTTTTCTGAAATACCTCATGTTTCTGTATCAGTGGTTCTCCATATTTCATGTCAAGGACCCCAAAAATGATAATTGGCCACCGACCCCCATCTGAAAATATGTAGTTCCAGGGACCTCCCAGAAGCAAAGATTAGCCCAAATTAGCCAATTGATCACACCTGATCACCCTATAGATCTCCATATATGGAGCTGGCCTGTGAATGATGTTCTGGCCTCTGCATCGACTCCATATTTATTATTTGGGCATGCCTGACAAAGAACTCTAACTTGCATCGTTCCAAGTAGGCCAGTGCCCAACGGGCCCCACTCTAGTTTGTAGAATCGGCTTCAGGTCTTAATGGGTTAAGCCTGGTTTGTATAGGTACTGTAGTCATACGACCGTGTCCCTCGCAGAGAATAGACCTACAAGCTCACATTGTGTGCGCAGTGCGATGCATTGTGTGATCTTGTAGATCTGCCATTTCCGCACCAAAGCACGCATCAGGCCGTACTAACATCCGAGGGGCCAAATGTCCCCCACAAGTGTAGTAGAATGTCGATCCTCAACAACAAACGGACCCCGTTGGGTCGAGCGGCACACACTTGCAAAGAGAGAACATTTTGTTTTCATCTGGGGCCGGGGCGGGACACCTGCGGCTCTGGCACGTGGCTACGTTGTTTGCCACGCCTTTGAGTCCACACCCCACCCCCACACCCCCCACCCCCCTGGGCATCCACTTCAAAGACTGCAGTCGAAGCGCTACGTTCAGAAAGAAAAGAAAGAAACGGTATACCTCCGAGCTGGTATAGTAAAGTCCATGTGAGGTTCACATGGAGCAGGGGAAGCAGGGGCAGGGGAAACACACGTGAACTCAGAAATAAAACCTGCAGTGGATTATGGGTGGAAACCTCGAGCCGTAGTAGTGGCTGAACTTGTACGTGCATGTTTGTGAGAGAGGCTGGGCTTGAACTCTTTCACCAACTCCTCCTGGCACCGATAATGAAATGTCCTGGACTCGTTCAATGTTTTTTCATTCCCCTCTAGGAAAAAGTTACCCTCTAGGAATGTGATGTGAACATGACGTCGAAAATCAATCCCGTCTTGTTTTTCTTTCACTTACTGTATACCTTCCACTGGCTTTGTTTTTTAATCTCTGGCTCTCCTCCCGTACTCCCCCCGCCTTTTTTCTCCAATCATCTTTTCACCACGCCGTCAGTTGCCCTCCGCACTCGCTAATGCTCTGCTGTCATCCGTCTGTCTGTCTGTCTCCCTCTCTCTCTCTCGTCTCTCTCTCTCCCTGTAATCCCTCCAGTCAGCCGCGGACCCCCGGGGAGCTGCTGGCCCTGTTCCGATACCCGCGGGACCCCTACACGGTGGAGCAGGCGCGCGCCGGGGAGATCTTCGAGCAGACCCTCCTCCTCATCCAGAACCACGTCAACCAGGGCCTCATGGTGGACACCAATGGCACCGGTGAGCCCCGACAAACGCGGCAGAGGAATGTCCCGTTGAGTATTGACTCGGGAAGGACATACAGTATAGCTTGGCCTTAGAGGGTACAGAGGAAGTTTCATAATACAGTTGGTAGCTGGTTCCCCCCCCCACGTCAGAAGTGACCCTGAGCATGCCACTTAAGCCCCTAACTGTTGACACTAAGGGTTGCCCAGGTAAATAAAACTTTCAGGCGGGTGGAGTTTACAACCGTCTGTAAACACAACACGAGATATCTGTCTAAACACCTGAACGTGGCCAGAGCGCGCTGTCTTCTGGTCTGTGGAATGTCAAATAATAGCACTGTCTACCTATCGTTTCCTGTTTTCACTGTTGCTATACACTTGAAAATATAATATATCAAGTGTGAACCTATAGCGATATTGCTAGATATGTAGGTGTTTGGCATAAAAATTGAGGTATGACCTTTTTTTTTATCGCACAATCCCAGAAAGTATAAAAATCACATTTTTATAATTCATTTTACAATGGACGGTTTACTTTTCGGGCAAGTGGACATGACCTTTGGGCAAGTGAAACTTGACCTATACTTCGCCGACGGGCAAATGCTTCTGAGACCTTAGTGTCAACCCCTTCCGTCCCCTACGGTTTACTGCAAGCAACACAAGTTCACTCGCCACACAAAATGGTTGGTATTAGGCCTGTCGGTAAAGACATAAAACAATGTCGTGCCTAAGCATATATACCTCGACTTCACTGCATGTTTTTAAGCAGCCACGCTTGCAGACCGGAGCCCCATGTGCCTACACATGCATGTGCCTACACATGTATGTGCCTACACATGCATGTGCCTACACATGCATGCATTTAGAAGATGTTTCTGGGCTCTCGTTGGCTGTTGAGCCCACGCGCTGGCGTTTTCAGCATGGATGGGGCCGAAGAACTTTGTTGGTACACCACTTCTGTTGGTAAACTGTCCCCCAATATCAAGGTTCCCTTCCCTTTGATTCTGTGGGGATGTTGGACAGTCAATTCCTCTGTGTTATTTTATTAAATTGGAGTCGGCTCAGAGTCATGCTGCTATCTGGCAATGTGTGGCAATTTGGGTGAAAATCTTGAGAAAGTCTGGAAGTTTTGCTTATAGTATAAAAGAAAAGTTGACAGTGCATGTTATCAAAAACCTTTTTGAAAGTTGCACACACATGCACTCTAGTGTTCGTTGTGCTAACTGCCAGGGATGGCAGCTTTCAATCTGGGCGACATTTCTAATAATGCAGAATATTATTTCAGCCAGGGCACGGTGGCGCAGTCGGTAGCGATGTCACCTAGGTCCTGGGTTCGATTCCCACTGTGGGCGCTGGGGGTGTGTTCTTTCCTCTGGTGTCATCAGTGCCCATACCCTGGGTGGGGTTGGCAAAAGGGCCTTTCTGTGTGGAGTTTGCATGTTCTCCCTGTGTCCCCTAGGCACCCTCAAAAAACATGTGGTAATCCTGGTCTCTATACTGTCACCCCCTGGCCAGCCGGGGCGCCTGAGGGGAAAGGAACTGGTCGGAATAACTGGCTTGGACTCCTCATGCATCGAAGGAAGCATGAGGTCAGTCCGTTGCTCTCCCCGGGTTGGCAGAAGGCGAGTATATAGTGCCCAGGATTACATTAGATAATTGACACAAAAGAATTGTTAGCAAAATCGTGGGATGACATTTTTGAAAAAGTATTATTGCATTTATGCAAAGTTATGCATGCAATGGTTAAATTGTTCCTGGGTCGACACCAGAACGAACATTAGCCCAGCAGACTTGTTAAAGAAACAGTGTGAAAATGGATGGTCGTTTGTTTTCTTAATGGCTCACATCATAAAGCCTGGACCCCGAGGCAAAAAGTAAAACATTCTGCAAAATATGGGCCAAAGAAAGTGACTTGGGCAGCATGAGAGAGGCAGAGCTGCTCTGCCTTCTCGCTGCTGCAGCTCCTAGTGCTTTTCCAAGGCTCAAGATCCAAACAAAGATTACACACTGCAGAAAGTAGAGCTCTACGTTTGGCAAAAAGGTCTGGTTATGTGGTGGCTAATCTTCCTAATCCCTCATTTCCCAATATTATAATATGGCCAATGTAAAAAAATTCCACTATTGCAATAGTTGAAATGACCATTTGAGTCCTATTAACAGTGAACACCCTGATTTGGATTCAGCGACGTGTCCCGTTCCAGTTTTGCAAACGTTTTGGGTCTCGTATCACACTCGTATGAATTACCATAGTGTTGTTATGAGCATATTTGGTTGTGGCCACTATACTACTTCGCATCTGCATGCCATTTTCTCCCGCTTGTGACCTGCAGGGCTCGAGACTCGACCAAGGAGCGGTTGACTAAGGCGCCTATAAACCGTTTTTTTTACTAGCCCACTGTCACACCGCAGCGCGCTTAGCTTAACGTCACTGGCAAACTCAGACCCGGCAGGGGGGGGGGGGGATTTGTTTCTGTTTATGTGCACGGCACGCACGCATGCATGGTCTCATATAATCAGTAGAACATTGTTGCATGTACGTTCTGAGTAAAGAGAAAAAAAAGAACGAAAGTTGCATGCGCACGGAGAGTTATTCAATGAGCCAAGAAAGCAACATGTCCACCATATTTCATCTTCATGGTATGTGAGAGCAATCATACTAATGGGGCCTACGTTTTACAGCCATGAAAGGCTAAAGGGGGTTAGTTTGTGTGGAGTCTGGGAACCAGTGAGCGTTCTGAGAATAGAGAATAGTGCTGCTGCCGGCCAATACTGAGCCTTGTGCAGTCGGTCATTTTTCTTGACTGTGTTACAATTAGTGGAGAACACAGAATGAGTGTGAACAGACTTGAGAAAGGGAGAGAAAATGACAACACCCTGGCCAACGCTCCGAGCATCCTAATCTCTTCTTCTCCCTCCTGGCTCCCAAACTGTGGAATGCCCCCCCCCCCCACACCCCCACCCCCCTCCCCCCGCCACTCAGTCAGGACTGCAGACACACTCCCCATTTTCCACCACAGTCTAAAAACGTGTAGGCTATTTTCGATAGTTATACTGCAATTACTGTTGCATGTCGTTTAGACAGATGCTACAATTTGTGATGTTCACCTGGTATCCTACCTGCTTTGTACTAGCACTACATTGTTTCCTTTGCACTCTATTTACCCAATTACCCTGTCGTTTGTTGACGAGGTTTCACGCCACTATCTCTGATCTTGCACTTTGTAAGTCGCTTCGAGTCTGGGGGATACGATAAATGCCTCGATTGTTTAATTGGAAAGAGGTAAGAGAGTGAGTGGGGGCTAACGAAATACAAGGGCAGGAAAATAAGGCTTCGATTAGGTGAGATTTGGAGGAAAATGAGAGCCAGATCTTTGGAAACAGAAAAGCGGGAGGGAAATGCTTAGACAGAGAGAACAGAGAGGGAGAGAGACAATGTTTTCATTAGTTATGCCAACAGCCAAGTGTTCATTGTTGCGTTGGCTCTGGACCAGGCACACAGGGGGATTCTGCCAGTCAGCAAAAAAACCCAAAACAATCGGGACTGTTTTGATTGTGTCTCTTTTCTCCGTGACTTGGGAGGGAGACGGGACCCCCCCCCCCCCCTCCCCTCCCCCCACCGCAGCAGTCTCACTGTCCTCCCCACCAAACGTGCATGTGCATGCATGCAAAACCACGCGGACGACGAGCAGACCCAACGCCAACATGAGTTTGGCCTGGTCTCTCTCTCTCCGTGAAAGCTTCTATGAAAGGGAACCTGCATCGTCGGGGAGAGAGATGGTCTGGGGGAGGTGGGGTGGGGGTGTATATGGCAGTCATAGCAGCAGGTGGTGCCGTTTCATTTGCGGACAACATGATCTCATTTTACCCCCACTTGTGTTGGACACTCACTCGCACATACGCACGCACACACACACACACACACACACACACACACACACACACTGTAACGTACTGGAGCTAACTCACAAGAGGCGTCGCATGTTGTAGCATGTCGGGGCACGTTGGCGAAATGGTGCAATCTGTGCCCACAGCAGGTCTCCGGTTTCTTTCCACTCTCTCTCTCTCTCTCTCTCTGTGCACAACAATGGCATCCGCTATAGAAGGAATCATTGATGTTTGCTGTGTATAAACACGCTGCAGTCGGTTGCGTTCCTGTCGTCGTGTCATTTTCGTTGCTTTTAAATACTGCAAGGTTTGCGAATGGAAATATTATGCAATGTCGTTGGCGTGGAAACCTTGTATGTCCAAAACTGATACTTTTCAGTGTTCAAATAAAGAAATCGAGCTTGCGGTTCTGGTGCTTTTGTTGTGATGCTGTGGTGTGATCAAGTTGATCACGAAACAACACGCGCAACGTCTGAACATGGAGATAAGAGGTTTGACTGCGGCGCTTAAACTCGTTTAAATCGTGTTCCAGATCTCCCTGCCTAGTTTTCACTAACCTTTTGAAGAGCCACTGCGCCGACTTGATCGTTTGCTTGTCATGATAATCCGCTTCAAAACGCATCGCCTATCCCAGTCCGTCCGATGGAAACCCCACATGTCTTAAAACGTATTAAAGGCGCTAATTTAGCAAACACAACTCGCGTAACTCGTTATTGGGAGGGAGGCTATTCTACAGTCCATTAAGTCGTGTTAATAGGGAGGGACTTTAGGGACTTTCCACAACAAAACCCAGCAATAACCTTAATGTCGGACCTTTCTTCTTCTCTCTCTCTCTCCCCAACAAACCGCCGTAGCGTTCCGCTACAACGACCTGGTGTCTCCTCGCTTCCTGGAGATGATCGCCAACCTGTCGGGCTGCGCCGTGCACCGGCGCACCAACAACTGCTCCGACATCTGCTTCCACCAGAAGTACCGCAGCCACGACGGCACCTGCAACAACCTGCAGCACCCCATGTGGGGCGCCTCGCTCACCGCCTTCGAGCGGCTGCTCAAGTCGGTGTACGACAACGGCTTCAACCTGCCGCGCGGCGCCACGGAGCGCCTGCACAACGGCCACCGGCTGCCCCTCCCGCGCCTGGTGTCCACCAGCATGATCGGCACGGAGACCATCACGCCGGACGAGCGCTACACGCACATGCTGATGCAGTGGGGCCAGTTCCTGGACCACGACATGGACTCCACGGTGGCGGCGCTCAGCCAGTCGCGCTTCTCGGACGGCGCGCTGTGCACGCAGGCGTGCACCAACGACCCGCCGTGCTTCCCCATCCGGTTCCCGCCCGGCGACCCGCGGCAGCTGCGGAGCGGCGCCCGCTGCATGTTCTTCGTGCGCTCCAGCCCCGTGTGCGGCAGCGGCATGACGTCGCTGCTCATGAACAGCGTGTACCCGCGCGAGCAGATCAACCAGCTCACCTCCTACGTGGACGCCTCCAACGTCTACGGCAGCTCGCGCCACGAGTCGGAGGAGATCCGCGACCTGGCCAGCCAGCGGGGCCTCCTCCGCCAGGGCATCATCCAGCGCACGGGGAAGCCGCTGCTGCCGTTCGCCGCCGGCCCGCCCACGGAGTGCATGCGCGACGAGAACGAGAGCCCCATACCGTGCTTCATGGCCGGGGACCACCGGGCCAACGAGCAGCTGGGCCTGACCGCCATGCACACGGTGTGGTTCCGCGAGCACAACCGCGTGGCCACGGAGCTGCTGCGGCTGAACCCGCACTGGGACGGAGACACCATCTACCACGAGGCCCGCAAGATAGTGGGCGCCCAGATGCAGCACATCACCTACAGCCACTGGCTGCCCAAGGTAGACCAACAAACTATCTGGACGGATGTTTTTTTCTGTCTGTGGAGTTAACAGTACTCTAAATTAGCCCCACAGGTGTGGTTAGAATATTGAAAAGGCCAAAAGGCCCATTCGAAATACACCACTTTAGTGACATCATAACGCTAACCCCTCGCCCAAACCTTCGCCGTTATCATACAACAGCTTAAATTCAGGTGCTACATTGAAAACCAGGTATACTTAATTAACTGGTATGTGGCCGCATAAAAACTTTCTGTACACGTTTTTGAAAAGAAAGAAATCTTCCTCATAGTATAATCATAGTACTTGATCATGTTTGGGTTTTTTTGGGGGGGGGCACCATCTTTAACCCATTTTGGCCGGGAACCCCTTTTGGTGTTTTAAACATTATGTTATAATTTAGCTATTGAAAAAAAGCAGATCTACAAGCTCATAGCGCACTACGAGCTTGTAGGTCTGCTATTTTCATTATTTGTGTTTACCATAATAGTGATAATAGTGATAATAGAGTTAATGAAACGAAACAAATGTGATGCTACGATTACAGTGATGGAAACGCCATAGCCCCGGGGGCTGTTTTTGAAGATGAAAATGGGACATTGCCTCTGTCAGCGTGGAAACCTCACTATGTCCAAAACTGTTACTTTTCAGGATTCAAATAATAAATAAATAAAAGGCAAAAGTTAATCAGCCGGTTCGGATCCACTGCCTCTGATGCTTTTTCTGTGACGCCACAGTATGATCAGCGCCGGGGCATTCATTTACGAAAAGATAACAAACGCAAAAAGTTAGAATATGGAGGTGGGATGTTTCTGCCCGACGGCAACGATAATGTCGCATGATGACAATGATGTCACCCATGACCACGATGTAAGTCCATCTTCCATGCCCCCCCCCCTCCCTCCCCCTAGATCCTGGGCGACGCCGGCATGCGGCTGATGGGCCCCTACCCGGGCTACAACCCCAACGTCAACGCCGCCATCCTCAACGCCTTCGCCACGGCCGCCTTCCGCTTCGGCCACACGCTCATCAACCCCGTCCTGTACCGGCTGGACGCCGACTTCCGGCCCATCCCGCAGGGCCACATCTCGCTGCACCGCGCCTTCTTCTCGCCGTTCCGCATCGTCAACGAGGGCGGCATCGACCCGCTGCTGCGCGGCCTGTTCGGCGTCGCCGGCAAGATGCGCGTGTCGACGCAGCTGCTCAACACGGAGCTGACGGAGCGGCTGTTCTCCATGGCGCACGCCGTGGCGCTGGACCTGGCCGCCATGAACATCCAGCGGGGGCGCGACCACGGCATACCGCCCTACAACGACTACCGCTCCTTCTGCAACCTGACGCTGGCGCACACCTTCGAGGACCTGCGGAACGAGATCAAGAACCCGTCCGTCAGGGAGAAACTGCAGAGGTGAGAGAGAGAGAGAGAGAGAGAGAGAGAGAGAGGGGAATGAGTCGACTAAAGGCCTATTCACCTCTGAAAACATGACGTTGCGCCGCGGTGGTCACCGGGGCCGCTCACAGAACACATCTCTCTGTTTTCTTTTACTAACCAGCGTTTCGGTGGTTCAAAACCGCACCAATGATTCGCCATGCAACTCCCTGCAACCAAACGGGTTGCGAGTAGACGCATGTAGTTGTATGAAACCATTATCCCCAATGGCAGTTGGAAGGAGTTGCATTGGTGTGACATGTCCTTAAAACGGTTTTGTTTCAAGGAGTTGCATTGGTGTGACATGTCCTTTAAAACGGTTTTGTTTCAAAGAGTTGCATTGGTGTGACATGTCCTTTAAATACGGTTTTGTTTCAAGGAGTTGCATTGGTGTGACATGTCCTTTAAAACGGTTTTGTTTCAAGGAGTTGCATTGGTGTGACATGTCCTTTAAATACGGTTTTGTTTCAAGGAGTTGCATTGGTGTGACATGTCCTTTAAATACGGTTTTGTTTTAAGGAGTTGCATTGGTGTGACATGTCCTTTAAACGGTTTTGTTTCAAGGAGTTGCATTGGTGTGACATGTCCTTTAAATACGGTTTTGTTTCAAGGAGTTGCATTGGTGTGACATGTCCTTAAAACGGTTTTGTTTCAAGGAGTTGCATTGGTGTGACATGTCCTTAAAACGGTTTTGTTTCAAGGAGTTGCATTGGTGTGACATGTCCTTTAATACGGTTTTGTTTCAAAGAGTTGCATTGGTGTGACATGTCCTTAAAACGGTTTTGTTTCAAGGAGTTGCATTGGTGTGACATGTCCTTAAAACGGTTTTGTTTCAAGGAGTTGCATTGGTGTGACATGTCCTTTAAAACGGTTTTGTTTCAAGGAGTTGCATTGGTGTGACATGTCCTTAAAACGGTTTTGTTTCAAGGAGTTGCATTGGTGTGACATGTCCTTTAAAACGGTTTTGTTTCAAGGAGTTGCATTGGTGTGACATGTCCTTAAAACGGTTTTGTTTCAAGGAGTTGCATTGGTGTGACATGTCCTTTAAATATGGTTTTGTTTTAAGGAGTTGCATTGGTGTGACATGTCCTTAAAACGGTTTTGTTTCAAGGAGTTGCATTGGTGTGACATGTCCTTTAATACGGTTTTGTTTCAAGGAGTTGCATTGGTGTGACATGTCCTTTAATACGGTTTTGTTTCAAAGAGTTGCATTGGTGTGACATGTCCTTAAAACGGTTTTGTTTCAAGGAGTTGCATTGGTGTGACATGTCCTTTAAATATGGTTTTGTTTTAAGGAGTTGCATTGGTGTGACATGTCCTTAAAACGGTTTTGTTTCAAGGAGTTGCATTGGTGTGACATGTCCTTTAATACGGTTTTGTTTCAAGGAGTTGCATTGGTGTGACATGTCCTTTAATACGGTTTTGTTTCAAAGAGTTGCATTGGTGTGACATGTCCTTAAAACGGTTTTGTTTCAAGGAGTTGCATTGGTGTGACATGTCCTTTAAATACGGTTTTGTTTCAAAGAGTTGCATTGGTGTGACATGTCCTTTAAATACGGTTTTGTTTCAAAGAGTTGCATTGGTGTGACATGTCCTTTAAAACGGTTTTGTTTCAAGGAGTTGCATTGGTGTGACATGTCCTTTAAAACGGTTTTGTTTCAAGGAGTTGCATTGGTGTGACATGTCCTTTAAAACGGTTTTGTTGCAAGGAGTTGCATTGGTGTGACATGTCCTTTAATACGGTTTTGTTTCAAGGAGTTGCATTGGTGTGACATGTCCTTTAAATACGGTTTTGTTTCAAGGAGTTGCGACTAGTTGCATTGGTGTGTTTTGGGCTTAAGAACGGCGGTTGTGAGCACCCTTTTCGCATCATCGAAAGCCCCCGTTATTGGGAGTCGTCTTCCATGCTGTAATTATCATATACAGTAGGTACTTTATTCATCCCCGAAGGGAAATTAAGGACAACATTATTAACATCTTGTTGTTTTTGAATTGAAGTTTTCATGCACTTGCCATACAGAAATCTAAAACAGCTTGAACTACAAGGCTTCATTCACAAACGCGCTGTGAGCTGTCCGTTGGGAACCGCTGTGAGTGTCTATTTTCCGCTGCTGGTTAACATGTCTGAACAAAACCAGTGCATGCGTGCATATTTCCTTCCATGGTAGATGTTGAGTTTGCAGCCTTATTTCCAGTGGTGTAAAGTAACTAAGTACATTTACTTAAGTATTGTACTTAAGTACAATGTTGAGGTATTTGCACTTGGGTATTTCCAATTCCCAATACTTCTACTCCACTACATCTCGGACCCAAATATTGTACTTTTACTCCTCCTTGAAAACTTTAGCTATTACTTTCTGCATTGTGAGCTTGTAGATCTGCATTGTGAGCTTGTAGATCTGCATTGTGAGCTTGTAGATCTGCATTGTGAGCTTGTAGATCGGCTATTTTCAAAAGATTATTCTGCATAATGAGTGCTTTCTACTTTTGGTAATTTAAGTACATTTTGATGCCAATACATACATTTTTTAATTCACGACTTTTCTACATTGCAGTATTGGTAGTTTTTTTTACATTATATTTTTTTTTGCCTTAATTAATAGATAGTATGTAAGTTGACAGGAACTGGGGAGAGAGATGGGAGGGGGGGGGTTCGTTGGGAACACACTGTCATGCTGGATTACCATGCAGCCAAGGTGCCTGGACCGCCAAGCCGGCCCAGGCCACAGTATTGATACTTTTACAATATAAAACGTAAAACATTTGAGTACTCTTTCCACCACTGCTTGCTTATTTCCGCGTGTGTGTGCAACGTGTGTGTGTGTGTGTGTGTGTGTGTGTGTGTGTGTGTGTGTGTGTGTGTGTGTGTGTGTGTGTGTGTGTGTGTGTGTGTGTGTGTGTGTGTGTGTGTGTGTGTGTGTGTGTGTGTGTGTGTGTGTGTGTGTGTGTGTGTGTGTGTGTGTGTGTGTGTGTGTGTGTGTGTGTGTGTGTGTGTGTGTGTGTGCGTGCGTGCGTGTGTGTGTGTGTGTGTGTGTGTGCGTGCGTGTGTGTGCGTCACCCATCCCGCAGGCTGTACGGCACCCCTCTGAACATCGACCTGTTCCCTGCCCTGATGGCGGAGGACCTGGTCCCCGGCAGCCGCCTGGGGCCCACCCTCATGTGTCTGCTGGCGGCCCAGTTCAAGCGCCTAAGAGACGGCGACAGGTACTAAAGATCACATGGATTCAAGTTCTCAGTCGCCACGACTGATTTCAGTCTTTTGGATTCCATAGAAGTCGGCATGTGTTCTATAGAAGTGTGTCCTGACCTGCGCGCAAAATAGGCTATCTATCTACAAGCGTACAACATGTCGCAGCGCAACGTGTTGTAAGCTTGTAGATAGCCTATTTTCGGTTATTAGTTATTTCATGTCATAACCGCAATTGTGAACGCCGCAATCTAACAATGTCCTCAACTGGTTAGCTGTATGGCTACCAAAACATCACAATTGTATTGTATTGTATTGTGTAAAGTGTGTAGGACACACAGCGCTAGTGTGTGGTGACTCCTTTCACCATGTTTCACAAATTACATATTAGGACTTGGCCTGGCAACAATTTTCAGTCGTGAGATTTTACTTTGCTTTAATCCATGAGATCAGAGAGAACAAACCACCACCACCGTCTTCCTTCACAAACGTATAACGTCGCTGTCGGGCTAGAAAATGTCTTATCTCTATATTTTAACTTTTTGTGTTTAGTTTATTCATTTTAACTTTTTTCTGTAATTTAGCGCCCTACTTGATCATACCACAGCGTCGCACAAACGCATCAAAAGTAGCTTGTCGGTGTCGCTTTGCGCCTCTTTTCGTGCTGGTGAATCTGCTACTTTTGATGCTTTTGAAATTGAATCCTGAAAAGCAAGAGACAGACAGAGTGGATAAGAGACTTGGATAAAGGCACGCGGTGGTAGGAGGTACTGTATAGACCAGGGGTAGGAAACAGGCGGACCACGGGCCAATTCTGGCCCCCCAGAAATTATAATCTGGCCCGTTAGATCATTTGGAGAATATGATTTGTTTTTGAGGGAAATATATATATATATATATTTTTCATACAATATCAGACCGACAGTCTATAATTATGTCACGTAAAGAAGGTTTATTATACTTATTATAATTGTACTGATAACTGATAACTCGTACGGGGAGAGCAGCTGGCCTGGGGTGTGAAAGAAGTCTTAATGTTAATTTAAATTGAGATTATTTCAGGAATAGAATAGCAGGGAGAAAAGTTCACAGCGGCAAGATATGGCGCCCGTTTTTCCGGCGTGGGAGGCCGTGGCCTTAATGGGTAAGGAGAAAAAGCTTTTTTTTTCTCCACCACTGCTGCCACTACTAACACTGCCGCTGCATGCCTTCCCGCTGCGTCACCCCTCAGGTTCTGGTACGAGAACCCGGGCGTGTTCACCCCGGCCCAGCTCACCCAGCTGAAGCAGGCCTCACTGACGCGGGTGCTGTGCGACAACGGGGACAACATCACGCGCGTCCAGCCCGACGTCTTCAACGTGGCCGAGTTGCCGCACGGCTACGGCAGCTGTGACGACATCCCCAGGATCGACCTGCGCATGTGGCAGGACTGCTGCGAAGGTAGGGGGGGGGGGGGGGGGGGGGGGGCGCCGCCTGAAACTATACGACACAAGTATGTCCACGCCGGCTACCTTTGCTGTGACTATAACTCATTTATTGACAATTTCGTTGACAAATAAAAACCCAGACGGAAATGGTAAGGAGGGGACTAGTGGAGAAGAGATCCAGTGGAACTAAGGGAAGTCATTTCATGCTTGGCTGTGCACTGGTATCGCGCTCCGGAAATAGCCGGTCTGCTATTTAGCTAAGTAAAAGAAGAAACAGGGGAATTAGGGAATACAATGTTAAAATCTCAACTAAAACATTTCAGAATTTTATTCAAAAGGTTATGAAAAAAAACGAAATCAAAATTAGCTGACTTAGTTAACACTGTGTGGAGGGAGGGGATTAAGCAGGGGTCTTCACAATGGGGGTCTGGGACCCCCGGGGAGGGGGGGGGGGTCCTCGGAGTTAGTACGCCAAACCACCTCTGTGTGATGGGATCTTTGTTTTGTGTCTTTGTTTTTATACAGGTTGGCTTTGTTACAGGTTGCCCTGCCAAGCAAACCTGTCCATGTACAGACCCTGCAACTAGTCAACACTTATTCAACACTTTCTCCTCACTTTCTCCTCATTGGCTGTCCTCTTTTAAGGACAACGGTGCATGCAGCTGTGTCACATTTTGCTTACCGGAGGTTGTATGAGTTCCAAAGTATGAATGCTTTGTTTATTAACAACAACAACCTGTAGTGACGACGGGTTGGGTTGGACTGTTTTGGGTGCGTTTGCTACTAGTGGGTAAATGCCCTCTCGTGTGGGGTGGCTCTTAGACAGGGGTCACTGAAAGTGGCTTGAAGTTCTTACCGGAACTCTGAGATTGAAATAAGGGACACCTCCCGACAATGTTCGGGTCAAACACCCCCAAGTTCGAGTCAAATCCCCCAAAAGCACAGAATACTGCATTGTGGCACGGGGGTCCTTGCAGACTGGATGTGTGTGCAGGGACCTATTGTTATTACCTGTGCTTGCTTCTGCTGTCACTTCTCATTGCAGGGTCTCTCCTCCCCCTGTGTCTCAAAACGTTTTAATCAGCTTCTTCAACTCTCTCTTTTCTCTTAAACATCTGAGTAATTGTTCGTTGCATTGCGCTTCGTTTATATTTTGTATTGCATTCTTCAACAAAAGCTGCTGGTAGCCTATTCATTTCCCTTCGCGTTTGTTTTCCTTCCAGAAGAGAAGAGTGATTTGAACCAATCAGAACTAACTATGAGAGTGTGTCAGTTTGTCAGCCAACAAGAAACATGTTTGGAATGTTGGTTCGTTGTAGAGCCCGCCTACTCGGCGTGCGCACGCTTATCCGCCAGTGACCGCCACACCAAAAGTCCGACAGCGTTGCTCCCGACATTGTGTTGCGCCTACTCTTATCCGGTGTCTTTTTGCACAATTTACAATTTACAATTTAGGCATTTAGCAGACGCTCTTAATCCAGAGCGACTTACATTTAAGCAAGAACAAAAGCATGGGAATACATCACATAAAAGCATTTATCATGAAACATGTGTAAGCTAAGAAAGTACATGATACATCATAGGCACGGAAAAAAGGCCGTTTCCATTTCCACTCTATACCAGATCTCAAACCTGCAAAGTGTACTGGTCCTGTTGTGTTGCGCGAGCATGCATGCGCACATCGGCGCAAGTCGTGTGAGCAGCGACTGCATGATTAACCCATTTTGGGGGCGGGAACCCCTTTTGGTGTTTTAACTAAGCATTATGTTATACTATATTGAAAAATAGCTTTTTGAAAAATCGTGAAAATGCGGCACAAATCTTTGAAAATGTAACATATATTCTTTCAGAAGACTTATTTTCTTATTTCGACGTCAGGCCTAAATGGGTTAAACGTCTCTCTCCGTGCCATAAATAAACAAGACGGGACACTGGAACAATTCAGAAGCACTTTATTAGGAAAACTCAACTAATAACACTGTGTGTGTGTGTGTGTGTGTGTGTGTGTGTGTGTGTGTGTGTGTGTGTGTGTGTGTGTGTGTGTGTGTGTGTGTGTGTGTGTGTGTGTGTGTGTGTGTGTGTGTGTGTGTGTGTGTGTGTGTGTGTGTGTGTGTGTGTTAATCAGACGTTAGTAGACTATATTTTCTTCTTGGACATGCATTTTTGGCAGTGGCAGGTTATTTAATACGGGATTTTGACAACTCCGGAACCTTCCGGCCCGCTTTCACCCCAGAATGACCCATATTAACTTACAGCTCAATGTGTTAGCAGACTAGTATCCCCATTCCCCGCACACCAATGTATTACAAGGCAAAACACAAGTTGAGCCAAGCACTCTTATTAAATCCTGGTCAATAAGCGAACTGTGTCTGGAGGAACACACAACAAAACAACAGCTGATCGAGGCTCTGATTTAGGCTAGTCACAAATTCACAATGTCATTGTCATATGGAATGTGGCCAATCAAGACATATATTCACATCTGAAGAATGAATACATTTGCTTGCTTTGCTTACGGGCTGCCGCTGTCCATCAATTTCGATGACGACGTTGCGCCAAGAACGGGATTTATTAATGGGGGTGTTGCGTCTGTGCCAATGCGTGACCCTCATGGTTTGCGGGACAGCTGAGGTCCACACATGAGAGGGAAGGGGGCTTCAGCGCGCTGGTGTCGCTGTACAGTATGTGTTGCTGTTTTCTCCTCTCTGCGGTCTGATCCTGTGTGTGCAATGCTGCCCTCGTCGTGACTGAGACGCGCCAGGTGTGGCGATCAACAGCCAGGTCCTCCAGTGCAGAGAATTACATTTTACCAGTCTACTGAACAGCCGCCGCGCCCCGCCTCAACCATGGCCTTACGTACGTTCACAGCCACTTCATGTTGTGCAGAAACAAGCCTACACTCATTTACGTGCATTCTGTATTCTTCCCCATAAATGTTTACATTTCCTTACTTTGGATTTGTGAAAATCCCCCACTACCGTTGACGTAATTGACATAATGCAATTTCTTAATTATATTCTTTTTTTAATGTTTTTTATTTTACACAAAAAATAATTGGCATTCAAATAATATGTCGTCTAGAGCTGGCAGAAGGCACTGAAAATGTGCTATTAGGGGTGGCTTAAGGCCTATTCATACTCCAGTTTTAAGGTGATGAGGTCACCCCCGAAAAACTACAAAATGATGTCACGCTGCGGTGGTAAGCGACTCACCGCTCACCCGAACACATCTCTCTTGTTTTTACTAACCACCGTTTTCGGTGACCACATTATCGACTAAAACTGGAGTATGGCCTTCACCGTCTATTTACTGCAAAATGTTATTGCTCGACTCCTCAAATAAAAACCTCTACAAAAACGTTCCCTCTCGTATGATTTTGTGTCTTGCACAAAGGGCCCGCATGCAAGCGTAGCCCTTATGTTCCATGTCGCCGCTGTGCAGCGCCAAATACATCTTTCTTGCCGCGAGGTTGTCAGCGGAAACTGCATGATCTGTTGGTCTTGCAATATTTCGGTGGTTTTTAGAGAACACAAAATTGACAACGAAACCGCTGTTACTCTAATGCCTCTCTCTACTCAATAGACACTCCTGTCATAATTCTCTCATCACTCAAATGACACACAACCTTTTTGCTATGCCAAGAGAACACGCTGTGTAAGCAGGACAAAAACAACAACAAGGGAAATACCTGACATCTTATAATATACACTGGCTCTTACAGAACCAAGTACTACTGGAAAGGTTTGGTAAGTTGCAGTGGTGGAAAGTAAGTAAGTACATGAACTTAAGCACAATTTGGAGGTGTTTGTACTTTTCTTTGGTAATTCTAATTTCCAATACTTTTACTTCTACTCCACTGCATCTCCGAACCAAATATATTGCACTTTTACTGCACTACAGTTATTTGAAAACTTTAGTTACTAGTTACGTTGTAGATTATTACAAAACATACATTAACCACTTCAACCTTTTTCGTCCATTTGAAAATAGCAGATCTACAAGCTCACAATGCGTCGCATGTTGTGAGCGTGTAGATCTGCCATTTTCAAAACATTCTTTAAACGTCAAATGGGACATTCTGCGTAACGAGTACTTTCTGCTTTTGTACTTCAAGTACATTTCAATGCCAATACTTGTAACAGAGTATAGCTACATTGCAGTATTAGTACTTTTACTCAAGTAAAACATGCAAGTACCTTTTCCACCGCTGGTAAGATGTAAACTATATACAGTATTCTCACCTAGTTGTGTTTTCCTTTGATTAAACGCATTCTCTCAAATTCAGCCCCTGGTAAAAAAAACTATCCCAAGGGTTGTTATACCGTACACAAGGAAGCATGTGAGAGATCTGCCCCGGCGCTGAACAAACACCACGATGGCAGCTGTCATCATTATCGGCATGAGAGCAGCTTGCCTGTACACGCAATCCCGGAATGAGAGAAATGAGACGGAGGCAGAGCAATGAAAGAATAAACATTTCCTCAGGCTCCTGATCCTTGCTCTGGAGTGGAACTGGAGCTTGGCGCTTTGGAGCGCTTGCTTATGCTCTCTTGGCCTGGGGAAAGACCAGGCCCCCCCTCTGCCGGTCGGATGTCAGAATTGGGACCTTATAAATGCACTATACGCCGCCGAAGGTAAAATCTCAAGCATCTGAGGAAACGTTAATTGTTAACTGTAGATATCTACATAATTATCTACGTATGTAGGTGGTAAGCGACATTATATGGAGTTAAGGCCTGGATGTTTGCATGTTCCTTGAAAAGAATACCGGCACTCACTTTATTTCCAATAGGATTCTTGTTTTGAAACCTGAAATAAAACAAGAATCCTATTGGATAAAAAGTGAGTGCTGGTATTCTTTTCTATGGGCCGTCTCTACCTGAACCGTGCACCTGCTACATTATCACGTTGAATTACTGCTTGCTTCCTCTCTTCTCTTCATGTTTGCATGTTCCGCCACTGCATGCCTTTGACAAAGCCAACAGGAGGGTGGTGCTTGGGTAACGGTCTGCCCACCACCACAGAGCCAACAGACGGGTGGTGCTTGGGTAACGGTCTGCCCCCCACCACAGAGCCAACAGATGGGTGGTGCTTGGGTAACGGTCTGCCCACCACCACAGAGCCAACAGGAGGGTGGTGCTTGGGTAACGGTCTGCCCACCACCACAGAGCCAACAGGCGGGTGGTGCTTGGGTAACGGTCTGCCCACCACCACAGAGCCAACAGACGGGTGGTGCTTGGGTAACGGTCTGCCCACCACCACAGAGCCAACAGACGGGTGGTGCTTGGGTAACGGTCTGTCCACCACCACAGAGCCAACAGACGGGTGGTGCTTGGGTAACGGTCTGCCCACCACCACAGAGCCAACAGACGGGTGGTGCTTGGGTAACGGTCTGCCCACCACCACAGAGCCAACAGACGGGTGGTGCTTGGGTAACGGTCTGCCCACCACCGCAGAGCCAACAGACGGGTGGTGCTTGGGTAACGGTCTGCCCACCACCACAGAGCCAACAGACGGGTGGTGCTTGGGTAACGGTCTGCCCACCACCGCAGAGCCAACAGACGGGTGGTGCTTGGGTAACGGTCTGCCCACCACCGCAGAGCCAACAGGAGGGTGGTGCTTGGGTAACGGTCTGCCCACCACCACAGAGCCAACAGACGGGTGGTGCTTGGGTAACGGTCTGCCCACCACCGCAGAGCCAACAGACGGGTGGTGCTTGGGTAACGGTCTGCCCACCACCACAGAGCCAACAGACGGGTGGTGCTTGGGTAACGGTCTGCCCACCACCGCAGAGCCAACAGACGGGTGGTGCTTGGGTAACGGTCTGCCCACCACCACCGCAGAGCCAACAGGAGGGTGGTGCTTGGGTAACGGTCTGCCCACCACCACAGAGCCAACAGGAGGGTGGTGCTTGGGTAACGGTCTGCCCACCACCACAGAGCCAACAGACGGGTGGTGCTTGGGTAACGGTCTGCCCACCACCGCAGAGCCAACAGGAGGGTGGTGCTTGGGTAACGGTCTGCCCACCACCACAGGAGTCTGGGGTGACTGGGGGTGATCTTTGTCGCTGCACGTATATACTCCTGTGGGCCTCTCTTTCATCGATTGATTGAATATTTTCTTAACGGTTCGCAAAAAAGTACAGTGGTTATTTACAGTGATGCTAAAAGGATAAAACAAACAGCCCTGAGGGCTTGTTCCCATTGTGCTCCTATGTGTTCAATTCAGCGAGACGTTTAAAGAGATATATATATATATATACGTTCAAGAAATCATCATCACTAGGAGTATACACAAGTATATACAGATGGTATATTGCAGGCAAGAATACAGTTCTGAATAGAATACAGAATACAGCCCGTAGTGTAACGCTTGGGATTTATCCTTTGCTCGAGACTGAGAGACTTTTTCATGCTTTCACGAGGTGCTTAATATTTCTCCTGACATAATTGCTCCAGATTTCTGTGGGTGGCTGATTGAGAATACAGGGCCTTTGTCCGTCCGTGGTGGTTATTAGGCATAACGTGGTGACTTTTACTGCCTAGTGCCTACTACTGTGAAACCACAGTCTCCACAATCTACCTTTTCCATTGGATCACTGGTGAAGTCATTCATTCAGTAGGCTAGTGAGTGAAAAACAGCATTCAGTTGACATGTGCACTAAACACGCCGCACGTTTTACCTCCAGTCGCAATACTTAACCCATTCTGACCTGAGATCAGATTCATACGAGGTTTCCGCCGGACACACACTGGTCTGATGAACCCATTTTGACCTGAGATCAGATTCTAAAAATGTCAGTCGCTCTTCGATTTTTTTCAAAAATAGCAGACCTACAAGCTCGTATCGCGCCACTCGGTGGCGCGATACGAGCTTGTAGATCTGCTATTTTTAAATAGCTAAAGCATGACATGATGCCAACACCAAAATGGGTGCCCGGTCAGAATGGGTTAAGTATTATGTGTTGTGTAATGGGATCGTATCCTAACCACTGGTGCTACCACTACATTTTGCATAATTATTATATAATATCATTATATATAATAATATATTATATTATAATTATTATTATTATACTATTGGCCAATGCTGATTTTTTTATTAGTCATAACCCTCCTATTAAAACAAAAACTAAAAGCTCATAATGGGCAGCAGTGGCTCATGGGTAGAGTGGCCAGTAGAGTGGCCGGATGGGAACCGTGAGGTTCCCAGTTCGATCCCGGGCTCCCCCAGAGTTAGTGTCGAAGTGTCCTTGAGCGAGTCTCTGAACTCCTAATTGGTCCCGATGTGGAGCTGGTGCCTTGCATGGTTACCTCCGCCATCGGTGTATGAATGTATGTGTGTGAATGTAATCTATGTAAAGCGCCTTGGATAAAGCCGCTATATAAAGTGAGTGATTGTGAGTGACTGTCCATCTGGAGGCAGTTTGGGATGTAGTGTTCATTGTTCAATCAACAGGGTTCCAAGCATTAGGATGTAGTGTTCATTGTTCAATCAACAGAGTTCTAAGCATTAGGATGTAGTCTTAATTCATTGTTCAGTAAACACGGTTCCAAACATGAAATGGAACTACGTTTTGAGAGGGATTGTTCGGCCGGGAACACAACACAATGTGGCCAGCAATGACAGCTGTGCTGAGTGTCAACTGTGGAATGGACGTTACAGGGTTCTCAAGCTCCAGTGCTGTAGAAGAAACTTTTTTGATTCTTAAGATTGTATAAACCCATTAAGACCTGAAATCAGATCCTACAAAAATGTCTTTAAAGTTCTGAAAAAAAACGATATTTCTGTGTCGGTGCTGCTCAAACAATTTCATGTCAAGGACCCCAAAAATTATATGTAATTGGCCGCCAACCCCCATCTGAAAATATGTTGTTCCAGGGACCCCCAAGAAGCAAATATTGGAGTAAAAGAATGTTTGGTGCCGTGCTATGAGCTTGTACATATGCTATTTCTCAACAGCAAAAGTTTCAAATTGTTGTTGAAGTGGTTAAACGCTAAGGCGACACAGATGCGTTCCTGACCTAATTGGGTTAAAAAGGAGTAAAACTCCTCCCCACTTGTTGATCGTCTGAGAGCTACTGTAGTGACAGTATTGTCAGACACGGCAAACGGGGGGTGCATCATCTCTCGAATTGTTCTCGTTCCATCCGTCATGCTGACCCCAGTGTTTGAAGATTCAGGATATCGCTTAGCCACAATAACACTGGCGGGGGAATTTGCAGAGTGTGTGTGTGTGCGTGTGCGGGTGCATACCTTTGTCTGTGTCAGCATGAGGTAAAGCATGTCTTGTTGTCTTTAGATATGCTGTGTGTGTGTGTGTGTGTGTGTGTGTGTGTGTGTGTGTGTGTGTGTGTGTGTGTGTGTGTGTGTGTGTGTGTGTGTGTGTGTGTGTGTGTGTGTGTGTGTGTGTGTGTGTGTGTGTGTGTGTGTGTGTGTGTGTGTGTGTGTGTGTGTGTGTGTGTGTGTGTGTGTGTGTGTTTGTTTTATGGCCTATTGCCTGGCAAATCAAAGACATTCTGAGAAAAAGGAAAAGCAGCAGCAGCAGCGGGATTTAAGCATTCTACATTTTAAGATGCCTGCTAGCCCAGTGAAGCCCTCCTAATTACGGGGCCCACTCCCCAGCCACTGTCCTGTGTAGGGGGGGGGGGGGGGGGGGGTTGTTCTTCTAATGTAAGGCTTTTGATGCTCGTCACTACCGCTCAGCTCACCATGACCCGTGTGTGTGTGTCTTTACTTGACTTACTATGCATGTGCATGTGATTGAGTTTGAGAAATAGACATTTCTCTTAGCTCTCACAAGAGACATGGTTGTTTTATGCTTACACATACTTTTAGATGTAAGTTTTAATTAGGAGATGATTCAGGTTGGGGTTTAGGAGTAGTCATTTAGAGGTTAGGGTTGCAGGTATGCCTGGTTTGTGCATAGTTTGTGCACCGAAATTAGCCCATCTACAAGATCACAACGCATTGCAACGCATCGTGAGCTTGTAGACACCCCCGAGTGTGTGCGTTGCGTGTCCATGTGTACTGTACATGCATGTGTTGCATGTACTCCTCCTCCTCCTCTGCTCCCCCCTCCCCTCCTCCTCCTCCTCCGCTCCCCCCTCCTCCTCCTCCTCTCCCTCCTCCTCCGCTCCCAGCGCTTTGAAGTGGGATGAGAGCGTTCGCTGCGGAGATGGCGGGCAGCGCTGCAGGGCTGGCAGCGCTCTGCCTCGTTATGCCCCGCTAGCCGCTCTATGACACGCTCCGCTTCCTCCTCTGTCCTGTTCTCTGTGGGCTTTTAATCTGGGATGATCAGCGTTGCTCTTTGACAAAGAACAAACATCACCCTATATGCGCGCCGGAGGGCACGGACCATGCAGACCGGACTAGATCAGAGCGGTGGTTCTCAAACCTTTTCATGTTAACGACCCCCAAATGAAAATGCTTCGTGCCAGGGACCCCCCAGAAGAGAAGATTTGTGTAAAAAGAAAAGAAAAGGGGGGGGGGGAATTTAATGATCCAAACACATGATCAAAAACAGCAGTACAAGCTTTCACTGCGGCACAAAGTGAAACACTGTGAGGTTGTAGATCTCCTATTTTTGAATAGCCAACATATTAATCATTAAATAGGTCAAAGTGATTGCGATGCTGTATTAACAAAGTCAGCTGGGGACCCCCAGGAAGACTTCAAGGACCCCTGGGGGTCCCTGGACCCCACTTTAAGAACCACTGTCTTAGATTGTGCTATTATGGAGTTCTTATGTTGTTTATACTGTATTATTATTATTATTATTGTACCTTTTGCCATTGGCAGTGATTATATTGTTGTTGTCGGGCATACACTTTGTACTGTATGTGATGAGTTGTGAGCTTGTAGATCTGCAATTTGAGCAATTGTTGGTGTGAAAGTGAAAGTTGTTAAGTGTGAGTATTACTATAGTATTTTAGCAGAGCTTGTCACTAAATAATAACTAAATTGGATTCATTGGAACACAGGTTAATTTCTATTTATTTCCATTTCCTGAAATGGAATGATTTTGGACATGCAAAGTTCCCTTCCCAACCAAGATCAATGATATGTGACTGTAGTACAGCATTGGATATATATTAGAATTATGCCGCTCTACTTGTATTGTTACTGTATTTCTATCTCACCTGTGCTTGTCTTGCTTACTGTCTTTAACCACTTGAACCCTATATACTTCTTGTATAACATACTGTACACAGTGAGTCAGTGACAATAGGCGTTCTACAAGCTCAGAATGCGCCGCGATGCTTTCTGAGCAGGTGGCAAGGGAGGACTCCCTTCGTCCGCATTGGTTGATGTCGCTCAATTGTGGACGTGTTTCGGCAGAACAGCAAGTAGTGGAGGACCAACCAGGGCCCAGTATGCAAATATAGGGAGGGCGTACCAGGCTATAATATAACCAACCAGGGCCCAGTATGTGTTTGACGTAGCGGGCTGCGTCACACGCATTGCTTGTGGGTCTAACTCTAACCAATTGAGTGCGTTTGAATCTTTTTTAAACACAGAGTGTTTCCACGCAGTGATGTTAGTATGGCTACGCGAGGCTAAGTCTGGACCATGCTGTGTTTTCTGTGTCGGCTAACTGCAGTGTGTGTGTGTGTGTCGTGTCTGTCGCTGTGTTCGATCTCCTAGACTGCCGAACTAAAGGCCAGTTCAACGCCCTGTCCTATCACTTCAGAGGACGCCGGTCAGCTGACCACAGCTACACGGAGGACAAACCTGACGCCAGTGTGCAGGAGACCAGGTAACACTTGGCCTTCTGAAGGAATCTGTGTGTCGAATGTTGACGAGAGAGGCCTGCAAATAAGCCATGTTATTTCTACACTTTCTACCTGGCCCACCCGATTTGGGGCATCATGTCAATATAGGCAAAAATGGCTAAACTTTTTCAAAGCTTTAAATTGGAGGGGTTAAAGTTTTTCTAAAAACATAAATGCTATTTTTGCTATTCATTGCGAGACAAAGTATATACAGTATTTTTAAGGGACAACTTCACCCATTTTCCACCTATGTTCATATAATTGGTTCACACTAATGATCATAATCATATGGTACCATTTTTGTCTACTCTGTGTCTCAGAGGAGGGCTGTGGACAGGCCAAACAGTGACATCATCAGCTAATCGGCATCGGCTAATCCAGGCTTTCCATTTGTGCAAAGTTGACATGCTATAATAGAAGCCATTGTTCCACGCAACAATAAGAAGTAAAATAAAATACATTTAAATCTTGTTTGAAATGACCAAACCTGCCTATAACGATGAGGAGGGAATAGGCTAAAATAGTGGCATGTTATAATGAGCATTATTAGTTAGGACTGAGGAGCAATTATATGAAGTAGTCCTTGAACACATTAGGAACTGAGGCCGATTCTGAAAACGCCTTCTAAATCCTGACCTGAAGTTTAATGGTATTTTTTTTATTTTTTAAGTATTTATTCAAACATTTCAAAAATGTTATGCTGCTATATACTGTACATGGCAACAAGGACCCCAAAAGGCTTCTGGTCTTGGAGGGTAAAAACACCAGAAGGGGTTCCCGTCCTAAATGGGGGTTAACCCATTTTGACCTGAGATCAGATGTCTTCTACATCCTGACAGTTTTCTGAAAAAGCTATGTTTCTATGTCAGTCGTTCTTCGATTTTTCTAAAATAGCAGACCTACAAGCTCGTAGCGCACGCTATGAGCTTGTAGATCTGCTATTTTTCAATAGCTAAAGCATAACGTAATGCTAACACCAAAAGGGGTTCCCGCCCCAAAATGGGGGTTAATGAGAACGATCTATGGCAACTTTACATGAACGAGGACGGGCCGGGCAAAGTTACGGAGGAAGAGGAAGACGGAGAAATGGAAGAAGTGCTCATGAAATATTTGCATCACACTGGGTTCGAACTGTGAACTCTTACCTCGGATGCCACAGGCAGATGGTGAACCGGTTGCACCAAACGTCACGGCTGGTTTGCAGAGTAGGAGGAGAAGGCATGAAGAACATGCATTTGATGACGGCAGAAACAACATCTGAGACAGAGACAGTCTGAACTTTGGCAAGACATTGTGCGTGCGTGCGTGCGTGCGTGCGTGCGTGTGTGTGTGTGTGTGTGTGTGTGTGTGTGATGAAGATTGATCACTTGGTATGCAAGAAACAGATGCTGGGTTTTTTTGCTCACATGAGGGCAGAATCCAAAGTGATGTCAACAAATCAGCTTTTGAGATTTGTATTTATTTTGAAATTCCACTAAAGGATAGTCCCTCCCTTGAGTTGCAGCAAGTCGTTTTCAAGGGGGTACTCAGGGTTCACCAAGAACAATACAAGGGGGTACTCAGGGTTCACCAAGAACAATACAAGGGGGTACTCAGGGTTCACCAAGAACAATACAAGGGGGTACTCAGGGTTCACCAAGAACAATACAAGGGGGTTCTCGGGGTTCACCAAGAACAATACAAGGGGGTTCTCGGGGTTCACCAAGAACAACAATACAGCCACACAAAACAAACAATATAAGGACATACACCAAGGCTCTTCCCCATCACAAATCATTATACTCGTAACCCCAGAGGTTATTAACTCATTCATTCATTCATTCATTCATTCATTCATTCATTCATTCATTCATTCATTCATTCATTCATTCATTCATTCATTCATTCATTCATTTTGGCGCACTAAGAAGACTGAGCCACTTAAACCCTATATCGTCTCTGTCGTGGGTGGAAAGGTCATGATGTCAAACTATTATTTTTCAGGATTCAAATTATAAAATGGTAAAAGTTTTAGATGACGCTGTAGCATAATCAAGGAGATCATGGAAAGAAAAGTTAAAATATAAGTTAAAATAGGGAAATAAGACGTCTGTGCCCGACAGCGACGGTGTTTTGTGCACGTGCTCCTCCAGGGCTCTGTACCTGTTGTGTTTGTTCGTGAATCATAGCTTGGCAAAATTGACATATTGGTTGTTCAGTTTGACCCACCACCAGTATTGGAGATATGGCTTATAGAGTAATTGTCTTGCGGAAAACAGCGAGTTGAGAAAACAGGCTTGAAAGGTTCACTTCAGTGGACTCTAACCTTACACCTAGGACCTAGCTACATGTTTAAGCATTTAAGAGCATTGAAGAGTCTGTGCTATAGAGTCTGTGCCTGTGCTATTAACTCATTTTGCATAAAAAAAAGACAGTAGGCTAAAGGTGGTTGCACACCGGCCGCGTTTTTCGGAAAATCGATGGAAAAACGCAGCAAAAGATCAGAAAAACTGGCTCGGTGTTTGGGGACCTTTAGTCTTGCCGCCATGACTGTCTGTATAAAAAGGAATCACAAATGTCCCCCCCCCCCCCAGCCAGAATATGGACACTAGGGTTCATCCATGTGGGTGACCTCGCCGTTGTTTTGTTTGGTTTTGTTTTGCAGTTCAGTGGAGGAAGAGGGCACGGGAAGCCACGTGAACGTCTCCACGGCCTCCAAGCCGAGCACTGAACCGTCAGCCAGCGACTTCCATGACTTTGTCTCCGACATGCAGAAAACCATAAGAAGTTTACGAAAGCAGGTGTGTGTGTGTGTGTGTGTGTGTGTGTGTGTGTGTGTGTGTGTGTGTGTGTGTGTGTGTGTGTGTGTGTGTGTGTGTGTGTGTGTGTGTGTGTGTGTGTGTGTGTGTGTGTGTGTGTGTGTGTGTGTGTGTGTGTGTGTGTGTGTGTGTGTGTGTGTGTGTGTGTGTGTGTGTGTGAGCGAGGGGGTGTACAACTGTGTATACCGTAGTAGTAGTAGTATTTCCCCCGGGGGGAGAGCTCAACGACCAGTAAAGAACTGTGATTGTTTAGTGATGTCATCCTTGAATGAGCAACCCAAAGATAACACCTCTGTGTTTAACATTTTGTCTTTTAGTCATGTGACTTTCTTTTTTTTCTTTTCTTTTTCTTTGCCGTTTTGTGGGATTATACTAACACGCACAGCTTGCTTGTGCCAAGTTTTGTAGGACGCGAATCGCAGTCAGAGAGAGAGAGAGAGAGAGAGAGAGAGAGAGAGAATATTGTAGTGGATGTAGACTTAGTTGAATAATTGTTTCCAAGCATCTGGGTGATCTGTCCTTGTGTCTCTCTCTCTCTCTCTCTCTCTCTCTCCCTCTCCCTCTCCCTCTCCCTCTCCCTCTGCAGATTAAAAGACTTGAAACCCATCTGAGCAAAACGGACTGCACTGACTCTGAGGGCCGCGAGCGATCCAACAACGAGAGGTGGAAGAAAGACCCCTGCTCCACATGCGAATGCAAGGTATGTTACATAACGTCTCTGTCGGGCAGAAACCTCATATGTCCATATTCTAACTTTTTTTAGTTTGTTTTTAGTTTTGTTATTTAACCCTCTTATGGCTATATTTAATAGCTTACTTAATTGATCATACTGTACTACGTGTCATACAAAAATCAAGTAACAGTTTTGGCCATGTGATGTTTCCACCCGACATACACAGCATGTCTTTAACTGTAAGAGTCTATGGGTCCATTTGGTTACAATTTGTAGACTCTCTGTGTTACAAATGTGTTACAAATGGATAAATTAACAGTGGAGATCATTTTGAACAGTGCACAAACGCGCCCCATTTGCTCCACTGGTGTTCACCACCTAGTCACTAATTGCACACACAATTTTGGTGCTACACAATCCATTCTTACCTCACAGAGTGCAGTTCTCACACTTTTCTGCCCTCTAATAAACCTGAGGCATTATTTAACTTGTCCCTTGCACACCATTCTTATTTAAATTGCCTGAGCTATTTCTGTGCCAGCGGTTTAGCCACTTCAAATGCCCCCTTCTGGCTTTTGCTTGGCACAAATGCCAGTGTTTACACTTCCTTTCGCTAACTTGTTAGGGCAATTAATTGCCGCCTCCGGCGTGCGTGTGTGCGTGCGTGTGTATGTGGTGCGTGTTTGTGTGCATGCGTGCGCGCGCGCATGTCTGTCCATCCTCTGGGCCTTATCTCTCTGCCACCGGTCCAAGGCAAGCAGAGGTAAACGTGCCCACACACACACACACACACACACCAAACCTGGAGTCATTTTGAAGTGTCAATCTCCTCTTTCTGCCTTGAGCTCTGTTCCCTTCCACTTTCCCTCCATAGCAAGGACTTGGCACATCCAGGGGTCCTGTACCAACTGTACCAGGCACAGTGGAAGAGAAGAAAAATACTAATATTGTCGCTGTCAGGCAGAAACCTTTACAAAATAATTCATACCACATCATAACACAAAAGTAGCAGTTAGTCAGTTAGCAGTGGATATGCTACTTTTGAATTTGAATCCTGAAAAGTAACGGTGCGTTTTAACAGCGGGCGACAGAAAGACGAATTTTCCGCAAGTGCATTATTTGTCTGCGGGACCTGGCGACTACTGGGGATAGCAGGCCGACAGACGATAGGCACACTCGAAAAGATACAAATAATTCATCTTTTCGGGCGACATCGCCGCATGACTGCTCGGCCCGCTGTTAAAACGCACTGTAACAGTTTTGGTCTTGTGAGGTTTCCAAACCGACAGAGACGACATTCTAGCTGACTTGTGGTAATTTTACCCCCCCCTCCTCTGTGCCCTTCAGGATGCTCAAGTGACGTGCTTTGTGGAGTCTTGTCCGCCGGTTGAGTGCCAGAAGCCCACCAAGGTAAAAGGCACCTGCTGCCCGGTGTGCCTGGACCACATCACGGGCACCTCCACAGACAGCAGGCATCCAGCAGACAATCACCACGCGTAAGAAAAAGAAAAGAAAAGAAGAAAAAAAAAACCTCAGGACCCCCGCTGCCAACATGCCCAACGTGTCTGAAAACACACTCAACTCAAAAGCAGAGATCCCATAATCATGAGAGGATAAAGACTCTTCAAGGTGTGCTGCTATATGCCCACAACAAGCGGCACCCGATTGCCTCATTTTGTATTTTCGTAATGTAACCTTGCTTTTTGGGTGGGTGGGTTGTGGTGGTGGTGGGGGGGGGGGGGTGGCAGGGGGTCGCGGGAGGGGGTTGTTTTTTTTAGTTTTTTCCATTTTGAGCCCCCTCCCTTCCTCCCCCTCCCCCCACCCCCCATCCCAAGGCCCACAGCCGGAGGTCCTGGCTTGAAACCGATTTTTGGCAAAGGAGCCAAGCAATTACCACACGGATTAATTTCTGGACGGACGGACGGATGGGTGGATGAACTGATGGACTGTCAAACCTAAGGTGGATAGCGCCCTTTTCCCCTGCTTGCACAATCCCGAGCAGGGATGTGTCGCGGCCTCCTAGAAGCGCGACCGGCGCCTTACGCCCCTGTGATCACACATCAGTGACAGAATGGAGGACCAGTCGCCGCCCCACACCACGCAGGAAAGGGAAGAAATATTGAAAGGCTGCAGCCATTTTTATTGTCTCACAAAACGTTCTCAGGTTCGAGATACCGGAAGAAAAAAAAAACAAGAAAAAAAAAAAACTGGTGCTATTTCTTCTCACCCCCCTTTAATGATTTTAGTCACGAAATACAAGCCTTCAAAGTATTTTTTGTTTAACAATACACAAAGCAACCTATATACACTCTTCATTCATCTTCTTATTATGACGTTTCATGGTAAACCGCAATTGAGAGAATCTTTTTTTTTTAATTCTTTCTAAAAGACATTTTATAAATAGTTACTTCGGCTTTTAATGGTGCTCTATATCATATTTTAAATACGTTATTTCTTTTCTCCCTCTTTTTTTGTATTGACTGCTTACATATGAAGATAATGTGAAGCCCTATGAAAACTTTTGTAATGCAAAAAAAAAAAAAAGAAAAAACAATGTCTACTGAATATCACCTCTTATCTCGATGGATGACTTGTTTGTTAACTCTCATCTGGGATTAATGAACGTATCGTATGTACTGGCCTGTCCCTGAATTTGTGTAAGCAAAACGGAGTCGTGGACATGACATCCAGGCCAGCATTTACAGTGTTGTGCTCTTCTCATCCTCATTTCGCTTTCAAAAAGCATCGTCAACCCCCTTTGTTTGTTTTTTACCACTGTATCGATCAAATTCCTCTCTGTGTTTTGTCAGACTCGTCTGAAGCCAAATGTATAACTTGATAACTGCAAAAGAAATGCATAATAGCGCATGTTTATCCATGGAAATATGCATGAGTGTTGGAATTACATCAGAGTTTAGCCTTGGATACTGCTACGCAGTGGTGGAAGAAGAACTCGGATGTTTTAAGTGAAAGTAGCAACACAATATAAAAGAAAATACTCTGTTACAAGTAAAAGGCCTGTATTCCAAGAGTAAAAAGTGCAAACGTATTGGCATCAACATAATACAGGACTTGAAGTAGCCTATCAAACGTTACTCATGTTAAAACATCTTTAAAAACCTTTTTGAATGTAGCACATCTACAAGTTCACGCTGTGCTTGTAGATCGGCTATTTTTTTTATAGACTGTAAAATAGGGCTTGATTGGTTGTATGTTTTTTTGTAATAATAATTCTAAATGATTTATAAAGTAACTTGTAACAAAAAATTTCAAATAATTGTCATGGAGATAAAAAGTACAATTTTACCTCTTGAGATGTAGCGGATTGAGATGTATTTAAAAATGCAAATACTCAAGTAAAGTAAAAGTGCCACACATTTTACTTCTGTACAGCAGTGGTTCTCAAAGTTGGGTCCGGGGACCCCCCCAGGGGTCCTTGAGGAGGTTCCAGGGGGTCCCCCCAATGAGCTAAATTTGTTAATACAGCATCACATTTTAAACCCTTTATCATTTCATAATAATTATGTTGACTGTTCAAAAATAGCAGACATGTGCATCTGCTACTTTTGAACATATTTGAAAGTGTCCCTGGCAGAGAAAGAAAAAACATTTCAGATGGGCTGCGGCCAAATTTATATACATTTGGGGGTCCATGGCACAAAGAATATCAATCTGGGGGTCCATGGCACAAAGAATATCAATCTGGGGGTCCATGGCACAAAGAATATCAATCTGGGGGTCGACGGCACAAAGAATATCAATTTGGGTGAAGATGTTTGAGAACTACTGATGTTCAGTGCTTGAGTAGATGCACTTCCACCACTGTTGCTACGTCTACCACAGCAGTATTTTGACGCCTGGCCCGGAGTGAACGCTCACATGCTGCGTCCACACGGGCAGATGCAAAGATACAGTGTACCATTCATTATCAATGGAAGCCAGCGACATGAAGATGCCACGTTTGTAGCTGCTGCAAAACATACAAAGCTACAAGAAAACGTTGAGCAGCTTCAACTACAAAGCTAATACCGTATGCTGTGTAGCTTTGCATCTTTGAATATTTTGCATCGGCTCGTGTGAACGCAGCAACAGCCTTTTCTTGTATAGCGTCTCTTGGCGGCTGGAAACTTCGGATCTCCGTATTTTAACTTTGTGTGTGTGTGTTTTTTTCCATAAACGAACGGCCTACTTGATCACACACATATCCAGCGTCACACGAAAGCATCAACAGTAGCATATCTACAAGCTCAAAACGCGGTGTGAATGTAGGTCTGCTACTTTTTTTAATTGAATCCTGGAACGCACAAGTACGTTTTGGTTTTGGACATGTGAGGTTTCCACCCGACAGAGACCAAAGCTGTAGTCCGTAGACAACACTAATATTTGAAGGACTGCTGCCTTATCCATTGACTGTTTCTTTTTCTCTCTTTGTTTTGTGTCTATGCTGCTCTCATAAAGGAACCCACAGCCCTCCGACTCCAGTTTACACAAGGACACACTGGCATGCATTCCTTTGCCAAGCATTCTTTACAATCCATATTTGTTTTGTTTTGCAGTGTGTGTGTGTGTGTGTGTGTGTGTGTGACTCTTTGTTTATGTTCCCTCGGCGATGGCTGTCCTCTTCAGTGTTGGCTTCGGGGTAAGAAAGATCACCTGGCTCTGGTTTCGTTGTCCTCGTGGGAAGCCGCGTCGTCCGGGTGATGTCATTTGGCTGTGTGTGTGTGTGTGTGTGTGTGTGTGTGTGTGTGTGTGTGTGTGTGTGTGTGTGTGTGTGTGTGTGTGTGTGTGTGTGTGTGTGTGTGTGTGTGTGTGTGTGTGTGTGTGTGTGTGTGTGTGTGTGTGTGTGTGTGTGTGTGTGTGTGTGTGTGTGTGTGTGTGTGTGTGTGTGTGTGTGTGTGTGTGTGTGTGCGTGCGAAGCGCAGGCTTTTCTAGACCACTGACCCCTAATTCCACTATAATGGAAGCCATATGACTGGGGAGGAGGTGGCATATACACGGTCCATCAAAACGAAACCAGTCTCTGCTGGCCACGCCAATGCTACTGACCAATGAGATCTCATCGACCGGCGCTATACGCACATCTTGTACGTACACTGTAGTGTAGACGGCGCCACTCATTCAACCCTGCGCACAGGCGGCCCACTTAACCACTTTCAACCTGTCTTTATCGTTGCTGTCGTGCAGGAACCTCTTGTCTCCGTTATTTTACCTTTTTTGTGTTTTAACTTTTTTCGTAAATGAATGCCCATCAGCGGTCCCCAAACGTTACCGTGCACCCCCTGTTACCTCCTGACCTATATAGGTGGCCGAAAATGATACATTTTTGATGTGATTATGGCAAATAATCACAGAATGTCACTGCACTGAGAGACATGCAGCTGCTCTATACTTCTTATAACAGTGGTTTACCGGATTTTGCCGTTTGTGTTAACCATTACCGTTTTCATGTCACGCACCCCCTAAAGGGCGTTCGCGCACCACAAGGGGTACACGCACCACAGTTTGGGAACCCTTGCCATACATGGTCATACTGCAATGTAATGTGCAACGCAAGCTCAAGCTTGTAGATTTGCCATTTATTTTTTATTTTTCCTTTCCTTTCCTTTAGTTACTACTACTACTACTTTTCTTTTTTCTTTTTTTTTAATCCTCAAAAGTAAGTTTTGGATATGAGGTTTCCACCCGACAGAAACGATAATATGCGAAATATTTTAAAAAAAAGAAAAAGAAAAATCTTCCAAATGTTTGAAATCAATTTGAATTGTTTTAGTTTTTAACTTCTATTCATTTCTTTTATGCTTGAACATTTTTTGAAAAGCAGAGCGGTCAATGCATTGCAACTCGTACTCATATTTGTTGTTTTGGCCTCCCGCTGTCCCTGTCTTCCCCGTATCGTCACGTCTGTCGCATAAGGCCCCGAATAGTACACACTCCGGAATGTTCCATGTGGGCTTTCTGTGTGTGTGTGTGTGTGTGTGTGTGTGTGTGTGTGTGTGTGTGTGTGTGTGTGTATGGGGGAGGGGGGGGGGGTGGTCAGTGCTGTGTTTTATGCCGATAAATGAACTGTACACGCCGTTCCCTACATGTTGTTTTATTGTGACTGTGTGTGCGTGTGTGTGTGTGTGTGTGTGTGCGTGCGCGCGTGCGCGTGCGTCTCTGATGTACACTGTGTGTGTACATGTTTTCCCAAGGTTTGGCTTTCAAAGCACTGTGACCTCTATATTCCCCTTTACGTTCTATCGCAGTTATACATTTTATTTTATTTTCATGTTAATCCCCCCAACCCCCAAAACAAATCCCAACTGTCAATGGAATGCACTGCTCTGCAAGACTGAACATGCTTTACCTACATTGTCCTCTAAGCGAGCGGTCAATGTGGATATAAGTATCTTATCTGACATTTGTATTGTATGTTTGCCAAAGAATTGTTTGCACTGTAATGTATGCCTCTTGACAATAATAATGATAATAATAATTAAAAAGAATAATGTAAAAACGGGCCACGTTTTGAATTGCAGCCCCCCCTCGCTGATGCCTGTGTCCTCTCTGGAGATACAGTAGAGTCTACTGTACACCGTCTACTGAGTACACGGTGGACAGTAGTCACACCGTCTACTCAGTAGACGGTGTGTCTGGACAAGTGTTAATCAGTGGTAAAGTACTCACATGTTTTACTTAAGTAAAAGTATCAACGTCACAAAAACATGCAGTAGTCCTGGTCTCTAAACTGCCTCCCCCTGGCCATCTGGGGAGTCTGATGGCGTTGAAAGGAACTGGTTGGAATAACGTGTTCCTTCCACGCACTACAGTACGTCCAACCCTTAGAGTATATTTGAATAGAGACGGCACCCGGAGGAAACCCTGAGGCGAAATGGACATAGTGGCCGAATTTGGTATTGCAGCTCGGGGCCAGCGCTGTTCCGTTGACTATCATTGCGCACGGTCGTTCACGTTATTGGGCAACACGTGAACGCTGTTTCATACATGAACGCGTGCAATGATAGTCAACGGCCAGGCGCGTTCACGATTTGGCCCAATCCATCCCAGAATGCCCTCTGTTCCTACCCGGAAGGAGGAGTGAAATCGCCTCATGCGCTTTTGAGAAAGTTAATGCAAGTGGATTGGAGGAGAAATCCGGTGCCGTCTATTCATATATACTCTAAGGTCCAACCGGGGAAACTCCTGACCCCGTGTGATGTGAAAAGAGGCAGCTTGGACTCTTCATGCATAGAAGGAAGCATGAGGTCAGTCCGTCGCTCTCCCCAGGTTGGCAGAGGAAGTGTAGCGCCCAGGATTACATTAGACAATAAGACACTGGGTGAAAAGAATGAGTTACAAAAATCTTGGGATAAGAACTGGTCAGTGTTATGCAACACGGAAGTTGAAGCTGTATATTATTGGTGTTAACTCTTCACACGACCGTCGAGTAGCCTCGGTACACAGGCTTTTGGAAATCGCGGAGGCAACCGTCTGGTAACGCGAGACTACCACTGACATGATACGTCGGCAAGTGTTTTTTTTTGCCGACGCGTCAAGTTGCAGCCGCGCGAAAGCATCATTTCCATCCACCAGCAGTTTAAAAACCCGGAAGAGACGCCTGGTTTAGCCGTTTCTTGACGCTTAAGTGTGCTTTACACCCTGTGCTCACCTCTCATCTGTTGGGATGTTTGACGCTAACGAGGTGCAACGTGAAACTTTGATGCAAATATAGACAAACAGGAAGCAGCTGTGTACCGTTTGAGCAACGCTGCTTTGTTGATCAAAGATCTTAGTCATCGTTGTAAAGCTGCTTATGAATGTGCACAATTAGTCATCATGTCTGCCGTCAAATGTTTGTGTCGGTGTGTTCTCTCATGAGAGAGAACTGCTCTTCTGGTGTTCGGGCCTCCCATGTTTCTGTTGCTGCCTGTGAGGTTTGTGGCGAATTAGCGGCCGTGCTGGAATTTGTGTCTTTCAAGATTCCTAAGGCGTGAGCGAATGGAGCGTGCCCAATGGGGCCGTTAGCTCCCCTGAGGATTGATCAGTTCAGGTCCTGACGTTGAAACTTGTGACATAAAGCAGTGGAACCATAAGGTGTCCATTACTGGCTTTAATGTTTGGAATGAAACAGTGCACTGTCTGTACACACACTCTACCTCTCTCTCTCTCTCTCTCGCTCTCATTATTCCCAGTGCCGGTTCTAGGCATTTAGTGGCCCTAAGCAACATAATATTCTGTGCCCCCCCCCCCCCCCCTGCACGACACCGCCAGAAAAATCTAAATTTGCCATGAAAATGCTTCAATCTGGTGCACTTTGAGATCAAAATTAAGAGGCTAGATCTATAAAGAACTATAGGGTTCCTTCCGTCCGTGTCCCCTCCTTTTCCGTCCCCTCTCCTACAGTGAAGGGTTCCTTACGTCTGTGTCCCCTCCTTTTCCGTCCCCTCTCCTACAGTGAAGGGTTCCTTACGTCTGTGTCCCCTCCTTTTCCGTCCCCTCTCCTACAGTGAAGGGTTCCTTACGTCCGTGTCCCCTCCTTTTCCGTCCCCTCTCCTACAGTGAAGGGTTCCTTACGTCTGTGTCCCCTCCTTTTCCGTCCCCTCTCCTACAGTGAAGGGTTCCTTACGTCCGTGTCCCCTCCTTTTCCGTCCCCTCTCCTCCAGTGAAGGGTTCCTTACGTCTGTGTCCCCTCCTTTTCCGTCCCCTCTCCTACAGTGAAGGGTTCCTTACGTCTGTGTCCCCTCCTTTTCCGTCCCCTCTCCTACAGTGAAGGGTTCCTTACGTCTGTGTCCCCTCCTTTTCCGTCCCCTCTCCTACAGTGAAGGGTTCCTTCCGTCCGTGTCCCCTCCTTTTCCGTCCCCTCTCCTACAGTGAAGGGTTCCTTACGTCTGTGTCCCCTCCTTTTCCGTCCCCTCTCCTCCAGTGAAGGGTGCCTTACGTCTGTGTCCCCTCCTTTTCCGTCCCCTCTCCTCCAGTGAAGGGTGCCTTCCGTCCGCATCCCCTCCTCTTCCGTCCCCTCTACTAGTTTCTCGACCGTCGTGCTCCCAGCAGAGTGTTACCTGGCAGCTTGAGGCAGTGCGTGGAGGACGGGTCGGAGGCAATGTGGATGGAAAGTGGACCAGGAAATGAGCTTTCCAGTGGCCGAGCAGATAAAAGCACTCCTCCTCGCTCTCCCTCCACTCTGGCAGGGAAAGCCATTATCACCCCGACGACAAGGGACCTGGCTTACTGGGAGCACTGTGTGCGTATTCCCGGCATATCCCAGACATTGGAGAGGAAGGCACGCACATTTACTCTGTGTGTGCGTGCGTGCGTGTGTGCGTGTGTGCGTTAGAGCACAGTTAGAGCATGGCAGTGATGGCCGTTTTGGGGTTGGACTAAAAAAATCCCATTCTTTTTTTTTTTCCCCATCGAGATTTACCAAGCCATCCTGGCTCAAATTAGGCACAAACGATCTTGTGAGTGATATGACAATGACTGTCAAACAGCGAAACAGGGTTTTGGTACCATTTCCCTGCACCTCCAAAACCGCTCTCACATCTGCCGCACAAACAAGACTGGTTGCACCATTTGACATACAAACTCATTTCCTCTGCACCTTCCTCGTGTCCTGGAGGCTACTCTCCACAACTCTGACACACCGGGCGTTAGCAGCACACTTTTCTATTTGTTTTTATAAGTGTTAAATAGCTCTATATTCCTATATCAATCATTGTTTGTTTGTGAACAGGGGTCTGTCCAGTTGCTATGGTAACAGAAAATACCGTACATTTTCAGGTAAATATCAGGAGAGAGAACAGATTATCTCCCCTGAAAACATCAATTTGTTTTTGTTCTGTGCATGATAATCTGAGTGATGCTGTGCAATGAAGTTCATTCTGTACAATCAGACAAAAAGAAAAGCCTGTCTAGAACTCAACTCTCAGTGTGATTGATGCGAGACTTGACCACATGAACCTTATCGTCCCTATTTTGGGCATATCTAAATAGGTGAAAAAAGCCGATCTACAAACTCACAGCGCGTCACAATGTGATGTTGTGTGTTGTGAACTTATAGATCAGCTATTATTACAAAGAGATTTGGTGCAGATGGGAAAAGGAACGGGGCCAAGTATAGATCCCTGGGAGACACAGGTCAACAAAGCATATAGGGTTTAAGAGGTTAAGTACTAATTTCTATAGCCTCACGTTACACCCTTCTAACACATTCCATATCTTGAACTGTCTACGGAATAGGGAGTGGGGTTCTTATTTCTTTCAGGGGTTGGACAGCTGCATAAAGCCTGGCTGCTCTGCACGCCGCTCTCTTCCCAGTTCCCACTCTCATCACATGCTGGAATTTCATTTAGGCAATTTGGCTCTCGGCGTTGCACCTCTCACAAGCCAAGGTGGAGAATTCTTTCCCCAGCTCGCTAATGGAATGTCATTCTCATTTCCAGAGCGAGGCGGATGAATTGGGGAAGAGAAGTGCTGTGCTGTCCCGCTGGGGGAAAATAGGCTACGCGTTGCGAGACTCAAAGGAATGGAGGGGGGGATGCCTTGTCATCCTCAGTGGGAGGGAAACGTCAGGAGATGGCCTCCCACTAGCATCGCTGGCTCTCACACATGAAACCTGCAGCGTTTATAATGCAGGTGCACACACTTTTACTGTGTAAACCAGGACTGCGTTCGCTGCTGTCGAGGGATAAACCGCTTGTTCAAGAAGGCTTTGCCAGAAAACACTTCAGCTCTTTAAACAAGTCATGTACTGTAGATTCCAAAAATGCCGTTTTGACAGAATAAAGTGATCCCACTTCCGGATCTGGTTTCCCGAATTGCAAAA
The DNA here is from genome assembly GCF_964188405.1 of Protomyctophum parallelum. Taxonomy (NCBI): domain Eukaryota; kingdom Metazoa; phylum Chordata; class Actinopteri; order Myctophiformes; family Myctophidae; genus Protomyctophum; species Protomyctophum parallelum. The sequence continues at coordinate 34,986,988 of NC_139718.1, read as the reverse complement.
TCTCCAGATTCTACAGTCTGGCCATTATGCTCTGCATGATGTGCTGAAAACCTCCTGCAGTTTGAGGATATCGTGGAAGATTTATGCACACCTATAGCGTGTGGATTTGTGTCCCAAGTGTAAGATGGGAGTTGGGACATGCTGAGCGGTGTGCCACATACACACTGCTCATGATGCTCAGTCTTGAATGGGAGGTGGCCGCATGGTCTCTGCAGTGAGACAACACGGACTCAAAATACCTCCATCAGTCCTCCTGATGATGACCCATGAGGTCTCCGGCATAATCCTGCCTTACTGTGGCCAGAGGAAGCTCCAGCTGACACAAACACGTGGACACCAAAGGGACAGGACATGGGTTAAAGGTAAGTCCTGTCCTACTATTTGTCACATACATTGCTGTACGCGGCGAGTCTTAACCGGCCACCCTTGTCGTCGGGAGCCACGGGTGAGTCTTAGCCGGCCACGCATGTGTCGGACAGTCGGACTGCAGCATGTCAGACTGTTAGTATGTCGGACCAACGTATGCGCCCTGTATAGTTGCCACCCTGGCGTCCCTCCCATGTGGTCTCCTTCAAGGAAGATGGGAGATCATAGCGGTCAAAAACGACATGGATTTCACTATAATGTTTGGTCTTTGTTGGCAGGGGAAAACCTTCAGTGGTAGCATTCTGCAGTTGCTGATCAACATGACCAAAGTCATCACCAGTCCACTCCTGGTTAGACAGCTTTTTGTGTGGCAACGAGCTTACTAGAGATTGAAATAAATAAATCAAACATCCATGAGTTTTAACGGCTCAGTGAGGTTTAACCAACATCGACTCGCGTAGTATCTTGTACTGTACCATAGCCACTATAGCCAGATGATCAGAGATCTCCACCAATGAGATGGATATCTCTGATCATTTGAATACGGTTTAATAATGACCATGGAGAAAATGTAAACATAATGTGAAATCTTTGTACGATAATACTATGAATATATATATTAACCACATTGAGCCTGAGATAAATAAATAAAATCATCAAAATGTCCAAATGTTCAAGTTTTTCCAATTTCTTTTTTCCTTTTATAAATGGCAGATCTACAGGCTGTTTCTGTGCATTGTTCCTGGGGAAATGGCACTTCCACAGCAGAGGTCCTCAAACTCCAGTCCTTCATTTGAGTCCCAGCTTTATTGTCACTCCAAATGTTTAAGTTACTTCTAATTAGATTTATGGCTGTAACTCAATGCCAAATGAATTGTGACATTTGACCCTCTTTCCCCTTCTGAGGAGAAGAGCGGGGTGGGGGAGCAAAATGCCAAGTTTCTTTTTTCTGGGTCTATTAACAGGCTAAACGGCATATCCTTTCACTGCAATAAAGATAAAAAAGCAGGTCCGTTAGACTAGACTCGAGGATGGAAGGTGCGTGCGTGCGTGCGTGTATCATAGTTGGATAGCTGGGGGAAGCAAGCACACAAATCTTATGAAGTAATTGTTACTGCTGCTATACAAAAGCCAAACTAATCTCATCTGTGGCTTGACTGACTACCCAGAAGACCATGGTTCACATTGCGAGTGTAATGGACCCTTACTGTGTGGGTGACGCCAAAAGTTCCTCTGTGTTCATTTACCTCTGAGAGTATACAGATGTAACCAAATGGACCCGGGAGGGTCAATTTGAGTATACTCTCAGAGTTAAAGGAACACTCGGGAGTTTGCGGTGTGGCAGACTGATCATCGCTGCCTGGCTGATTCACTGAGATGGCATGATAAGATGGCAGTGTTACTGGCTGACTTCATGACTACAGTGCATTCCTCAGTGGAGTCCAGCAGGGCCCGGTGTCAGGCCCACTACTAATCCTCTCAGATTCAGATGGAGCTCTAATTAGCTCTCTAGCTTCTAGACCTGAAATGCACAGTGGTTTTCATTGTGGGGGGGGGGAATTAAAACGGATGAGAAAAATAATGGTTAGGGATGTATACTGTATGTGAATACATGTACTAGAATCTTGCGTCTAACGCCACACTGTCCGTGTTGTTGTTTCTTCGTGCCACACGTGTGCGCCGCAGTGCGATCAGAGTGTGTGTGTCTTTGGCCACGTGTGTTTTCCGTGCTGGGCAGTTTGTGTGTTTTTTGTTGTTCCGTGTGGTTTCTCCATGAATATCGTGTGTCCGCTGCTCCGTGGTGTTGTTTCTCTGTAAACGTCGTGTGTCCACTGCTCCGTGGTGTTGTTTCTCTGTAAACGTTGTGTGTCTGCGGTCGGACCGTGCATATTCTCGGGCCAGCACATCACAGAAAGGGAAACCACAGAGTTGAAAACGCAGGGGTGCGGTCGGTGACGTATCGCGGCCACGGAGCACAGGCATAGGTGGCTGGTCCATTCATTGTCAATGGCATTTCATGTGTTAAGACAACGTTTGTGTTTAGACACACACACACACACACACACTAAAAGCTGAACTGGACATAGGAGGCCCTCAAATATAACACATTACGCCATTTTGCAATGGGGATAAGTTTATTTGGAGGTCCATGGTGGAGCCCTGTCCTAAGGGCATGCAAGCAGAATCAGAACCTGTAATACACACACACACACACACACACACACACACACACTGCAGAATGCATGCACACACATGAGCATTCCTGATCCTAACTTTTTGTGTGTGTGTTTTTAACGCCCCCTAATTGATCATACTATAGTGTCACACAAAAACATCAAAAGTATCAGATGTGCGAGCTCGAAGCACGGTGCGAAGTGACACGTTTAGAGCTCGTCGATCTGCTGTGTTTGAATTCAAAACCTGAACAGTAACAGGTTTGGACATGTGAGGTTTCCGCCCGACAGAGACGATATACACACACACACACACACACACACACACACACACACAGGCCTATATCTTGCGCCACCCCTTACAACTTATCCCTAAACCTTTTTGCCATTTTTCTTTACTATTTTGAAAAACCTTTTAAAATAGTTAAAATAGTCGATCTACAAGCTCACAACGTGTCGATGTAGATCGGCTAGTTGAACTATTTAAAAATGTTTTTCAAAATGGTAAAAAAAAAAAAAAAAAAAGCAAATAAGTTTAGGGATAAGGTGTAAGAGGGGGCACAAGATAGGGCCCATACTACTCTTAGCACACACTTCCAACGCCCGAAGCGACAGACGTACCTGTCTGCAGACCTATTAATTCATCTGCTACAGCCTTGGAACTCAGAGAACTATTTGGACTGAAGAGAACACACTTGGCTATGAATGGAAATGGTGGAAAAATAACTCAACGTTTTTACTTCAGTAAAAGTATCAATACTGCAATACAGAATTCAAAATGTACTTAAATTATGCAGAATGTGCCATTTCATGTTTATATAATATGATCTATAATAATCTTTTGAATAGCAGATCTACAAGCTCACAATGTGTCACATAGCGACGCATTGAGCTTGTAGATTTGCTATTTTCAAATAGCCAAAATGTTATGTATTGGGCTGAAGTGGTTAATGTATGTTTTGTCATAATAAAATCTACAACATAACTAGTAGTAGTAACTAAAGTTTTCAAATAAATGTAGTGGAGTAAAAGTACAATGTTTGCCTCTGAGATGTAGTGGAGTAGAAGTAAAATTACTGGAAATTGGAAATACTCATGTAAAGTCAAGTAAAAAATACCAAAAAATACTAGTATTTGGGGTGTGAGCAAAAAGTGCCTCACACAGTCATCGCCAATTAGACTTGGATTCTTCGCACAAGTCAGCAAATATGTGGATGTGAAGATTCTTTTATGAGGGGAATTCTTCTGATATGTAAACACATATCTCTTGCACAAGCCAAAGCCCCCGCTGTGTGCCAAAATGTGAGATTTACAGGCGCTACACTGAAGCGGTACAATGGAATCCAGCAGAGTGTGCACGTGTGTGTGTGTGTACACACACACACGCGTACACACACTCTCTGCTCCAGGTTTCACAGGTCATTGCTCTTTGGGTTCCAGTTCAACATTGTAATATAAATTTATTTTTATTTTTCAACAGGAAACAACAGCAGGAAACCGTAGGAAACTATTCAATCTTTTGAATAATTCACGACTCCACTGCACTCATCCCGACAACAATGAGGCGTACGGCGACACTGCAACGGTCACTCCGCAGCCCACACATCAGTGAGTCACACAGCACACGAGTCATGCCAATAATAGAGCGGGAACAAAAAAACTAAACAAAACAAAAAACACCTCTGTGTTAGGCTCCAGTCACACATCAGCTGCTCTGACCCCCCCCCCCCCCCCCCCCCCACCCCTCTCTCTCTCCCCAGAACAGCGATAGAGCAGGCGTCTTTTATGTGCAGTGACTGGAGCCTTAAACTGCAACAATGCAAATGCAGCAGTGTGCGAGTGCATCGGTCTAATTGTTGTTGAGCTTACGAATGGCCTGTGGTCAGGAGCTGGTCCTTAAATCATGGTGGGGTCGCTGTGTGTGACTGTGCGGTGAGGCCGCCCTGCTGCGGACCACAGGGAGAACGGCGTCCTCGTCGACGAGGGCGTCGCCCAGGCAACGACTAGACCTCATCACGGTGGGAGGTCAGAGGTCTGAACGTTTTGGAACAGCGGTTCTCGAACGTTTTCATTTCAAGGACCCCCCAAGTTTGGTATGTATTAGGCCCATGGATGGACCCCCATAAATCATATATGTATATGAATCTGTACACTCTCTGAGTTATGGACCTGTAAGGGTAGATTAGATGTGGTTCCTAACTAACTGTCATTTAACTGAGGACCCCTCTCAAGGACCCAACTTTACTAGACTCCGCGCCCATACCAAACTGTAACAACCTCTTTTTCAACAGTGCACCGGTAAACGTTGACAAGCGTCGTTGAAGTTGGTGTCGTGTGATGATGGTAAGGCAAAGGCCACACTGCACCTTCCATTGTCCGTTGGTGACCTCCTCCAATTCAGGACAATGTAGCCTGTAGTCTGCCTCGACTCGAAACAACAGGACATAGCCAGTCTTCTCATTGGCTGTCCTATTAGCAATCCACTGGACAATCTAACCGCACACCCACACGTGCACACATCCTCTGTTAGATCCCCCCCCCCCCCCCCCTAGCCCTTCGTACAGTATATGTGTACATTTCCACCCACATGCAAACATACTATATCCAAACATATCTGTGCACACTTATCCAACAGTACCAAACAAAGAGCTTCTATAGCAGGAAGTAGTAGGAGTTTGCAGTGACCCGGCCAGTAAGTGAAGTTGCAAAAACAAGCAGCCGGTGGACTTATATAAATGTCACGCTGACTTGGAAAGCATTCTTCTGCACCAGTTTCTGAGATGTTTTCTTCTTCAAGATGGAGCCTGGGACTCGTGCCAAGTCGGACAATAATTAGTCTGTGCCGTTCCTCCCAGCCATCTGGCAGGGACACAGCTTTTTCAGGCTACATGCATGTCTGTTTCATGTACACTATTACAAACAAACAGGCATGCTAGCCTACGCTTTGCCACAAACCAGATAAAGATGAAGGGGTGGCAGTGACTCAGGAGTTAGAGTGGCCAGGAGGTTAGTGGGTGAATGTAAAGTGTTTCAGATGAAAGCGTGGTATAAATGCCAATGACAATGACACATTTTTGTTTTAATATAGCTAGATATTAACAACTAAACCCTATACTTAGAGTAGTTGGCCAGGGTCCTGCAGGGCTCTGTACTTGGTCCGCACCACACTAAAGCTCACAATGTATTGTGATGCACTCTGAGCTTGTAGATCAGATAGAGTATCTCACACGCACACACACACACACACACACACACACACACACACACACACACACACACACACACACACACACACACACACACACACACACACACACACACCAAACATCTGTGTTTGGTATTGAGAGCATGAAAACAATGGCATGGCAGAGGGGGCATGCATGCTTCTACAGTGAGAGCCTCCAAGGCCCTAGGTGCTCGCTGACAATGATGAATCATGGGAAAATGAGTTACAGGTTCGTGGCTCGAGTCGTAAGGAATGATTTCATCATCAAATACCAGATGTTTAGCGTAATGTACTCTGAGGCAGTTGGGGGAGAAAAGAATTACCCCTCGCAGAAGGCGCCAGTGATCGACTTTGAGTGAATTAATACCCGAAGAAGGTACTTTTGCTTTGTGAGTGTATAGCCACGGTGGCGCCAAAGATGGCATCTGATGCTACCTCATTTTAGCATGTCCATAACATGAGACAGAGAAAGTTTCAGTCAGGAATTAGCCTGGGGCTAAAGAGGTTTTAAATCACTGCAGTCAAATGGTCTTTTTACACGGTGTCACTCTGCTGAAGATAAGAGAATGCTCATATATCACTGGATAGTGGATAAGATGCAGGCACGTGCACACATAGACATCAAAGGGGACTTGAGCCCCTGCCCTTTCACCTGTCTGTAAGAAACTGCCCTCTCCAGATCATGAATGCAGCATTTACTATGGTGAAAGAAAGGCAAATTCCCCCATGTCCATGCCTTATCCGAACACGGCATGCCTTTTTCCAAACTCTCCTGAACTCGAACACAGCATTTTACGGTGAAAGAATGTGCAGAAATCCATGTCGTATGCCTTCAGTAGCTAAAGAGTGCATGTCGCACCCCGAAAATGGCTGATCTACAAGCTCTCAACGCATTGCAGTGCGACGCGTTTTGAGCTTGTACTGTAGATCTGCTATTTTCGCCAATTTTGGCCAAAAGTGCCCTTTTAAAGAATTTCAGCCCCTGCTTCTAGCATTCTCAATGCACGTCCCTGATAAGATGTTTGACCAGTGGTGGAAGAACGGCTCAGATTGTTTACTTGTAAAATGTGTTCACATGGTCAGAATATACTTAAAGTACCAAAAGTAGCCTAAAATAATTAATAAAAAATGTTTTCTACATGTACACAAATCTTTCGAAAATAGCCGATTTACAAGCTTGCTCAAGATTTCCTTTGGACTCACACGTAGAAGCATATTTGTCGTACTGTATCTGCATCATGGACATGATGCTTCTTCAGTCTCTAGCTCTCTGGGTTTTCATAATTCACTAGATGAGTACATCAATGGGGTTTGCATGAGCTGTCAATTGACCACCAGCCCTAGGCCTATATAATTATCTCCTGTCAATTGAGTCAAAATAATGAAGACACAAAAATATATTAACCAGAGGACTGAGGACATCCAGTGGTAGAAAATGTGATGGCAATGGCAAGTAGTGACTTAATCTCTGTCTCACTCTCTCTCTCTGTCTCTCTCTCTCACACACACACACACACACACACACACACACACACACACACACACACACACACATGCTGATTTGATTTGACAATGAAGATCGATGTGATACTGTAGATACTGTAAAAAACCTGCCTTCATCTCTGAAAAGGTATATGTACAGCATAGCAGAAGACGTTTTGGGAGTGGAGGTGACAGATGTAAAGAAAGAAAGAAGAAAGAAAGAAAGAAAGGCTTCCAAATGTTAATGGTTTTGAGACAAATTAATTAATAGTAAATAATTCATATTTATAATAAAGTAACAGTGCATATCTGAGTCAATATTTATAGCATAATGCAATGTGTTTTATCACTGACCTATGGAGTGATGCATAATGCATACTGTAATGATGATACAGTACAGTCCAGCTGGAAGAAAAAAATATAATTTCTTTTCAATTATTTTCGTGAAAATTCCGCCATTTTAGCCGTTTCTAAATTTTAGCAGTTGCTATCGTTTTTCACGAAATTCGGTAATGGTAGAGGGCTGTGAGGATCCCTCAGGAACTGAAGCTCTCACACTCATTCTCAAAACACCTTTGACCTTCAGATCTCTCGGTGAGTAAATTGTTTGGCCATGTCACAGAAATTGCATTTCCATAAATGCGAATTGAGTGTGACTCTGGTTACAGGACTACAGCGTTGACAGAAATGAGCAGGTTCGGGCTGACCTAGGGCCTAGGTATAATCTAATTAAAACCCACATGGGCAAGCCCATTTGTGATCATTTGTATGATGATAAGAGATCCCCTCCCTTCACACAAATGTGATTTTTTTGTATTACTTATAGATTTCTTTCTTTTTGGGCTTGCCCTCTGGAAATAAATGCTGCCCACCTCCGGCCGTACCCTAACCAAATAGGCCTATGGAGTCCAAGCAAAACTATGACGAGCTTCTGTGACACACCTGTAAGCTTGCCAGGTTTCCACGTGGGTCACAGAAAAGGAAGGTTCGGTAGGCCAATCAGGGGCAAAGTAAACGTTTGTTTTCTCATTCCAATAAAGCTCCTTTGAATTGAATTGACAAGTCCCGGAAAATACGCACTGTGATTGGCCAGTAGTCACTTTGAGCGGCAGTGTGGCCAGCATGCCTTCTGCACTTCCGCTTGATTGGTGCCACAACATTTCAACATAGAACACTTTGTTTAAAGAAACAAACTTTATTTTCTCACTTCTTCATTCATGGCTGATATTTTGATTTGAATGCACTTCATATTAATACTAGGCTACATAATCATAGCATTTTCAGATATTAACTAAACAAAACGGTCATGTTTCAAGTCTGTAGTCACAGGGCAGGAAAGCACTTTAATGTACTGAATTGTAATGGTAACTATGTACACATTATGCAACAGACTGAAAACTATCAATAGACTTATTTGCAGCCATTGCAGGCAGATTATTTTATTACCTTTAATGTACTGTATGTGCTATACTGTATGTGCAGCTATGTGCAAATGATTTAATACATTCAGACGTGCTTTGAATTAATGTCTGTCGTCACTGTGATTAAAACTGTCAATGTAATTCAGAACATAAAGTGTTCTAGGGCCATGTATTTGGGTTTCTCCAGTGAACCTCTTTGTTTGTTCTGTGATTACGTCACACAGAGGCAGAACCAACGCAGAATGACCTGTTATTTAAACAATAATTCAATAATTATGCTGGAAAACAATCACAGGCCACAACTTTCCCATATTGTCATTGGATCGAGCTGAAAATGCAAACAGAAAGACAGTTCAATAACACCTACAGTAAATACAGAACTAGAAATTCTAGAAATCTCTAGATTAAAACCAACCTCAAGTGATTAAACGTCCCCCACCCCTTTTTCCTCCCCAATTTAGTCATTATGCCATTAGGTCTTCGATCCCACATTGTCTCTTGACTGCTGTTGTACTGTAGGCCTACTGGCTCACCTGCCTGTGACCACCTAGTACCTCCATCCTACTCCTCCCAGGCAGGCACCGCACTACCTGGCGTCTCTCCCTCGCACATGGGCCAATTGTGTTCAGATAGACGTTTGGCCAAACAGGCTGCACCGCGATAGATTTGAACCTAGACTCTGCGGTGGTGGGTGCGTCTGTGTCACCCGAGATCCCTGAACCGTAGCATTTGAATAGACTGTGGTATTATTAAGCGTACTTTCCTCAGCTCCCCTCAGACAGCATCATACAATGTCATACCAAATTGTTTGGATGAGGAAGAAAGTCAGTTGTTGTGGAAGGAAAAGTTGTACCCAGCAATGTTGTTCTCTTAAGAGAGTTGTAACATTCTGCAGGGAGTTGTAACCACTGCATCCTTATGCTGTGAATGACGATCCATTGTCGTTGTTGGACCCGTCCATGGACTTACGGCCCGAGACGTAAGCATTGGATGTCGCGCGTGACGAGCGACCAGAATAGATGTACCTCTTGCTGAGGCACCAGAGGTCCTGCAGTATCTTCTGAAAGTGGTTCCTGAACTTGACGCCAATGAAGGCATAGAGGACGGGATTGAGACAGCAGTGAAGGTAGGCTACACTCCTGGTGATGGCCAGTGCTCGGAGCATTATCCTCTCTGCCCGGCAACTGCTCTCCTTAAACAGGGAAACGGTGCGGTTCAGCAGGACCACACTGTAGGGCAGGTGGCAAACGACAAAGACCGCGACGACTGCCAAGACCACACGGACTGCCTTGTGCCTCTGGGTGCGCTGCACTCTCAGCAGGGTGCACACGATACTGGAGTAGCAGAAGACCATGACCAACAGAGGCAGCAGGAACCCAAATGACACCAGGAGGCTGGGAACCAGCACCTTCATCAGCCTCGCAGTGGCGTAGTGACTGAAAGACGGCTGACACGTCACGGTCACAGCCTCGGTCTCCAGGTCTCTCTCCTCGAAGCGCTCAGAGAAGACGATCGTGGGAATGGACAAACCTACAGCCAACAGCCAAACGGCAGAGCAGATGAGGCGGCTGTACATCATGGCTGTCGAGCCGCGGATGCCAAAGGAACGCCTGGCCTGTACTATGGCGACATAGCGGTCGCCGCTGACGCACGCCAGCAGGAGCATGCCGCTGTAGAGGTTGATGCTGTAGGCCCCTTGTAGCATCTTGCACGCCGCGGAACCCATCGCCCAGTCGTGCTGCTCGTTGTATATGATGAGCGGAAGGGCCACCACGAAGAGCAGGTCAGCCACGGCCACGTTTAGAAGGTACACGTCGGTCATGGTCTTGGTTCTCTTGTAGAAACTGTAGGTGACAATCACCAACAGGTTCCCGATCAGACCCAGAGCACAGATGAAAGAATGGATATATGTCTGCACGATGACTTCCACCGGGTTAGGATCGAGGTTGCAAAGTCCTGCAGGCCCCTCGTCAGTGTAACTGTAATCTGGAGTACTCACTGCAGTTAGTGCACTATAGATGTCATCAAGGTTTGGAGCCTCTGTAGCCATGTTTTGAATCTGTAAAATAAATAGATCACCCGTAAGCATATGTTATACTTTGTCGTATGACAAGTATTGAGTACTCTTTGAGGAAAACAGAATAAAACCAAATAATTTAACCATGCACATGAACCCAACATCCCTAGGAAAAAGGTTGTAGACTGTGCAACTTTGTGTCTTCTACTTGATGTGATTGGCACATTTTTTGTTCTACTTTTGACAACACACAGGTGCATTGTGGTGGTTGAGCTCTGTGTTTGTTTGATCTTTAGATCAAAGCCCTTGATCAGTACATCTCAGATGGTGGAGATTAGCATTGAGGTCACACAATGCCAACACAGTTACATCTGCGGCTATGGCAGCCTGACATGAGATGAATTGATGAGCATGATGAGTTTAAATGTGCAATTTAATGTTCACAGCAGCATTAGTATTGTGGTAGTCCCAATTCACATTTATTTTACATATTATTTCTGTATGATTTCAGTATAGCACAAAATGTTCTGGTTTTGCGAATAATGTTTTGTGAATTTGTTGGTATCTCTTAAAAAATGAATTCATTTCACTTCTCCCTATTATAGGTCAACAGGAAGAATGTACATGGTAGTCTATTGTAATAGCCGCTGCCTCATTAAGGGAAGTGTTTCAACGTGGCAAATGTATGTAGGTGTAGTGTGGTGATATTATTATGAGAACACTCTAATAGACGTTCACCGAGTCCAAACTACTGTGAAATATCTAAATATCATATCAGTCCCCTCCTTCTTTATGACTTTATCTGTGAAACAAGTCTGCGACATTAACATAACATTAATATTTTACTATATCATTTCCCCATGATGTTTGCAGAGATCAGCAAAATTCAGCATGTATTATGAATGTTAAAACTAATATGTAATTACTTACCAGACAGAAACAAGCTCTACGGCGATCTCAGATATGAAACTTATGAAGAGTCTGACAAAGTTTAACAACTTGTGGCGTACAAATACTGCTGGACACTATAAAATGCTCACAAGCTGCTGAATAGGTATGAACTGTAAAGAGCTTAGTGGAACAGATTTAACTCAACTGGTAGACCAAAAATAACTAACAAAAACAACTGCCACATCTCTAGTTTAGTAGCCTACAGTAGCTACTTATCTGATCTCCCTGCTCTTGATCTCAAGCTCTCATCCGCATTCACAGCCCACCTGTTTACAACAAAGCTTACCTGTTATCTCGTGTGCGCCCCCTGAGATGACGCACAGAAAACACCTTTGTAATCACATTTCAGCTAGCATGCGATGGGGAAAACCCAGCCTGGCATATTCAAATCCAATCATACATCATGTCAATGCTGTTTCTTACTTATGCTTCTTTCACCTATACGCAAAATTGTACTGTCTTTTCTGCAGGCTGCAGTTGAGCTTGCAGGTGTAGACATCTTTTTCAGCCTGATGTTTTGTTTAAGATCGATGCTTTTGACGATGATATATTCACACCAGTTCCATTAAAAATAAGTGCAAACTGCACTTTGGATGCAGTTTGGATGAAGTCTGGATGAACAAAGTTGTCTGGAAATTCTGTAATGATGTGATCTCATATACACTACAATATTGCCTGGGCAGAAAATATCTGATATATCAGGCATTTACATCACAGAGAATTAACATTTACCATTTATCTTTGGTAAAAAAAAGGAAAAAACTCCATACTCAACATAAATGCATTAAAAAAAGCTGTATTTATAGACTATACATTACATGAGGCAAATTTTCTCCTTCCCAAATATGTAGGCCTGGCTATACTTTAAAGTGAATTATATTTAGCCTACAAGCAGACACCAACATTAAAAATATGCACCTACTGTATACTACTTTCCAGACCACCAAATCGGGGGTTTAGCCTACATTGCCAATGAGTTTTCTCAGGTGAAAAAAAAGACAGAAGTAGTGTCCAAATTATTGTCCAAATAACAGGTAGGCTGTAGTGTGCTTTGTTGTACTTTATGTTGTGTGTAGTGCCTGCCAGGCCCTGCCTACTGCCTACACAATGGATGTCAGTGGATGTCAGACCAGCACAAACAATAGGCATGTCTTTCTTTCAGATGACCAGCAGATGATGCTATTGCTATAGATGCATTAGAAGCGGCATAGAAGCAGCATCCAGCTGTCAATTTTGATGATGGCACACACACACACACACACACACACACACACACACACACACACACACACACACACACACACACACACACACACACACACACACACACACACACACACACACACACACACTGCACACACATAGGCGGCGGGTGCGTTTTACCTTTGGGTAGGCTACAGAATTGCGTTGGGGGGGCCGCCGCGGATTTATTTATTTATTTATTTCCCAAATGGTCTAAAAATGAGTTATTTAGCATACTTTTACCAATGAATTAGCCTATACACAGACAGCGACTGATCAGCCTATTTTGGACGATAATGGGTCTTTTCTCGAGTCAGTGTGTAGTAGTCTGTGTAGGGTTAGGTCTCTTTGGTGAATTCTTGATCAGTGTTATTATGTCACGACTCAAGAACAACTACAAAAGAAACCCGATTAGCATTTTAATACTTTTTAACACCTCTTGGACGGCCGGTGTCTCTCAAGACTGTTGCCTCCCAACAATTGAGGAACAACAGGGGAGGCGCTGTTTTCCCGAATATTTGACGATGGGATTCTCAGATTGCCGGCGGAGAGGTCCAAAATGTTCGGAATTCCCAGAAAATATGTAATGTAAATGTAAAATGTCCACGAAAATCTTCATGGGGGCCTAAAGGGGCCCTGGGAGTCTTCATGGGGGCTGTGGCCCCGTGGCCCCCACAGACTCTACGTCGTTGGCTCACTGACTCTAATTCAATGTCTTATGATGATTATGAATATAATGAAATGTAAATGTGTTTTATAAACCCATGGGGGTTGGGCACTTTGTGTGCAGAACACGAAAATAAAATAATCAATCAAAAATCTATCAACAATCAATCATAGCAAAAAGAGTTGAAAGTGAACAGCGCCAACGTTGTCCAGTTGAAAATGAACTACGCCGACACGCCATCCATACGCCGTTGATACGCCGTCTCTCTCTGGACGGCGTATCAACGGCGTATCAACGTCCGCTCACGCCGTCGGACAGTTTTGGACTATTTTTGTGTTTTCAGACAGTTGAAAGTGAACTGAAAATGAACTACGCCGACACGCCGTGCACACGACGTTGATACGCCGTCTCTCTCTTGGACAGCGTAGTAACGGCGTATGGACGTCCGCTCACGCCGGAAATGTAAGAGATTTCCTCAGTGATAGAATGAATAAGTTACAGCTATATCTTTAATGCATTTAACAGATGGAATGGATTATTACAACTAGGCCTAGTCTTTAGTGGATTTATTTGATACAATTAAGCGATGGAATTAATCATTATAACTAAATGTCTTTAGTAAAGAAGTCAAATGTAAATAAACATTTATATTAAAATAGCTTAAAACGTGACAAATTTATTTGTCTGTGCTTGTTAGTGGTTGCCCGAATGGGCAACCAGACTCTAGTAATTGTAACACTTTATTAGTGTGGTTGCCCTGAGGGCAACCATACTATTGCTTTAGTGACCTTTTATTTATTATTATAGATAAACTTTATTTTGTCCCGTTATACCTCCCACAGTTTTTGTCGCACGCACTCGAGCCATATGTCAAAACGACGGGCTACATCGGGAATCGTGTGCTCGTATTTTGCTAAGACAGTTGTTGTTGTTGGATAGTTTAATTGATATGAATTAATTAGTGCATTAAATTTCTCCATAGACATGAATGGGAAAATGCAAAAACTCACTTTCAAATATTTTTTCCTCTGAGACCGTAAGGGCTATACTTACAAGAATTGGAGGAGAGATTCATAATAATTACTAAAATTAATGACCTTAGAAGTATATCGGTCGGCCTCATGGTGGCGCTATAACAGCCAACTTTACATTTTTGGCTATAACTCTTGAACTGTAGGTCGTAAAATCAAAATGTTTTTTTCCATGGATTCCTTGGGTCATGACGCATCTCCCCATATAGGCCACGCCCATTTCCGCCATGATAGATTTTCCGCCATTTTGAATTTTGTCCAAAACACACTTTTTGCTTTTCCTCCTACAGATTCTGTCCAAATCCCACAGAAATCGGCACACATGATCTCTGGACCTATCCGATTAAAACACCAACTGCAGAATTTTGGTAGTGCGTATCGTTCGGCCGTAATCGTCTTCCGAAGTTAGTAGAAGGGGCCTATATCACAAAAAATGCCATAAATCACGAACGGAATGTCCAATCCATCCCAAACTTGAATCACATGTCCGGGGTGGTTCAATCAACCAAGTTCTAAAAGCAATTCCATTTTCATCCATAGGGGGCGCCGCAAATGCGATAAATGTAACCGTTTGTCGCAAAACCATGAATTTCGGGGGTTAAATCCCCTCCCAATTACTTACGCATGATCACAGGGGTGACGCGACATTGTAATTGGCTGGCAATATTAGTGGGAGGGCCACTGCGGCAACCACACTCTGCAATTTTTTTAAATTGCGAATTTTCTAGTTGACTTTAGGTTTGGTTCTTCGTCAGGTCTGGCTCTTTAGTCCACTCCACTGGTAACGTATTCGCCTTGTTGATCCGGGGTCCGGGTTCGCCTCCCAGCTGTTAATGAACTGAACTCAATTAGAACTTTTAATGATTTGCGAGTTCAAGGTTTAAAGTTAAAGTTAAATGTTGTTATCTAAAATGCCTAACAACACCAACGACGGAAACATCTAGCTGCCCTCTGAACACTAGCTAGCCGCTTTACACAGCGAGTGAGCTGTACCTTACATAAGAAATGCATGCATTCGTTATTTGATCCCTGCATTACATCCAACTGGTGTCATCATCATATACATTTTTACAGTCACCAGGGGGCGCTCTGTACCAAGATCTGATGACGAACTGGAAGAAAATGTATGGTGTGTGTGGTCCTGTTGATTGAGCTGAGCAGGAGCCTGGACTCAAGGACATCAATCCATCCATGGGGAAGTCAGAAGGTGAAAAGGAGGAGGAAGCAGCCATGGCGTCGCATTCCCCTCAGCTGTATGGATGTATTGTGTCAATCCACTCTCTGGAGTCTGGAGGTGATGGAAGGAACCCATCATCAGCCACACACAGCGACAGATACAGGTCCAGGCGGTCCAGTGGACACCTCAATGTTAAATTAGCATCCCCAAAACGTAAGTCTATGCTTTGGGAAATCGTTGGAATAATAAATGTAAAGTGCATATGATTTGAACATGCCCAGTAGATCTTTAAAACAACTTTATTGACCCTTCAATTCCTTGTTTATCCCCAAAATGACTGTACATAACAGGTTTTTTATTTTGTAGAAATATAGGGCTATAAAACATATATAGTGTATTTGGACACTCATTTATCAAAAAAAGCAGGTGCCCAATGTACCGTTATCCATCATCTAACTGTAAGACACATGCAATCAACATGCTTCCTATGCTTATACATTTATTTTACGTTTATCCTTTCATTCATCGTTCATCGTTTATTTTTATTCATCGTTTATCCTTTCATTCATCGTTTATTATAACTACACAAGCCTTACATTATATTTGGGCTAATCAAAATGAGCTTACTTGAGTTTACATGATCTTGTAAATCTATTTCTTCTATTTTAATGCCTGGATTGACTGAGATACAACTACTCTCATCACAGCTGCCTAGCATCATCTTCTCTGAACCACAGCATCCTCTGGTGTTGGCAGCGGTTACTTATGAGGATTGACAATTCATTTTGATTTGTATAATTTCTGTTGTCCGTATGCAGCAAAATGGTGCATTTATATAGCACCTTTGTCCAAGGCACTTTACAGAGATTGTGCATCACATTCACAGTCACACACCAACGCTGGAGGAAACCATGCAAGGCACCAACCTGCACATCGGGAGCAATTTGAGGTTCAGAGTCTTGCTCAAGGCCGCTTCAACACTAACTTTGGAGGTTTGAACTGGGAACCTTGCGGTTCCAATCCGGTCACTCTAGCCCTGAGCCACCACCGCCTGCCAGTACACCTAGTACGCCTGTGTTTCCCCTCTTCATGCAGGCAATATATAAAACTATTTGATATATTTTTCCATAGCTTCAGAACCTAAAGGGCACGAGGCGAGCATTCTGACAGCATTCTGTTAGATTCATATGATGCAGTAAAATTGCAATGACCTGTGTACTCCATTAGAATGCAGCACAGGATCACAGCTCCCATCACATAAACACTGCTTTCACTGTGCCCTGCATCCATACCTAGATTGGTGGTACTGTAAATTCTCTAGACTGTAGTGAAGTCTACAGTGTGAATTGATGCAACTCTACATGGCCAAATCAACACTTTAAACCACGTTCATGTTCTATCTCTATACCAGTGAATTCACTGAACCCCTCAGGCTGTATTTTGCGTGTCTTAAGTACCAGGTCTTATTCCCTAACTTGAGTAAACTAAAGACCTGGAGGCGTGATCAATGCCATTAGGCTATTCTGAGTAGCCAAAGAGCATTGATCACGCCTCCAGGTCTTTAGTTTACTCAAGTTAGGGAATAAGACCTGGTACTTAAGACACGCAAAATACAGCCCCTCAGGTCTGTAACTTTGTACAAGTGGCAGGTGGTACAAGTGGCACCAAACGGACCATTACGGGTCCATTTGGTCCCACTAGTACACTCTTGAAGGCGGTCCTTGTATAAACAAAATAATTTATAGTAAATGACATTGTTCTGGTGTTTTAGCCCTAATATACATTCTATTGAATCTTCCAGATCCGCTGGCCTAACACCATCAGCAACAAAAACTGTGGCAACACACCAACCAAAAACCAGCAGAGGAAGAGATCCTCAAACCAGCGATGGAGATGGATAGGTCATTCTCTCCGTAAACCAGCCTCAAACACCACAAGGCAGTCACCCAAGTGGAACCCCCAAGGGAAAAGAAAGAGAGGTCGGCCACGGAAACACCTGGTGCAGAGACCTGGAGAAAATGGGCCACACTTGGGGACAGCTGGAGGTGGTGGCTCAGGACCGAGATGCTTGGAGAACTCTTGTAGACGTGGGTGCCACACACACACACACACACACACACACACACACACACACACACACACACACACACACACACACACACACACACACACACACACACACACAGCTATAGCAGACACTTGCTTTGGAAATCTAAACCTATGTTTTCTTATGCCAATTTTAATTGAGAGCACAAGCTTGAGATGAGTTGAGTCTATCTCATATAGGTCTATAGACGAATTCACAGAGAGGGGTGCCCTGGCCGCGGTCATAATTTACTGAGGGGTAATCCATGGAGCAGGTGGGGGTCATGCCTATGTTCCCTCAGCCCTATGTTCCCTCAGCCCTATGTTCCCTCAGGCCTATGTATGTTCCCTCAGCCCTATGTTCCCCCATTCCAAAACAGACCCTATGTTCCCTCAATCCGATAAATGCAAGTGTAATAAATGTAATAGTGTAATAAGTATAATAGTGTATAGTGTAATACAGACAGCATTTTTTTCCCAATGAAATTGGCTGACAGCTTGTCTCGTCTCATCATAATAATAGGTTCATAATAATTACTCAAATTAATTAACTTATAATTATATCGGTCGGCCTCATGGTGGCGCTATAACAGCCCACTTTACATTTTGGCTTATAACTCTTGAACCATATCGTGTACGGTTGCAAGTTGGTCATCTCCGTCAACTTTTTGCAAGATTCTATAACCTGGACGTGGCAGAGCTTGCTATGACTCACGTAGTCCTGGGTGTCGCCTCTAGACGAGGCAGGTCATGTACATAGACTTTTAGGTTCGGGTAAGTTATGTGAGTTGACCCTGGTATACCTATAGGGCATAGGGCATACCCCGGAGCATTTAGGTGGACCAGGACTGTCAGCTCAGTTAGCCTTTGGAGCATATAAGGGCAAGAGGGCACGTACTGTGTCATGGCGCAAAAGGCCCATTCATAGTCGAATGAAACTGTGTGCCTGTGGCACCCAGGGGTCCCTGGAAGGGCCTCTGCTGTGTTTATATGCTGGTAGAATCTAAAGCAGCAGCATCAAATATTTGCAAGAAAAACTAAATAGGTCAAAATGGGCAGATTGTTTTACAGCCCAAAACACGCCTTCATTGAGTTGAGTGACAGCTGACATGACAAGCCTCTGTTACAGCACTCCTTATATTAGGACCCCAGAGAACCAATGGGGTAGAACACTCCTTATATTAGGACCCCAGAGAACCAATGGGGTAGAAGACTCCTTATATTAGGACCCCAGAGAACCAATGGGGTAGAAGACTCGTTATATTAAGGCCCCAGAGAACCAATGGGGTAGAACACTCGTTATATTAGGACCCCAGAGAACCAATGGGGTAGAACAAACGTTCCGTCCTCACTGCATGTTACACTTTGCTAGTGCAATTAATTCACAGTATAAAACCTTCATAAAACTAAATAATTAAATAATTAAACAGACTCTTAGGTTAGGTTTAGGTGTGCTTCCCCGTGGGAGGTTAGGGTGTGGGTTTGAGATGGTTAACATCGGTAGACTGTAGACAACTTGACTGCGTGTACTGTATGTGCGTTTGATTTGTGAGTTATCTTGGCACAGTGCCATGGGTGTGTACGCATAACAAAAGCATGATGCTTCTATGCAATGATTGGTATGAAAAACATAATTGAAGCTGAGAAGTGTCGGCTATGTGGTTGACACGCACTGTGAGAAGATGAGTTCAGATATGTACCAGTGCCAATGTCTGCTATTTTGTTTAAAGCTGCATTACACTTCAAGCAGACTGAAATTATGAACCCTTTTGGGTGTTATTTTGTCCATAAAGTGATGCTATTCTTGTGTGATCCTCAACACAAGATTTGATATATCCAGACTAAAATTATTAATATTGCCGCCACCACCAATAACCATGATAATACAGCAGCTATCTGCACCCAGGGAAATCACTTTGCCAGCTTGTGAATGTGATGGACATTGCCATTAATATTTTATTTTTGCCACGGACATGCAAAACAAGTGATCAATGATATTACCAGAACACAAATGTATAGCCTATAGTACTAATTGACTCTTGACGTGTCATAGTGTCTACTCTATTCCACTGCACTACACAAATAAGTCATTTATCAAAACTTATTTTTGGGGAAAAGCCGATCTACAATCTCACAACACATTACGGCATGTTGTGACCTTGTAGATCAGCAATTGTCCTTTCTTCTTAGCCTATAATGACATGCCCAAAATTGGGATTTCAGGGTTTAGCTATATAGTTACCCAACTTACCCAGAAAGACTGGGAAGTTATCCACTGTATACTGGCAGGTGGCCGTCCTGAGACAGGCATTATATGTGGCATAATGCATGGTCGAAGTATATTCCATGTTTGGGATTTCAATAAATGGGTCTTATACAGTAAGTAGACTACAGTTGCAGTCCGAGAAAGGGACACTTAGCTGCAAAGGTGAATGGGTGCGCAGTATACGTAATATTAGGTTATTGCAGATGGCCTTTCAGAGGACAGTGTTACTTGGGGACATGAGGAGACAGGATGTTCTACAAGCTAAACTAGTTTTGTGTTTGTCAACGTAGCTTAAATAGTTGGTGTCAGTTCATTAAGGTGTGTACTCTAGGTTGATGAGACAACTATGCAATGGAAACATACCTGAGATTCAAAACAGATAATTAAGTACTGTTTAAGGAATGATTCACTGTTCACTGTGTTGTTGTGGAGCATCTGATCTCCCTGCTCTTGATCTCAAGCTCTCATCCGCATTCACAGCCCACCTGTTTACAACAAAGCTTACCTGTTTTTCTTGTGTGCGCTCCCTGAGATGACGCACAGAAAACACTTTTGTAATCACATTTCAGCTAGCATGCGATGGGGAAAACCCAGCCTGGCATATTCAAATCCAATCATACATCATGTCAATGCTGTTTCTTACTTATGCTTCTTTCACCTATACGCAAAATTGTACTGTCTTTTCTGCAGGCTGCAGTTGAGCTTGCAGGTGTAGACATCTTTTTCAGTCTGATGTTTTGTTTAAGATCGATGCTTTTGACGATGATATATTCACACCAGTTCCATTAAAAAGAAGTGCAAACTGCACTTTGGATGCAGTTTGGATGAAGTCTGGATGAACAAAGTTGTCTGGAAATTCTGTAATGATGTGATCTCATACACTACAATATTGCCTGGGCAGAAAATATCTGATATATCAGGCATTTACATCACCGAGAATGAACATTTACCATTTATCTTTGGTAAAAAGAAAAGAAAAAACTCCATACTCAACATAAATGCATTAAAAAAAGCTGTATTTATAGACTATACATTACATGAGGCAAATTTTCTCCTTCCCAAATATGTAGGCCTGGCTATACTTTAAAGTGAATTATATTTAGCCTACAAGCAGACACCAACATTAAAAATATGCACCTACTGTATACTACTTTCCAGACCACCAAATCGGGGGTTTAGCCTACATTGCCAATGAGTTTTCTCAGGTGAAAAAAAAGACAGAAGTAGTGTCCAAATTATTGTCCAAATAACAGGTAGGCTGTAGTGTGCTTTGTTGTACTTTATGTTGTGTGTACTAGTGCCTCCCAGGCCCTGCCTAGTGCCTACACAATGGATGTCAGTGGATGTCAGACCAGCACAAACAATAGGCATGTCTTTCTTTCAGATGACCAGCAGATGATGCTATTGCTATAGATGCATTAGAAGCGGCATAGAAGCAGCATCCAGCTGTCAATTTTGATGATGCGCACACACCACACACACACTGCACACACACACACACACACACACACACACACACACACACACACACACACACACACACACACACACACACACACACACACACACACACACACACACACACACACACACACACACACACACACACACACACACACACAGCTATAGCAGACACTTTCTTTGGAAATCTAAACCTATGTTTTCTTATGCCAATTTTAATTGAGAGCACAAGCTTGAGATGAGTTGAGTCATATAGGTCTATAGACGAATTCACAGAGAGGGGTGCCCTGGCCGCGGTCATAATTTACTGAGGGGTAATCCATGGAGCAGGTGCTCCTTAATTGGGCCAGGTGTAGCTAATCAGTGCTGATGCGCTTAATGGTACACCTCACCTCAGTAATGGCCGCACCCAGGCAAGCCTCTGTGAATTTGTATATAGTATCGAGAAATCTGCACTCCATTGAGCTCGCCTCTCCGCGTCCAGAAGATGGCCCTCGCGAGTCTATTTACCTTCGCCTCACCTGGCTGGTTGTTGTGTTGTGGGCATGTCACTGTAGCAGCTGCTCCCTCCGCAGGTTAACCTCACTCACACATTCACAATCACTCCTACAAGCTCGCAGAGACGAGAGCAACGGCTTGTCTTTCTCCATGTATTAATGAACTGGGTTTTCACTTGTATTTAAACAAGGAGCCGCGCTGTTGTCCACTGTCGGACATCATGAGCAAGTCCAGCATGCTGAAGTTTAAGGGTTTATTTAAATCTAAGTCGGCGCATAAAGACAAGGAGCTCGTGGTCCATAACTTGAGTGATCCGCACAGCAGCCCGGTGGTCAGCAGAGATGGAGCCCCGGTGGTCAGCCCCAAGGACGGTCACAGAGCCGCCACTCTGCCTGCTGCGAGTCCCGGTGGAGACTCCAGGACCACCGAGACGTCTCCCACCAATAATGGCCCCATTTCCCCGAAAGAGACGAAAGGGAAACGGCTGTTTAAGTTGAGCCTGAAAAGGAAGAAGTCCAAGAAGAGCAGCACTGTGGCGGGGGGCGAGTTGTTCTTCAACGAGGAGACCAAGACCACCGGTGAACTGGACAGCTTCGGCAGTGAAATGTAAGTGGTGCAAATTAATATTATGAACTATTCATTATTAAATTATGCTGCCGCTTCATTTTGGCCATGGTTCTGTGTGAAGTCTGTGCGTGTCATGACACACTTGATCATGATTCATGCCTGTAAAGTGACCTGGATGCCTTCTGCTGCTCCAATTATGAACCCTTTTGGGTGTTATTTTGTCCATAAAGTGATGCTATTCTTGTGTGATCCTCAACACAAGATTTGATATATCCAGACTAAAATTATTAATATTGCCGCCACCACCAATAACCATGATAATACAGCAGCTATCTGCACCCGGGGAAATCACTTTGCCAGCTTGTGAATGTGATGGACATTTCCATTAATATTTTATTTTTGCCACGGACATGCAAAACAAGTGATCAATGATATTACCAGAACACAAATGTATAGCCTATAGTACTAATTGACTCTTGACGTGTCATAGTGTCTACTCTATTCCACTGCACTACACAAATAAGTCATTTATCAAAACTTATTTTTGGGGAAAAGCCGATCTACAATCTCACAACACATGTTATGACCTTGTAGATCAGCAATTGTCCTTTCTTCTTAGCCTATAATGACATGCCCAAAATTGGGATTTCAGGGTTTAGCTATATAGTTACCCAACTTACCCAGAAAGACTGGGAAGTTATCCACTGTATACTGGCAGGTGGCCGTCCTGAGACAGGCATTATATGTGGCATAATGCATGGTCCAAGTATATTCCATGTTTGGGATTTCAATAAATGGGTCTTATACAGTAAGTAGACTACAGTTGCAGTCCGAGAAAGGGACACTTAGCTGCAAAGGTGAATGGGTGCGCAGTATACTTAATATTAGGTTATTGCAGATGGCCTTTCAGAGGACAGTGTTACTTGGGGACATGAGGAGACAGGATGTTCTACAAGCTAAACTAGTTTTGTGTTTGTCAACGTATCTTAAATAGTTGGTGTCAGTTCATTAAGGTGTGTACTCTAGGTTGATGAGACAACTATGCAATGGAAACATACCTGAGATTCAAAACAGATAATTAAGTACTGTTTAAGGAATGATTCACTGTTCACTGTGTTGTTGTGGAGCATCTGATCTCCCTGCTCTTGATCTCAAGCTCTCATCCGCATTCACAGCCCACCTGTTTACAACAAAGCTTACCTGCTATCTTGTGTGCGCCCCCTGAGATGACGCACAGAAAACACTTTTGTAATCACATTTCAGCTAGCATGCGATGGGGAAAACCCAGCCTGGCATATTCAAATCCAATCATACATCATGTCAATGCTGTTTCTTACTTATGCTTCTTTCACCTATACGCAAAATTGTACTGTCTTTTCTGCAGGCTGCAGTTGAGCTTGCAGGTGTAGACATCTTTTTCAGGCTGATGTTTTGTTTAAGATCGATGCTTTTGACGATGATATATTCACACCAGTTCCATTAAAAAGAAGTGTAAACTGCACTTTGGATGCAGTTTGGATGAAGTCTGGATGAACAAAGTTGTCTGGAAATTCTGTAATGATGTGATCTCATACACTACAATATTGCCTGGGCAGAAAATATCTGATATATCAGGCATTTAAACATCACCGAGAATTAACATTTACCATTTATCTTTGGTAAAAAAAAGGAAAAAACTCCATACTCAACATAAATGCATTAAAAAAAGCTGTATTTATAGACTATACATTACATGAGGCAAAGTTTCTCCTTCCCAAATATGTAGGCCTGGCTATACTTTAAAGTGAATTATATTTAGCCTACAAGCAGACACCAACATTAAAAATATGCACCTACTGTATACTACTTTCCAGACCACCAAATCGGGGGTTTAGCCTACATTGCCAATGAGTTTTCTCAGGTGAAAAAAAAGACAGAAGTAGTGTCCAAATTATTGTCCAAATAACAGGTAGGCTGTAGTGTGCTTTGTTGTACTTTATGTTGTGTGTAGTGCCTGCCAGGCCCTGCCTAGTGCCTACACAATGGATGTCAGTGGATGTCAGACCAGCACAAACAATAGGCATGTCTTTCTTTCAGATGACCAGCAGATGATGCTATTGCTATAGATAAATTAGAAGCGGCATAGAAGCAGCATCCAGCTGTCAATTTTGATGATGGCACACACACACACACACACACACACACACACACACACACACACACACACACACACACACACACACAGCTATAGCAGACACTTGCTTTGGAAATCTAAACCTATGTTTTCTTATGCCAATTTTAATTGAGAGCACAAGCTTGAGATGAGTTGAGTCTATCTCATATAGGTCTATAGATTAATTCACAGAGAGGGGTGCCCTGGCCGCGGTCATAATTTACTGAGGGGTAATCCATGGAGCAGGTGGGGGTCATGCCTATGTTCCCTCAGCCCTATGTTCCCTCAGCCCTATGTTCCCTCAGCCCTATGTTCCCCCATTCCAAAACAGACCCTATGTTCCCTCAGCCCTATGTTCCCTCAATCCGATAAATGCAAGTGTAATAAATGTAATAGTGTAATAAGTATAATAGTGTAATAGTGTAATAAGTATAATAGTGTATAGTGTAATACAGACAGCATTTTTTTCCCAATGAAATTGGCTGACAGCTTGTCTCGTCTCATCATAATAATAGGTTCATAATAATTACTCAAATTAATTAACTTATAATTATATCGGTCGGCCTCATGGTGGCGCTATAACAGCCCACTTTTGGCTTATAACTCTTGAACCATATCGTGTACGGTTGCAAGTTGGTCATCTCCGTCAACTTTTTGCAAGATTCTATAACCTGGACGTGGCAGAGCTTGCTATGACTCACGTAGTCCTGGGTGTTGCCTCTAGACGAGGCAGGTCATGTACATAGACTTTTAGGTTCGGGTAAGTTATGTGAGTTGACCCTGGTATACCTATAGGGCATAGGGCATACCCCGGAGCATTTAGGTGGACCAGGACTGTCAGCTCAGTTAGCCTTTGGAGCATATAAGGGCAAGAGGGCACGTACTGTGTCATGGCGCAAAAGGCCCATTCATAGTCGAATGAAACTGTGTGCCTGTGGCACCCAGGGGTCCCTGGAAGGGCCTCTGCTGTGTTTATATGCTGGTAGAATCTAAAGCAGCAGCATCAAATATTTGCATGAAAAACTAAATAGGTCAAAATGGGCAGATTGTTTTACAGCCCAAAACACGCCTTCATTGAGTTGAGTGACAGCTGACATGACAAGCCTCTGTTACGGCACTCCTTATATTAGGACCCCAGAGAACCAATGGGGTAGAACACTCCTTATATTAGGACCCCAGAGAACCAATGGGGTAGAACACTCCTTATATTAGGACCCCAGAGAACCAATGGGGTAGAAGACTCCTTATATTAGGACCCCAGAGAACCAATGGGGTAGAAGACTCGTTATATTAAGGCCCCAGAGAACCAATGGGGTAGAACACTCCTTATATTAGGACCCCAGAGAACCAATGGGGTAGAACAAACGTTTCGTCCTCACTGCATGTTACACTTTGCTAGTGCAATTAATTCACAGTATAAAACCTTTATAAAACTAAATAATTAAATAATTAAACAGACTCTTAGGTTAGGTTTAGGTGTGCTTCCCCGTGGGAGGTTAGGGTGTGGGTTTGAGATGGTTAACATCGGTAGACTGTAGACAACTTGACTGCGTGTACTGTACGTGCGTTTGATTTGTGAGTTCTCTTGGCACAGTGCCATGGGTGTGTACGCATAACAAAAGCATGATGCTTCTATGCAATGATTGGTATGAAAAACATAATTGAAGCTGAGAAGTGTCGGCTATGTGGTTGACACGCACTGTGAGAAGATGAGTTCAGATATGTACCAGTGCCAATGTCTGCTATTTTGTTTAAAGCTGCATTACACCTCAAGCAGACTGAAATTATGAACCCTTTTGGGTGTTATTTTGTCCATAAAGTGATGCTATTCTTGTGTGATCCTCAACACAAGATTTGATATATCCAGACTAAAATTATTAATATTGCCGCCACCACCAATAACCATGATAATACAGCAGCTATCTGCACCCGGGGAAATCACTTTGCCAGCTTGTGAATGTGATGGACATTTCCATTAATATTTTATTTTTGCCACGGACATGCAAAACAAGTGATCAA
This sequence comes from Protomyctophum parallelum, assembly GCF_964188405.1. Lineage (NCBI taxonomy): Eukaryota > Metazoa > Chordata > Actinopteri > Myctophiformes > Myctophidae > Protomyctophum > Protomyctophum parallelum. The sequence continues at coordinate 34,960,186 of NC_139718.1, read as the reverse complement.
TGATATTACCAGAACACAAATGTATAGCCTGTAGTACTAATTGACTCTTGACGTGTCATAGTGTCTACTCTATTCCACTGCACTACACAAATAAGTCATTTATCAAAACTTATTTTTGGGGAAAAGCCGATCTACAATCTCACAACACATTACGGCATGTTGTGACCTTGTAGATCAGCAATTGTCCTTTCTTCTTAGCCTATAATGACATGCCCAAAATTGGGATTTCAGGGTTTAGCTATATAGTTACCCAACTTACCCAGAAAGACTGGGAAGTTATCCACTGTATACTGGCAGGTGGCCGTCCTGAGACAGGCATTATATGTGGCATAATGCATGGTCCAAGTATATTCCATGTTTGGGATTTCAATAAATGGGTCTTATACAGTAAGTAGACTACAGTTGCAGTCCGAGAAAGGGACACTTAGCTGCAAAGGTGAATGGGTGCGCAGTATACGTAATATTAGGTTATTGCAGATGGCCTTTCAGAGGACAGTGTTATTTGAGGACATGAGGAGACAGGATGTTCTACAAGCTAAACTAGTTTTGTGTTTGTCAACGTAGCTTAAATAGTTGGTGTCAGTTCATTAAGGTGTGTACTCTAGGTTGATGAGACAACTATGCAATGGAAACATACCTGAGATTCAAAACAGATAATTGTCTCCACCAGCCGAAGGCATGGGGAGAGTATGTTTTGCACTCCGTCCGTCCGTCCGTGTGTCCGTGTGTCCGTGTGTCCGTCCGTCTGTCCGTCCGTGACCAGCTAATCTCAGCCACCGTTAACCCGGTCGATGCCAAATTTTGCACACACACTCCCTGGATGCCAACCATGAACCTCTGCCCCAAACTTTCCAGAACGGCCTGTTATAGCGCCACCAGGAGGCCGCTTTGTGCAAAACAAGTTTTTTCACAGTACACCTACAGATTTTGTCCAAACATCACGCAAATTAGTACACAGTCTCTCTAGAGCCATTCAACGAAACGGGTCTTTCAGACTTTCAGACTCCATCCTGATTGGTTAAGATTGGCTTCCAGGCCCAGGCCGTAGCGTAATGGTCTGGGCACCGGACTGGTAATCCAGTCGCAGTGTGCCGCGGGTTCGACTCCCGGACCCGACACGGCCTTTACTGCATGTCATCCCCCCATCTCTCTCCCGTTTCCTGTCAGCCTACTGTCTGTCCCTTCAAAAATCAATAAAAGGCGTAAGCCGCAAATAAAATATCTTAAAAAAAAAAAAAAAAAGATTGGCTTCCAAAGTTCACAGGAGTGCTCAGTTTCAAACAAAATGCTGCAAATCATGAACACATCGCGTGATTTCCCTGAAATTGTGCACGCACATTCCCACTAGGCCGAGGACGAAATGCCACATGAACAATTTCAACTCAGCCTCAAGGTGGCGCTATAACTGGCCCAAAAGTGTTTTTACCTCTAACTGCACGGATCTGTGGATAACCTGGTGGAGACCTGTGCCCAGAAGGGCACTTTTTCTAGTTAAGTACTGTTTAAGGAATGATTCACTGTTCACTGTGTTGTTGTGGAGCATCTGATCTCCCTGCTCTTGATCTCAAGCTCTCATCCGCATTCACAGCCCACCTGTTTACAACAAAGCTTACCTGCTATCTTGTGTGCGCTCCCTGAGATGACGCACAGAAAACACTTTTGTAATCACATTTCAGCTAGCATGCGATGGGGAAAACCCAGCCTGGCATATTCAAATCCAATCATACATCATGTCAATGCTGTTTCTTAATATGCTTCTTTCACCTATACGCAAAATTGTACTGTCTTTTCTGCAGGCTGCAGTTGAGCTTGCAGGTGTAGACATCTTTTTCAGGCTGATGTTTTGTTTAAGATCGATGCTTTTGACGATGATATATTCACACCAGTTGTCTGGAAATTCTGTAATGATGTGATCTCATACACTACACTACAATATTGCCTGGGCAGAAAATATCTGATATATCAGGCATTTACATCACCGAGAATTAACATTTACCATTTATCTTTGGTAAAAAAAAAGAAAAAACTCCATACTCAACATAAATGCATTAAAAAAAAGCTGTATTTATAGACTATACATTACATGAGGCAAATTTTCTCCTTCCCAAATATGTAGGCCTGGCTATACTTTAAAGTGAATTATATTTAGCCTACAAGCAGACACCAACATTAAAAATATGCACCTGCCACCTACTGTATACTACTTTCCAGACCACCAAATCGGGGGTTTAGCCTACATTGCCAATGAGTTTTCTCAGGTGAAAAAAAAGACAGAAGTAGTGTCCAAATTATTGTCCAAATAACAGGTAGGCTGTAGTGTGCTTTGTTGTACTTTATGTTGTGTGTACTAGTGCCTGCCAGGCCCTGCCTAGTGCCTACACAATGGATGTCAGTGGATGTCAGACCAGCACAAACAATAGGCATGTCTTTCTTTCAGATGACCAGCAGATGATGCTATTGCTATAGATAAATTAGAAGCGGCATAGAAGCAGCATCCAGCTGTCAATTTTGATGATGGCACACACACACACACACACACACACACACACACACACACACACACACACACACACACACACACACACAGCTATAGCAGACACTTGCTTTGGAAATCTAAACCTATGTTTTCTTATGCCAATTTTAATTGAGAGCACAAGCTTGAGATGAGTTGAGTCTATCTCATATAGGTCTATAGATGAATTCACAGAGAGGGGTGCCCTGGCCGCGGTCATAATTTACTGAGGGGTAATCTATGGAGCAGGTGGGGGTCATGCCTATGTTCCCTCAGCCCTATGTTCCCTCAGCCCTATGTTCCCTCAGCCCTATGTTCCCCCATTCCAAAACAGACCCTATGTTCCCTCAGCCCTATGTTCCCTCAATCCGATAAATGCAAGTGTAATAAATGTAATAGTGTAATAAGTATAATAGTGTAATAGTGTAATAAGTATAATAGTGTATAGTGTAATACAGACAGCATTTTTTTCCCAATGAAATTGGCTGACAGCTTGTCTCGTCTCATCATAATAATAGGTTCATAATAATTACTCAAATTAATTAACTTATAATTATATCGGTCGGCCTCATGGTGGCGCTATAACAGCCCACTTTTGGCTTATAACTCTTGAACCATATCGTGTACGGTTGCAAGTTGGTCATCTCCGTCAACTTTTTGCAAGATTCTATAACCTGGACGTGGCAGAGCTTGCTATGACTCACGTAGTCCTGGGTGTTGCCTCTAGACGAGGCAGGTCATGTACATAGACTTTTAGGTTCGGGTAAGTTATGTGAGTTGACCCTGGTATACCTATAGGGCATAGGGCATACCCCGGAGCATTTAGGTGGACCAGGACTGTCAGCTCAGTTAGCCTTTGGAGCATATAAGGGCAAGAGGGCACGTACTGTGTCATGGCGCAAAAGGCCCATTCATAGTCGAATGAAACTGTGTGCCTGTGGCACCCAGGGGTCCCTGGAAGGGCCTCTGCTGTGTTTATATGCTGGTAGAATCTAAAGCAGCAGCATCAAATATTTGCATGAAAAACTAAATAGGTCAAAATGGGCAGATTGTTTTACAGCCCAAAACACGCCTTCATTGAGTTGAGTGACAGCTGACATGACAAGCCTCTGTTACGGCACTCCTTATATTAGGACCCCAGAGAACCAATGGGGTAGAACACTCCTTATATTAGGACCCCAGAGAACCAATGGGGTAGAAGACTCCTTATATTAGGACCCCAGAGAACCAATGGGGTAGAAGACTCCTTATATTAGGACCCCAGAGAACCAATGGGGTAGAAGACTCGTTATATTAACCCATTCTGACCTGAGATCAGATTCATACGAGGTTTCCACTGGACACACACTGGTCTGATGAACCCATTCTGACCTGAGATCAGATTCATACGAGGTTTCCACTGGACACACACTGGTCTGATGAACCCATTCTGACCTGAGATCAGATTCATACGAGGTTTCCACTGGACACACACTGGTCTGATTAACCCATTTTTCAAAAATAGCAGACCTACAAGCTCGTAGCGCGCCACTCGGTGGCGCGCTATGAGCTTGTAGATCTGCTATTTTTCAATAGCTAAAGCATAACATGATGCTAACACCAAAATGGGTTCCCGTTCAGAATGGGCTAGCAACCCCTAGTGTCTATCTGCGCACGCAACACTGTTTAACCCATTTTGGGACGGGAACCCCTTTTGGTGTTAGCATCATGTTATGCTTTAGCTTTTGAAAAATAGCAGATCTACAAGCTCATAGCGTGCCACCGAGTGGCGCGCTATGAGCTTGTAGTTCTGCTATTTTATGACTTATAAGTTCATCAACTGTATCTCGGTTCTGATACCGTTGCTTTTTTGAAAAGAGTACAGTGTTGATAGTGCTTCCGCCACTGTTTGTGTGGACGGGGCTCGACCCAGCTCGACCTGCGCAGCGACCTGGCCCAATAGAGATAATTCTGGGGGTCCTTGACATGGAAAAGGTTGAGCACCACTGACGCATAGAAACATGGGGTTTTTCAGAAAAATGTTAGGAAAATGTTAGGATTTAGAAGCCTTCATTTTTGAATCGACCTCAGTCCAAAATGGGTTCATTGGAATCATTTTTCTGTGATTTCTTTTTTTTTGCGTGCGTGCGTGCGTGTGTTTTTGTGTGTGATACAGCTGCCCCCTCTGGTGGCGGGCGGGTGGTGTTACAGCGTGACACACACACACACACACACACAGACAGACAGACAGACAGACAGACAGACAGACAGACAGACAGACAGACAGACAGACAGACAGACAGACAGACAGACAGACAGACAGACAGACAGACAGACAGACAGACAGACAGACAGACAGACAGACAGACAGACAGACAGACAGACAGACAGACAGACAGACATGTCATGTTCTGCTAGGTCTCATAGTAGCCTAAAGGCTCACTAGTGTTCGTAAACACTGTTCTTCACCATGCCATTTCTTCCTTCCTCTCTCTGTGTGTGTCTCAGGGTCACTAAGGAGGTGTCGGCTGACTCCAGAGAGGCTAAGACGTACCTGAAGAGCCAGAGCACGGAGCCGGGGGAGGAGCACCACGACGGACCGCCGGCGCCCCACAAACCGCTACTACAACCCGGTCCCAGGTACAATGTGTGTCAATCAATCAAGACAACTTATTAACCCATTCTGACCTGAGATCAGATTCTAAAAAAATGTCTTCTACATCCTGACACCTTTCTGAAAAAAAGCTATGTTTTTTACGTCAGTCGTTCTTCGATTTTTCAAAATAGCAGACCTACTATATTTTCAATAGCTAAAGCATGACCTGATGCTAACACCAAAAGGGGTTCCCGCCCAGAATGGGTTAAGGCCCCAGAGAACCAATGGGGTAGAACACTCCTTATATTAGGACCCCAGAGAACCAATGGGGTAGAACAAACGTTTCGTCCTCACTGCATGTTACACTTTGCTAGTGCAATTAATTCACAGTATAAAACCTTCATAAAACTAAATAATTAAATAATTAAACAGACTCTTAGGTTAGGTTTAGGTGTGCTTCCCCGTGGGAGGTTAGGGTGTGGGTTTGAGATGGTTAACATCGGTAGACTGTAGACAACTTGACTGCGTGTACTGTACGTGCGTTTGATTTGTGAGTTCTCTTGGCACAGTGCCATGGGTGTGTACGCATAACAAAAGCATGATGCTTCTATGCAATGATTCAGTGGCGGAACAACATTGGCCCGGGCCGGGGTGTGAGACGGCACGACCGGGCCTCACCGAACCTGACTCTCAACAGCACCCCCCCCCCCCCCCCCCCCCCCCGACGGAAAAAGAAATAACATTTACGCAAACAGTTGCTGCTAATTTGAGCAGGCGTGCATGAACGAGAGTCGAGAGAGGAGTTGTGTGTGAGGAGCTGATCACAGTCACAGATAGAGGGAAAGTGCTATATTTTGCCTATTATTTATGCTATATATTATTGATCGCGCCTGTGTCTGTGACATTGCGCAGCAGTGCACACACGAGAGAGAGAGAGAGAGAGACGTAGAGAGAGAGAGAGAGAGACGTAGAGAGAGAGAGACGTAGAGAGAGAGAGAGAGAGAGATAGAGAGACGTAGAGAGAGAGAGAGGTGCGTGCGTCAGTGTGTTAAAAAATAAATAGTCTACAACTCATCTTTGTGTTCTGTTTCACCTTCTGAGTGATCGCACACAGGGAAAAGAAACAAGAAGGGGTTTAGAATCTAAACAGTCCGTTGTGGAGAAAAGGAAGTTATCCACACATATGCACTCCTAAATCCTCACAGAGTGATTAGCCTACTAATGAGTGACAGGTGCTGCACTTTTGGAGCGTGGCTGAGAAGTGAGGATGTCTGTTGGAGAGAGTGTGAAGCCCGACACACACCGTCTGCGCCGCCTGGAAAATAGAACTGGGTTCTATCTGCGCGCCAGGCGCCGCGGCGGACGGAGCCGGTGTGCGTTAGGTTCATTGAAAATAATGGAGGCGGCTGTGTCCGCGCCGCGCGGCGGACGCAGCCGGTGTGTGGTGGGCTTGAGACAGACTCCACGGTGCTTGTACAGTCCAGCGCAGTACATTCTCATCAGACATGATATTTTGCTAAAGTGTAGGCTATTATATAGGCTATATAAGCTCTGTATCTGGTTAATTGCGGGATTCGCGGGGGCCCGCTGGTTTTATCAGTCGTGAGTGACTGTGTAAAAAATCGTCAATCGGTCAGCTGACAGCCCGGGCCCTCAGGAGGTCCGGGCCGGGGTGTGACCACCCCCCCTACACCCCCGTTAGCTCCGCCCCTGCAATGATTGGTATGAAAAACATAATTGAAGCTGAGAAGTGTCGGCTATGTGGTTGACACGCACTGTGAGAAGATGAGTTCAGATATGTACCAGTGCCAATGTCTGCTATTTTGTTTAAAGCTGCATTACACCTCAAGCAGACTGAAATTATGAACCCTTTTGGGTGTTATTTTTCTCCATAAAGTGATGCTATTCTTGTGTGATCCTCAACACAAGATTTGATATATCCAGACTAAAATTATTAATATTGCCGCCACCACCAATAACCATGATAATACAGCAGCTATCTGCACCCGGGGAAATCACTTTGCCAGCTTGTGAATGTGATGGACATTTCCATTAATATTTTATTTTTGCCACGGACATGCAAAACAAGTGATCAATGATATTACCAGAACACAAATGTATAGCCTATAGTACTAATTGACTCTTGACGTGTCATAGTGTCTACTCTATTCCACTGCACTACACAAATAAGTCATTTATCAAAACTTATTTTTGGGGAAAAGCCGATCTACAATCTCACAACACATTACGGCATGTTGTGACCTTGTAGATCAGCAATTGTCCTTTCTTCTTAGCCTATAATGACATGCCCAAAATTGGGATTTCAGGGTTTAGCTATATAGTTACCCAACTTACCCAGAAAGACTGGGAAGTTATCCACTGTATACTGGCAGGTGGCCGTCCTGAGACAGGCATTATATGTGGCATAATGCATGGTCCAAGTATATTCCATGTTTGGGATTTCAATAAATGGGTCTTATACAGTAAGTAGACTACAGTTGCAGTCCGAGAAAGGGACACTTAGCTGCAAAGGTGAATGGGTGCGCAGTATACGTAATATTAGGTTATTGCAGATGGCCTTTCAGAGGACAGTGTTATTTGAGGACATGAGGAGACAGGATGTTCTACAAGCTAAACTAGTTTTGTGTTTGTCAACGTAGCTTAAATAGTTGGTGTCAGTTCATTAAGGTGTGTACTCTAGGTTGATGAGACAACTATGCAATGGAAACATACCTGAGATTCAAAACAGATAATTAAGTACTGTTTAAGGAATGATTCACTGTTCACTGTGTTGTTGTGGAGCATCTGATCTCCCTGCTCTTGATCTCAAGCTCTCATCCGCATTCACAGCCCACCTGTTTACAACAAAGCTTACCTGCTATCTTGTGTGCGCCCCCTGAGATGACGCACAGAAAACACTTTTGTAATCACATTTCAGCTAGCATGCGATGGGGAAAACCCAGCCTGGCATATTCAAATCCAATCATACATCATGTCAATGCTGTTTCTTACTTATGCTTCTTTCACCTATACGCAAAATTGTACTGTCTTTTCTGCAGGCTGCAGTTGAGCTTGCAGGTGTAGACATCTTTTTCAGGCTGATGTTTTGTTTAAGATCGATGCTTTTGACGATGATATATTCACACCAGTTGTCTGGAAATTCTGTAATGATGTGATCTCATACACTACAATATTGCCTGGGCAGAAAATATCTGATATATCAGGCATTTACATCACCGAGAATTAACATTTACCATTTATCTTTGGTAAAAAAAAAGAAAACTCCATACTCAACATAAATGCATTAAAAAAAGCTGTATTTATAGACTATACATTACATGAGGCAAATTTTCTCCTTCCCAAATATGTAGGCCTGGCTATACTTTAAAGTGAATTATATTTAGCCTACAAGCAGACACCAACATTAAAAATATGCACCTGCCACCTACTGTATACTACTTTCCAGACCACCAAATCGGGGGTTTAGCCTACATTGCCAATGAGTTTTCTCAGGTGAAAAAAAAGACAGAAGTAGTGTCCAAATTATTGTCCAAATAACAGGTAGGCTGTAGTGTGCTTTGTTGTACTTTATGTTGTGTGTACTAGTGCCTGCCAGGCCCTGCCTAGTGCCTACACAATGGATGTCAGTGGATGTCAGACCAGCACAAACAATAGGCATGTCTTTCTTTCAGATGACCAGCAGATGATGCTATTGCTATAGATGCATTAGAAGCGGCATAGAAGCAGCATCCAGCTGTCAATTTTGATGATGCGCACACACCACACACACACACACACGCACACACGCACACACGCACACACGCACACACACACACACACACACACACACACACACAGCTATAGCAGACACTTGCTTTGGAAATCTAAACCTATGTTTTCTTATGCCAATTTTAATTGAGAGCACAAGCTTGAGATGAGTTGAGTCATATAGGTCTATAGACGAATTCACAGAGAGGGGTGCCCTGGCCGCGGTCATAATTTACTGAGGGGTAATCCATGGAGCAGGTGCTCCTTATTGGGCCAGGTGTAGCTAATCAGTGCTGCTGCGCTTAATGGTACACCTCACCTCAGTAATGGCCGCACCCAGGCAAGCCTCTGTGAATTTGTATAAAGTATCGAGAAATCTGCACTCCATTGAGCTCGCCTCTCCGCGTCCAGAAGATGGCCCTCGCGAGTCTATTTACCTTCGCCTCACCTGGCTGGTTGTTGTGTTGTGGGCATGTCACTGTAGCAGCTGCTCCCTCCGCAGGTTAACCTCACTCACACATTCACAATCACTCCTACAAGCTCGCAGAGACGAGAGCAACGGCTTGTCTTTCTCCATGCATTAATGAACTGGGTTTTCACTTGTATTTAAACAAGGAGCCGCGCTGTTGTCCACTGTCGGACATCATGAGCAAGTCCAGCACGCTGAAGTTTAAGGGTTTATTTAAATCTAAGTCGGCGCATAAAGACAAGGAGCTCGTGGTCCATAACTTGAGTGATCCGCACAGCAGCCCGGTGGTCAGCAGAGATGGAGCCCCGGTGGTCAGCCCCAAGGACGGTCACAGAGCCGCCACTCTGCCTGCTGCGAGTCCCGGTGGAGACTCCAGGACCACCGAGACGTCTCCCACCAATAATGGCCCCATTTCCCCGAAAGAGACGAAAGGGAAACGGCTGTTTAAGTTGAGCCTGAAAAGGAAGAAGTCCAAGAAGAGCAGCACTGTGGCGGGGGGCGAGTTGTTCTTCAACGAGGAGACCGAGACCACCGGTGAACTGGACAGCTTCGGCAGTGAAATGTAAGTGGTGCAAATTAATATTATGGACTATTCATTATTAAATTATGCTGCCGCTTCATTTTGGCCATGGTTCTGTGTGAAGTCTGTGCGTGACATGACACACTTGATCATGATTCATGCCTGTAAAGTGACCTGGATGCCTTCTGCTGCTCCATTTGGCTTTTCTGTGCTTATATATATATATATATATATATATATATATATATATATATATATATATTTGTGATAGCAATCATTGCTAGAGTGTTTGTTCAGCTCTCTTTAATAAAGTTGTAATAAATGTTTAGGTGGGGTTGCCAATTTTCAGCAAATCAGTGGAGAGCAGGCCTATCCATTTACCAGCTTCAAATGTATTGTGTTGTGTTCCAGTCTCCTCATTGTTTGGGTCATTACAAGTTGTGATTTCACTTGTTTATCCTGGGTCCTGTATGAGTTCCAGCTCTCTCCTGATTGGATGATAACATGTGAATAGTACTAAAAATGCATTTTCTGATTACTAAACAGCTGTAGAGAGTAGACAGAGGGGCCCTTGTGTCACTGACACTGAACAAACACTCTATGATCAGAATATAGAGCTATTTAACACTTAATTAAAAAAATAAAATAAAAAATCACTTACCCTGGTAACTGGGGTGCAGTACTTAGTTTAGACAGTACTTGGTTTAGACTAGTCATTAGTCCTACAACTACAACCTCAAATCTCAAGTACAAGTAAAGGGTTTCAGATCCTTAAGAAGCCAATTGTTTCATAGTCTCAAGTCAATATGATGGCATATTTCCATGTTAATCATTTCCTTCCACCTAAATAGAATGATAGTAGATATGCTCAATCACCACAATGTACAGTGAGTATAGTAGACTCATTGTCAACAATGCTTAATTACATTATCCAAAATGACTAAACTCATTATCGTCACACAGAATGTCTCAACACAAACCCATGAGTGTATTTGCTCATTTTTATAAAGCTCTGGCAGTGACTGTTTCCCCTGAAGCAGAAGGCTATACAGAGCTTGCTCCGCTAGTTCAGTCATGCAATGCATGCATGCGTTCACTCAAGTTCAGAAAAGGTAGATGAGAGAGGAGGGTGTAATTGAGGCAACAATGCATAAAACACAACATAAATCTTGATTCGTTTTTGGAGGACGGCGTGGGAGCAGATAGCAGTGTTATAACTGGATTTGGGAACAGCAGAGTGGTGGTTGTCAATTTGTCCAGTTTTATTTGTGGATTAATGATATGCATGCAGCATGCAGATTTGATTGACCTTGAACAAAATGACTGTTTGACAGCCAAACAACAATGAACTGGCCTAAACCTATTTATTTATTGGCATAGCACACTGTGATGTTATTATTATTCTTACAGTTGTATCAAGTTCGCTCTGAATGTAGTAAGCCCTTTTGTTAGATGAATGTTATGAATACTTTTTAATAACATTGGTGAACTATTAATATATAATAGGAAAAAAAAATATCTTTTAAGCACTTAAAGGACAACTTTTCAACCAAGGTTCATGTTTTAGGTTGTTATTAGAGAAACTAAAAGATGAGTGTTCTTTTTTTTTCATTTGCTGCTTTCTTTCGTTTTAGGGATTTCAGCTGTTTTTGACAGGGGGGCGGGGGCATTCGAGCATGGGGCTAAATATGTATTTTTTTACAACATTTTATAGCGATTTATTTTTTTATTATTTACTATAGTCCTAATAAACCCCTGGAAATTTCATCTGGCCACAAAACATCACGAGATCTACTGAATGTGTCGAACTGACATTGAGCCTATACACACAGTGTGGCTTCCCCCCAGTAGGCTACCTTCACATTCAGTAGATCCTGTGATTTATTTGTGGCCAGATGTAATTTCCTGGGGTTTATTAGGGCTATAGTAAATAATAAAAAAATAAATCTCCATAATATTTTGTAAAAAAATACATATTTAGCCCCATGCTCGAATGCCCCCGCCCCCCTGTACAAAACAGCTAAAATCCCTAAAACGAAAGAAAGCAGCAAATGGGAAAAAAAATAACACTCATCTTTTAGTTTCTCTAATAACAACCTAAAACATGAACCTTGGTTGAAAAAAACTAAAGTTGTCCTTTAAGCCCAAGTGGTGTACAGAAATAGTGAAAATAGGTGATCTACAATCTCAGTGTTGCATGTGAGCTTGTATCTGCTATTTTCACTTTTTAAAAAGTGTTCATTAATTGTAATTGAGGCAAAAGTTTGAAATAATCATGATATCATCATATCGCCAAGCCTTACTTTTTATCTGTTTATATCGACTGAGATATATTAAGTTTGTGGACATTACTGCTGTATCCTGTAATTGACATATATTAATACATCACATGCTCTCTACTGTTTATGAGATGGCCGGCAGCCTTGCATAATATTTGAATAGTGTGATCAAAAACCTGCTATGCAGGTATGGCACCTGTCACCCTCGAGTATAATTACATCACGCTTACTCACTTTAATGACCCAGACTAGGTAAATAGTGCAATAAGGACACATTTGTGCACAGTAATTCAGTAAGACAGTAGTTTAGAGTCAGACATTTACACAGATGATGGGAACAGTACAAGATAGCCATGCCCTGGCATGGCTATCTTGTACTAATATCGCTGCGTAGATATTAGTCTGGAATCTCTGTGTGGAACCTGCATTTCCAAGGGGCGAATAAAATAAATGCCTCTGGTGATAAATCTTCCCCATATTTGCATACTAGGCCCTGATTAGTGACAATTTCGGGGTTAGGGAAATCGAATCACAACAGCATGGCCAGACCAAATCTGCTGAGGGCTTCGTTTGTTTCTTAATTTTTTTTCTAACTTTTTCTAATGTTTTTTCCCCCACACAAGCAGCAACCAACTTAAACCAAGACACTTTTAGTTTTGTTTTCACTATTGGTTGATTGCTCCACCACTTTGTTCCCAAACAATATTTTAGATTTGATTATAGGCTACTAGAGCAGTGCCCGTGGGGCCTCTACAGCGGCCTACTTGGAACGATGCAAGTTGGAAATGCATGCCCCACCCAGATATTATGCGTTGGAGCCTCTACAGTGGTGCCCGTTGGGCACTGGCTTACTTGGAACGATGAAAGTTGGAAATGCAAGCTCCACCCAGGTATCATGTGTACCTTTTATGCCCATATATGGAGTTCTTTGTCAGGCATGCCCAAATATGGAGTCTATGCAGACGTCAGAATGAGGTCAGAACAGGCCAACTCCACCCTGGGCAGGGGCCCTGTGCAGAGCCCGGGCGGAGGCCTTTTGTGGCGGTTCTGGACAACCGTGGGTCCGCCCGACTTGACACCGGGCACTGCACCCCCTGTGGTGACGTGGTGGAACGTGTGTGTTGAAGACACAGACGTACAGAGACTTGGTGCATTTATAGAAAGATTATTATTATTGTATATATATAACAGATATGATATTACAGACCAGACATTGAATGAACACTACTACCACGCCACTTTATGCAATTACGGAAAAGGGAATTACGGTATGATGAAACAATTTCTTCCCATAATCTTCCATAGACAGCACATCAAATAGGTGGTCAGTGGTCACGTCCTCTAATGTTATAAAGACTGTGATTTAGGTTTGTTGGGCAGCCCACATCAACATAGAGTTCACCTACTAATTGATGAACTTGAAGTAAATATCGGGTTAAGATTTCCTTCTATCAGGGATAGGCATCAGGCCTGATGCCTATTTGACACCTACTATGTGATTTGTGGAATGCATTTGCAGAATCGACCTCAGGTCTTAATGGGTTAAATTATTGGATGCCAACAAAGGCATCCAATCTGGCATAAAGTAATTTGGGGCATGAGGTCAAAACAGAAGTGAACAAAAACAAGAAAGTATCTCTTTGCATGTGTGAGCCAGTCTCTCCCCAATTGCTGCTGGCATGCTGGCAAAGCTGCCACTGTGTGAACGTCGAAAACAATGGAGGCAGTAGGTAACTAACCAGTGACCACCCGCTATTTGTAAGCATTTACTGTGAGACAAGTAGTGCTGTAGCACTGCATTGAAGTGTGGGAGAAACCATAATAGCGCTATGCAAAGTATGCATGTACAGATTAGAATACATGATGTGGATGTTTGGACCCTGCAGGCAGAAAGCTTTTCTGTACTTGAAAAATATAATATATAGTTAAGTTGACACATTCCTGTTTAGTGCTAAACCTGAAATCAGCTTTGTAAGAATGTTACCCATCATGTTTTCTGTGTTCTGAGTCTGACCAACCTACAACTTGTTTGATTTATTATTTTGATGACTATATTAGATACCAGCATGGATTTACTGTCTGGCACACAGAAATACTTAAATGTAAGGGTTAGGGTTAAAACAATATAAATTACGGCTTCATCACCGCATCAAAAGGTCAATTTACTAGACCTGGGCAATATATCGATATTACAGTATATTGATATTGTGATATGACATCGACTGGAATTTGAATATCGTCATATTGCAAGAGTTGGCTCTCCTTGGTTGTAACCACTTAAGGCCTATTTAATAGTTTTAAAATTGTTTAAAATTTGCCCACCTGTTTTTTACTCACAAGTTGATGCAATGTACTGTGAGCCTATAGATCTGCTATTTCTTCTAAGATATTTTTGATAGATGTATTGTACAGTAGCTTGACAGGAAACGGGGAGAGAGATGGGGGGAGACACAGCAAAGTTCTAGATCTGCTCAAATGTATATTAATACGATTAATAGCAATCCGATATTATTATCACAACATCGATTGATATAATTTTGGTCTCAATTATATATATCTTGATTTGATCACCATACATCATTGCTCTGTCTGCATTGCCTGTTGAGAAACAACCCATCAGGCACACCTGGAGTGCTCAGTGGAGTTCCCAGCATGCATACTGTCTGATAGCACACATACATACTGTAAAGTATATTGTCAATGTCGGGCAGAAACCTCATATCTCAACTTTTAACTTTTTTTACCCGTAAATTAACACCCTACTACTTGATCATAGTACAGAGTCACACACAAGTTAGTAGCAGATCCACTTTTGGCCACGTTTCGTGCTTGTAGATCTGCTACTTTTTGAATTTGAATCCTGAAAAGTAACAGTTTTTGACATGTGAGGTTTCCACCCCACAGAGGCGATATACTGTATATCATCATAGGTATGTAGAGCAATTATTCAGTGACCGAATTAGGCCACCTTAGGGTTGTCAAATATTTTAGCTTTCTGTCTTTTCCCATATGAAAAGGGTTGAGTTTTCCAGACTAGTGACTCGCTGGAATTTCACCAGCGTGATACTTGAAAAGCTGAGGGAGCAGGGAAACTGGGACAGCCCACAGACAGACAGGCAGGCAGACAGACAGGAAGACAGACAGGGAAACTGGGACAGCCCACAGACAGACAGGCAGACAGACAGGCAGACAGACAGGGAAACTGGGACAGCCCACAGATGGCAAGAAACAAGAACCCAGCAAGAGGCTCAAAAGCTGCTTGTGTGGGAGTTTTCATGTCCTGCTTATCTGTATTTGTACACACACACACACACACGCACACATGCATGCATGCACGCACACACACACACACAAACACACATCAGCATATATGCTCAATTATGGTGATTGTTTAAGACAAGTTCACGACATGTACATTTCATTGTCCACAAAAAAGTAGCATAATACAGTATAGTATAACTGCCAAAGGTTTCAGAGGACTGTGCAGTGAAAACACTTTATTTGAAAAGTAAGTAGGAATGATATACCCGTATGTAGTTAATGTACAATGCTTCTGGGCTTTTATAATGGCTGAATAGACATTTCATACTGTAGTTCCCCATTCAAAAATGTCAGACTAGAACAGGCCGCAGTTTAGAATGTAACTGATGTGGTTTAACTTTTTGCTGCAGGCAAGACCCAACCTGAAAAACCTCATCCGATAACTGTGGTTTTGCTGATTAATCTTTGCATCTTGTTTTATGAATATACGATGCCCACGCTGACTAATTTCCCAATGGTAGAATGTGTGCACACATTGTGCTCTTTCACAAGCCTGCTTCATCTCAGATGTTCACGCTCGGCTCATCTTTGACTGTCATGTTCTATCGAACAATAGGGCTTCATTCCGTGCTTTCTGTAAGGTGTTAACCTTACAGAAGTCATATCTTGTCCATGCTTGGCTGGCTTTGTTTAACTTCAAGCCACAGTGTTGTTGTAGCATAAAGTTGCTGTCGGGCTGAATTTGGAAAAGACCTCCTATCTCCATGTTTTAACTTTTTGTTTAAAGATATTTTTGGGCTTTTTTGCCTTTATTGATAGGTTGACAGGAAAGGGGGGGGAGACGGAGCAAAGGTCGTCGGGCTTGGGACTCGAACCCACGACAAGCTGTCGGGCTGTATTACCGGCCTTGGTGCCTGGACCGCTCAGCCGTGGCCCAGGCCTTTGTGTGTGTGTGTGTGTGTCTTTTTTTTCTCCGCGCCCTACTTGATCATGACCACAGTGTCACACAAAAGTATCAAAAGTAGCATATACACAAGCTGGAAACGTGGTGCGAAGCGACGCGTTTTGAGATTGTCGATCTGCTACTTTGGAATGATGCATTTGAATTTGAATCCTGAAAAGGACATGTGACCCAACAGAGACGATATCAGAGTTTGGCAGAAGAACCTAACGTGATTCCTTGTTCCTCGGCCCTTACCTAATTCAAGGATGGACAGAGTATTAGATTAACCTCAAGTAGAGCTAATTGAATAATCAAGGACAAGTACAAAGACGGTTCTTATGAGGACAGCCCTGAGTTGCCTATTATGGTCACAGTGGAAAGGTCAATGTGGCTTCCTGACCGTAACTATTTCTAGTGGTTTTGGATGTTATCAGATGATCTCCATCATCAGCCCTTATCAAGACCATGCAATGGTGGTTGTTGTTGTTGTCAGCCATTGTCCGACGTCGCATTTGGCCCCGTTATCTGAATTCTAACCCTATTTACCTTATATCTATCTAGCCCTAATGCTACTCCTAACCTCAGTCTTAACCCGACCATGAAAGTAAACATAGAGAGAAGTTGTTGTATAGCGCAGTTTCACAATGTTTTCGCTTTGGCAGCAGTAATTTCATATGCGCGTTTCCTAGTCGCTTACTTGCGAGGCAGTAAATGGCTCCATTGCATGGTCTTGATAAGAACATATTAAATAAAAATCTGTTGATATTTTACATTAGAAGCGGTGCTATTTCTGTGTACACCCATACCCACCAGTCTCTCTGCAGTTCACTGATGCTCTGGAAAGTGCATGGTAAACAGAACGGCCATCTTTTCTTTATGCGAAAGCTTTCCCAAAGAGAAGAAATGTTTAAACTCTCCTCCTGATTGTATCCTCAAAGCCAAGGATAACTGGGAAACCCCTGCTATTTTTCAACAGTACTTAGTAGTGCACTACTTAATGAAAGAAAATCTACACTATTAAAAATTTACGTACGGTAGCTAAATGTAAAGTATAATTACAGATTTAGTGTACTAAAAAAATACATGTACATGTAAAGCAAGAGAGTATTGTACAACAGTGTTGTGACTAACGCCCTTACATCGCGTTACGTTACATAACGTAACTACTATTTGCAGTAACTTGTAACCTAACGCTTTACATTTCCCATTTCCATAACGGCCTTATAGTTATTGTGCGAGTGTTACCCGCGTTATGGCGTTATGTCAACTTATGTGATCAGTGAAAAGTCTCGCAGCTCCGTGAGTATCATACATTCATACAGGCATCTCTGCGCTGCTGATTGCAGTGCAGGGACTAGAGAGCGCTCTCTGTGTTGACAGTTTCGTTTGTGCTCTGCCTCTCAACTAACTGCGTGAAAAACACAGATGTACAAGCCCAAAGCGCAGTGCATTGCGACCGGTAGATAACTTGTAGATCTGCTACTTCCAGTGCAGGACGGGCGCATGCTTATGACGCTCTTAAATATGCATCAGCACTCAGCAGCCAGCAACGCACTAGCAGGCAGCAGCATAAACCACTCGTCGTCAGACGGAATACACACGCAAATACGAGTCACGACACAACTTTATTGCACATCTGTGCTTGCCTTTCATCCACGCTTCTATAGCCTTTTAAATCTCATTTCCCATCCACGGGCACAAGCAGCTTCCACCCGATCTGGATGGTGATGTTGTTTCTGACGAGGGTATAGCAACTAGTTAGCATGGGAGCTAACATTAGTTTAACTCTGGTCCATATCGTTAGAAGCCAAGGAGTCCTCCTATAATAACACTGGTACTTTCCATCCGTTCCCCAACCCTCACACTCGATGTTGCGTCTGCCCGTGTATAATGGTCAGGGTTTCACTGTCCACAGCTAGCAGGCAGACCTGTCAAAACTATGCACTTCCCAAAACTCACAAGACATGCCAGCCACCACCTATAAGTTCAAACCGTTACACACCTCTAGAATATTTGTTTCCCCAGCTATCTCATTTCACTTTCATTTATTTTATTCCATAGTCTTAGTTTTTCTCTAATAAAGTAGTTTTTATTTGTTTTCTCATGTTCCCCTTGAAAAGCGTCTTTAAGTACTCAGAGAAGCATTATATAAATAATAATATTATCACTATTATTATTACTACTTTTTAATTGCCTATGCTTATGTAGTCACTATTCATTGATTCACTCGTATCCAAATCCATTCGAAAAAAAGCTCACTGATGATCAGGTCAAATAGGCCTATTGATATGCCATTAATTGAGATTAATGAATCACAAAAAACCTTCTTTTAAATCGTTTTTTATATTATTATTTTTTAAAGTAAAGTAAAGTAGTTACTTTCATAATTTAATGTAAAGTAAAGTAACAAATTACTTTTTTAGATAAGTAACGATAACTATAATTCCTTACTTTTTAAAAGTAACTTCCCCAACACTGTTGTACAATGGTAGTTTTCCACACCCTGGCATTCAAGGACTTAATTGAAGTCCTTCTAGAACATCTATCTTCCAATCTAGATCAATAATTGAGTCTCTGCTACAGTATAACAGTATCAAAAAGTTAGGTATAAGGGTTAAGACACTGGCAAAAATAGGGCCCCAAATGCATATACCTTAGTATCTTAGTTTCTTATCAGAAAGTCTTCCACATGAGAGAAAAATGAATCATCGCTGACTGCTGAGCTGTTGAGAGAGTTTGCCCCAGGGAAGCTCCGACTATAAACACCACAGCTACAGTATGTCAGACAAATCCCCTCAGAGTTCAATTTAACACATTTTTTACAGTGAAGGCAGATTTACAGTACGGTCTTGAATGTGGGCCACTGGGAAAGTGTTGTACCATTACAGAGTGAAAGTAGGCCAGGTGTGGCCAGGTGGCCTACGTACACGGTTAGACACCTGTCTGCTGTATCTCACACACACACACACACACACACACACACACACACACACACACACACACACACAGTTAACTTTATTGTCACAGTGCACAGCAGAACTAAATTATGATTCAAGACAAAAAAGTAGCACTATATACTCTAAAGTCTAAACCTCCGGAACCCTAAGGGAGGCGCGAGCAACGAGAAAAACGACAAACCTTACTTGAATTAAGTATATTCAATCAGTAACGGCCTCTTCGTGTTTCAACAGATCTTTCTCGTCCCCCAGAGCAATCTGCAGCTCTTCAGCATGCATGTGCTCCAGCTCAATCCCCACTGTACTGTACCTGCTCCTTGCTCCCACTGATCCCATCCGGAGTCATCTTGAAGGAATGCACTCCTCAGGAGATACTGTAGGGCGCTGATTCCCCAGCTCAGTCCATAGCAACCAAGACAGCAATATTGACACAAACGTGACAAACCTTTTACCTTTTTAGATGCTCAGTCAAGCATCGTCTCTATTTCCTTAAGACAGATATTTCCCCATGTTGTGAACCTTTTTAAGTAGGACATTTATAGGCCTAGATTCTTTTTAGGTACAGGAAAAAAATAATCACAAATGTAGTCCCACGCTGAAGGTTTCCGGCCCGAGAACAATGGCGAGCAGCAGTGAGCACTGAAGCTGTGACCACTCGGCGAACAAGCAAAGCTCGGCCAGCCAACTAGACAGACAATTGTGTACTTTGTCATGCGCGTGTGGTGACAGTCGTACGACAACGTATTGCAAAGATCATATTTGTGGCTTTGTAAAATCTGTTGCTCACACGGTCATTGACGTCATCAAACGTGCGTCCGTAGGGATGTGTGTCGGAGGCACGGTGGCCGGCCGGATAGATTGAAAAAGAACAATTCATCATGGAGTCTCAAACTGCGAGCCCTTTTGGACCTAAGCATTATTTATGCATTGGAAATAAGGGAAATGGACTAGAAGAAGACGTTGCGCATTTTGGTCAGCCAGAACTGGGTGAAAAAATGCGAATAGGGGGAATTTAAAACAATGCAGTTGTAGCTTTGCATCTGGAAGTTGAATCCAGAGCCATTGAAAGGAGAGTTCTGCCAATGAGGGGGCAGAAAACAGCCCGGTAACTCGTTTGTCACTCTAAAGCCCATAGACTCCAATGCATTCTGTAAACTTCCAGTTCAGGGTTTGTCACTTTTCGCCAATGGAAGTCTTAGTAGAAGAGCCGCCATGAAGCGAACAGAGTCGTAACTGCCTCATCTATACGACTCTGGTTGAACCCAGCTCTGCTTTAATTTGTAGCTTTTGCAGCAGCTACAAACATCAGATGCATCTTTGCTTCTTCACGTAGCTGGCTTCCATTGACAATGAATGGTAAACTGTAACTTTGCATCTGCCCGTGTGAACGCATGCATTCAGATGGGGAACTCCACTACCACTGTAGTATCTACTGCATTGGTTCTCAAAGTGGGGTCCGCCCAGGGGTTCTTGGGGGCGGGGGTACCAGGGGCTCTCCAGCCAAATTAGTTCATATCACAGTTACTTTAACAATATTTTATACTTTGGCTATTCAAAAATAAGATCATAGCACGTCACTTTGTGTTATACTATGAGCTTGTGGATCTGCAATTGTGCAAATCTTTGAATATACTCTTGCTCCTTGTCATGAAAAGGTGAGAACCACTGATCTTTACTTACAAGTCTTCAGAGCTGACCTGGAAGAGTGACCATGACCAGTGGGCAAAACAACATTAGAACAAGATTAGATCAGGCGTACGGGGAGTTGTAGCAAGGTTATGTGAGAAAATTAGGTTTCTTGCGCAGAGATGGAGGAATGAATATGGGTGCAACCTGTTTCTGTAGAACTGACGAGCTTCCATGTGCTTCACCTCCAGGGGCCTGTGGGGTTGTGAAACAAAAACGAGACGTTTCCAACCGTCCAGGCAGACCTGTTCTGAAGTCTGGAGAAAAGTGTATGACCCAACTACTTCACGGAAGTAGGAAATTCGTTGGGCTGTAAACTGTCAGCCGTTCGGCTGTACCGCTGCAAGGCTGAACAACGTAAACAGCAGTGCTAATATTCAATGGCTCTCTGCCTTCTGCCTGGTTGAGTAGACAGCGATCTGTCTACAGCTTCGACCGGGGAAAAGAACGCTTTAGGCCTTTCAGCCCATCAGAGGGTTGATTCTCTCAGATATAGCTTTAATTACAGGGTTTATCTGAGGTAGGTTGGGCTGTGAGTGACTGTTGAATGTTTTCTCAGCAATTACTCTAATGAATTACTTTTTAGTTTAGTCGAATAATAAGACGCTGTTAGTTGTACAAAAAAGTACCTCCACTGTGAAGTTTTATACTAGTTAAATATCTCATTATCGTTTATTTGGAAGTCAGTTGGCTCTGATCAGGCTAGAGCGTCACAGTCCTGCCCTCTTTCATGACGACGCCAGGCCCAGGAAATGATTGCCAATGCATTTTTCCCATAGACATTTCAAAAAGTATTTATTTAAAGACGGTTACGCCGCGGACAAAGCCAACTCGAGTTGTGACAAATCATGACAATAAACACAATATTTTGGACCAAACAAATAATCACAAAGAAGAAAAACAACAAAAAAAGTTTTGTAACCTGCCGTTTTGTTCCTCTTTCTAATTCTTTGTTCGGCCCAATTGTTTTTGTTTGTTATGATTTGTCACAACTCGAGTTGGCTTTGTACGAGGCTTAAAAGGTCTTAAATACATACTTTTTGAAACGTCTATGAGGAAAATGAACGTGGTTGTACAGTGCTTTCCAAATAAAATACTGGTTTCACGTGTTTACAATTGCTGTTAATCCAACCATTGCGAAATCTCTATTGTAATAATAATGATGTGGTGATTTGGAATCAGTTGTGTGACTACTGTGTAACACGATTTATCCAACGTACAATGGATTCTTATCAACAGCTGTCCAAATGACTCCCATTCCAGTGTGGTTGTGGTTGGTTTACTGATATCATATTTATTACTGTATGTTTTTGGCCAATAAACAAACCACAATGAACAACACACCACTTGGAGTTCTGACTTGACAATTAGGGAAGGTGTGCCCTTTTTGTTGTGTTTGGACCACATCAAGATCAAGAGGGTTTATCTGTCACTCATTCAAATACATGTAAATGTTAGTGTGGCATGTTCCACAAGACTGTGCTATAACTATAACTATAACTTTGGCTGATTGTACCGGTACGATCACTTGATCTTGATATGTTTGCATTCCAATTAAAACACAAACATGGCCATGTGTGTCGTCTGCCCCTCCTCTGTTTGTGTGTGCGTATGACTGAGCGTGTGCACGCAGGCATGCTGGTGTGTGCTCCTGCTATTCATTGAGAATCCCCAATGTTTGGTTTTGTCATTCGTTCATTTACTTAAGCTGTAACTTGCCTGCTGCGTAGCCTGCTGAGTTTGTTTGACTAAATAACTGTCCAATTCATGCAACTGCATGCTCCTATTGTGCACAAAACACAAACGTCCATCCTAAATGATTGTCCTGCAGGAAAACATTGGATAACTTGTTGCTACTTTTACTTTTAACTTTTGCTGTTTTTGAAAAGTAACAGTTTTGGACATATGAGGTTTCCACCCAACAGAGAGTCAGAGACGAGATATAGGCTACTTTATGACAATTATGGGAAGTATCGGATCTAGACCGGCTATTTTTTTTGCTAATATTGACATTCGTAAGTGTTTTGGAAAATGTTTGAATGTTTTCACCACATGCCCAGAACAGGGACACCATGAAGGGTTAAATTCAAATGTTGTTAACTCCTTGCTGAGGCTCTCCAACACAGCCATGGAAGCCAAGGTGAGAAAGCAGCAAACACTGGCAGGGGACTAATGTAAACATGACCTAGCTTTGGACCTGAAATGCACACACATACACTGACACACATATATAAGTATGCGAACAAAGACCCACATATACAGACTGTATTATCCACATGCATGCATGATTGATGGTGCCAACACACCTAATTGCATTGGCAAGAGCCTGTTCAAGTGTCAGTGATGTTTAAATCCCTGTATTTGGTTGTCTTTTAGATTATAGTTATAATTTTAGCCTCCTGTGGCTACAGGTGTTGGAAAATGTTTTCCTAGATTGTGATGTCCACGTCAAATAAACTAAACATACTGGCAAAATGTTATGCTAGCATGAACTACCTTCTCTGGCAAGAAGTACTGTGGTTCTATTATATACAGTAATTGGCTAAATTGTGTAAACTATGGAACTGATTCATAATTTTCCCTGGTGAAGAAAGCTGCCACAGTGAGTCATCATTATTGCCTCACTCCACTCCACTCAAAAGTGTTTGGTAACAGTTTTTATGAAGCCCATATCTAAATTGTATGGTGTAGGTGTCATGTAGGTGACAGTGGGTCAGGGGTAGAATGGCCAGTAGAGTGGCCGGTATGGGAAGTTCGGTCCCAGGCTCCCCCAGAGTTGGTGTCGATTGTCGAAGTGTCCTTGAACAAGACTCTGAACCCCTGCCAGACCCCTAAGCATTTTAAAGTATGAGGTATAAAGTACAGCAACCTGTCAGGCTTCTATTCCAGGTAAAGATCCAAAATGCAGAACTCACGGACACAAGGAATAAACTTAAAGTCTTTACTTGGCAAAAGTAGAAATCAGGTACACCATTACAAGGCAAGAATAAACTAATACACAAGGCAAAGCAAACTGATAAACCAACAATCACATGAGAGCATCAAGGGCTATATATAGACTAGGTTCATTAGGGAGCAGGTGGGGTGAGACACACAGGTGGGTCCAGGTAGTCATCAGGGCAGTGGATGAGTGGGTGTGGCACAGACTGTGGCCAGGGCTGTGACACAACCTTGTGTTCATAAAACAGAAAGATTGGCTATTTGGTTAAGACTGACGTTATGTATATTTCGGGACCTTTCACTGCTTTGTCTCAACCATTACTCTATGGCTCTGCTCACAGCCACCGCGGTGGATATTTTGACATTCCGTTTGTTTTGTTTTTTGAATGTTGCCACTACTGTTTGAGCAGCCATAAACTACACAGGTTCATCCCGATGTTCTGGGCATCTTTGTAATGTTATAGTGTTAGTGAAAAGCAGGTAAAAGAGTAACGTTTGAGGCAGACTAACATGAGTCACTCTACAGTTTCTCTGTAGTAGAAGAGGTTTTACCCCGCAGCTATGTCGGCTCCTCCTACAGGAAATTCGTCTATAGGAGGGGCTAGCACCCCTCAAAAAGCACACCTGTGTGAAGTGAGGGCTCTTATCATCATACGTCATCATACATCATCTCATTCTGGCCAATCACAATGCATGTCCTCACTTATGTCTTCAATGTTTGTGTTTACACACTTTTGTCTTCAATGTTTATGTTTACACACTTTTGTCCTCAATGTTTGTGTTTACACAGACCCTCATAGCTGGACATAGGAGGGTCTAACGCCCCTAAAAAAAACCCACAAAAAGTTAGGTTATGGAGATAAGAGCTCATAGATATGTCATAGACTGGTCACATGAAGTCTGAGATCCCCATGAAGCCCCATTATTGACCCAGGCTTGTATTTGTTCTGTAAAAAGGACCCCTGTATTGCATTCATTCTAAATGAGGGGAATATTCGTTGTTTCTTTTTCCGTGAGCATGAAAGGAGAAAGAGAGAGAGCGCTGCTCAACAGTCAAACATTTCTTTTCCTCCTCTCCTTCCAAAATCAACATGTCAGGTTTATTCCCTGTCGTTGTGTAACCATGTACTGTACACACGGTAGTAACTGTCTTGTTGTTCCAGGGTGATTTATTGTTGCGTTCAGTTATTTCCACCTTGCATTATTATTATTTTCAGGTTGGAGCCAACTGGTTATACAAGTGTGTCTTTTGAAATGGTCTTACTGTGACCCAGTTTATCCATTTAGTGAATGAATATAATTAAATTCTGAGCGTGTGCTGTACAAATGTAACATAATTTATTTTGTACACTCCGAGTTAAATTACAGCTGATTTATGTGTATGGGGCGGTTTTCTTTGTTTTTGTTCATTGTCACTGCCAAAATGACTTTTTTCTATTGATTACTTTGTTTTGTTGCATTCTTAAAGGACAACTTTAGTTTTTTCAACCAAGGTTCATGTTTTAGGTTGTTATTAGAGAAACTAAAAGGTGAGTGTTCATTTTCTTTCATTTGCTGCTTTCTTTCGTTTTAGGGATTTTAGCTCTTTTTGACAGGGGGGCGGGGGCATTCGAGCATGGGGCTAAATATGTATTTTTTTACCAAATCTGATGGTGATTTATTTATTTATTATTTACTATAGTCCTAATAAACCCCAGGAAATTACATCTGGCCACAGAAGATCACAGGATCTACTGAATGTGAAGGTAGCCTACTGGGGGAAGGCTTATACTGTGTTATAGGCTCAATATGTCAGTTTGTCACATTCAATAGATCCTGTGATCTTTTGTGGCCAGATGTAATTTCTTGGGGTTTATTAGGACTATAGTAAATTATAAAAAAATAAATCGCCATAATAATTTGTAAAAAAATACCTATTTAGCCCCATGCTCGAATGCCCCCGCCCCCCTGACATAAATAAGGAATAAGGAAAAATAAGGAACAAAGCGTGTTCCCTTATCAGGGACATCGTCTTCTTAGTTTCCAAGTAAGGGACAATGCCTTATTTCAACAGACGGTTGGCAGCCCTACAGACATTTAGTTACAGGCCAAAAGCTGCATTTCCACATAATGAATCCAAGAGGGGCTGGAGGAGTCGCAGCCTACTGGTGCACACGGACCCACCCCACATCTGGCAAGCACCGGGGTCTCCCAGGCATTTTTCCAGGCACTCCCAGAATGCCCGGTACATGGCCTTCATAAATAACAGCAGTGGTGGAAAGTAACTACTGTAAGTCCATTTACTCAAGTGTACCTAAGTACAATTTGAGGTATTTTTGAGCGGTGCCTATGTCTGTTTGTCTGTTTGACCCATTGGCCCCTGCAGCTGATTGGGGTCGCATTCAGGTCACACACTGTTGAGCAGCCTAAAGAGCCATTCACACTGAGCAGTATCATCATCATCATCATCAACATTCCCCTTGCATTCTCCAAGGCACTTCCCCTTTTTCACAGTTCACACCGCCCCCAGGCAAGCATCAGACCTATGCATCAGACCCACACGAAGAAAACACTCGGACCAACGAACACTCCACCTTAGTAACAGTAGCCTACGCATCGACACAATTACTACATACAACAAATGAACAAACAACATGCCACGAAGAAAACGACCATCACTTTCACTTTCTGGGAGCTGCGATACAAAGCGTAAGCGTCTCACTCGCGCTGCTGCCCCTGCCAACAACAACCAGTCCACCACTAACGCAACAGGTATATACATACATAAATGCAATTACTACACTACTAACATGACAATGACTGTTTGAGACTTTCAGTTCTATGTATGACTATGATGTACTGTTTTTCCCTACCATGCATTTATACAAATATTTTCATGTTATAGTGCTGTTTTTATTCACACAAAAAAGACACAAATATATTATAATGAAGAGCAATTCAATATATTTATGGGGGGCAATAGTCCATACAACGGGTAAGGACTATGTATATTAATACAATAAACAAGCAAAAGGGATTGATTGATTGATTGAAATATTTATTAACAGTTTGTAGAATTTACAGTACATTTTAAGCACAAACTCAATACAAAGACTGTCAACTGTGAGTGGACGACCCAATTAAGCATTACACTTGTTTACAACAGGGTCCACATTGTTCAATTCATCAAAACATTTAAAGACATACAAACATTTAGAGACATACAAATAGACATTTCTATGTAGCTAAAGAACAGAACAGGAATTCATATCATAGGGCATTGCCTGACCATGGATCACACCAATGGACCTGCAACATGACTGAGGAACACGTTCCACTTCAAATCATATTTATCCAACTGATTATTCATCTTAAAGGATAACCTCTCCAAAGCAGCCACAATACCAAGCTATCAATGGTATACTTATGATTGTACTGCAGCATTTTCTTGCAAAAGAAACTACAGTAGCCTACTAATTAGCCTACTTTTGTGCCCAACCTAACTTCCCAAGACCATCTGTAAACAATTCCCCGTTCCCCCCTATCAGTAATGTGATCTATTACAACCCATTACCCACACTGAACATCATTTGCTGTTCATATATTCAGAACGGGTAAGGACTAGTAACTATAACTGCAGCTAGCCAGCGGTGTTGTTGCAGCGCTCAGTTCACACAGGTGTGATTTTTTTTTAAACTTTACTGGAGTATTTCCAATTTCCAGTACTTTTACTTCAACTACACTACATCTCAGAGGCAAATATTGTACTTGTACTCCACTAGAATTATTTGAAAACTTTAGTTACTTACTACTAGATTTTGATTATTATTACAAAACATTCCCTACATTAACCACTTCAGCCCTATATACATTTCGGCCAATTTGAAAATTTCCAATCTACAAACAAATGTGTTGCGATGCGACGCATTGTGAGCTTGTACTGTAGATCTGCTATTTTCAAAAATACATTTTTGAAAATTAGTGAAATGGGACATTCTGAATAACGAGTACTGTACTTTAAGTACATTTTGATAGTACCAATACTTTTGTACTTTTACTCAAATCAAAATGGTACAGAGCCTGTCTGCTTTGGCTCCCCTTAATTTTTGAGTGTTCCTCCGCGTCAGCACTTTTGCAGGTTTCATACATTCTGTATATGTTGCACTCTGTTGCTTGCTTCTGTGTGCTGTGTCCATGTGCACAGTTGCACTCTACTTCATTGCATGACTGTGTCGCTCACCGAATAAGAATCTGAGATTCATGTGGATGTCAGGGTCGGCAAAGAAACGGCTTGGCTCCACTGTGGATCTCGGACTTCATGTGGCCAGCCGGTGACATCAAGTGCCTGTGATGTCAGTCATCTATGACATATCCGTGATGTATGACTCAATATTTTGTAAAGGCTGCGGCCCAAATCCACTGTGAAGAGCCTCGTAGTTTGCGGCGTCTGTCAGGTGTCCCGGTTCCATGCCAAAAGATGCATGGTCGAGTGAAAGTAAAATCTACTGCTCAGAAAGAGGAGAAGGAGAAGCAGAAACGGGAGAGGAAATTAAAGCTCTACGTGGCGGCGAGAGATGCCTGTTTTTCTAAGAGGAAGGACGGCGTACTTGACGACGAGGCTCTTCAGCTGACGGAACAGCTGCTGTTGTCCAATCCCGACTTCACCACCCTCTGGAACTACAGGAGAGAGATCCTAATGCACCTGGAGGCTGTCAGGGAGGGGGACCACGTGCAGAGGATGTACGAGGCCGAGCTGTCCTTCGTGGAATCCTGTCTGAAGGTGAGCCCCAAGTCGTATGGCAGCTGGCACCACCGGGGCTGGGTGGCAACCCGCCTGCCTCGGCCCGACTGGCCCAGGGAGCTGAGCCTGTGCGACGAGTGCCTCAAACTGGACGACCGCAACTTTCACTGCTGGGACTATCGGCGGATGGCGGTCAAGATGTCCGGCGTGCCTGTGGACCAGGAGCTGCAGTTCACCGATCGCCTCATACACTCCAACATCTCCAACTACTCCAGCTGGCACTACCGCAGCACCCTGCTGCCCCTGCTCCAGCCGGAGTCTCCCCCCGAGCCCCGCCTCCGGCCAACCGACGCCTCACCACCACCACCACCCTCCCGGGAAACCCACTCGCACCGCGTCTGCGAGGAGCAGCTGCTCAAAGAATACGAGCTTGTGCGCAATGCCTGCTTCACCGACCCCGACGACCAGAGCGCCTGGTTCTACTATCGGTGGCTGCTGGGCAGAGCGGAGCTCGGCGAGGCGATAAGCTGCGTGTACGTCAGCCGCAAGGAGGAGAGCGTGGCTGTGGCCCTCTCCAGGCCCGGCGATCCGCACTCGGTGGGTCTGATGCTGGTGCTTGACGGCCAGCCCCAGAGAGTGGAGTGGAGGAGTGTCCATCCTCGCTTCAAGCACAGCCCCGTCTGGATCTGTGACCTGCCGCAGGGGACCATCGGCGACATCGCTAACGAACACAACCTAACTGTACACTGGACCGAGGAACATACACATCGAGACTGCACTCTGTACACGGGTCGAACTGAGAGCTGGTGTCGGGATTCCGCGACGGAGCGGGAACTTTTCAGCGGCGAACTGTCGGCAGAAAAGACCTCTGTCTTGCAGACTGAGCTGCAGTCTTGCAATCAACTCCAGGAGTTGGAACCTCTGAATAAATGGTGCTTGCTAACGATCATCCTCCTGATGAGGGCGCTGGACCCGCTGGGCTATGAGAAGGAGACTCTGGCTCATTTGCGAACGCTCAAAGAAGTGGATTCCATGCGCTCGGCCTACTACAACGACCTGTGCAGCAAGTTCACGATCGAAAACACCATTCTCAAAATGGAGTACGCCGAAGTGCGCGTCTTCAGCATCCCCGGCAAGAACCTGACCACCTTGTGCCACCTAGACCAGCTGCTATTGGTCACCCATATCAATCTGTCGTCCAATCGGCTCCAGAGGCTGCCACCACAGTTTGCCATGCTGCGGTGCCTGGAGGTGTTGGAGGCTGATGATAACGCCATAGAGGAGCTTGATGGGTTGTATAACCTACCCAGACTGGAGGAAGTTCTCCTACGAAACAACAACATATCCAAGCTCGCTGCGCTGCGGCCTCTGGCTTCCTGCCCCAAGCTGACACGCCTCGACCTCCGCGGCAACCCCGTCACTCAGACGGCCAACATCCAATCGGAGCTGGCTGAGCTGCTGCCCTCGGTCACTGACCTCATGCTCTGATTGGACGCCAGGCGGGGGGGGGGGGGGGGGGGGGGGGTGGAGGAGCACTACCATTAGCATGAATCTGTTTGCTGATATCTGCTGATATATATAGTCCTAACATGAATGTGTGTGCAACTGTGCATGCATATTGTATTGTGTCTGTGTTTTTCGAGCAAGTCATGCTACATGGGCTTGCATATTTACGTGGTCATATATCTTTATGATACAGATGGGGTGCATAGCACAAACACAAACAACACGACACAGAGACAGCCCCCTTTATAAGATAAAGATAATTAAAGCTTTATTGTCCATTCAATTTAACACAAAATGGAAATTTGCCTTTGGCACACTGGCATACAGGATACAAACAATAAAAACAAAAAGATAAAGATTACACAAATGTATATACAGGGCTCCTGCAGACATGTATAAACACTGACTGTATAAATGTGTTCTTTCTTTGTTCTATTCACATTATTTGTGTTATTTTTGAGGGGCGCCAGCCCCTCCTATACACAGGTTTAATGTTTGTCTTTAGTTCAATGTTGGTTTTGTAAACGCATTGACAATCAAGCAGAAGTTTTCGTCATAATGCATCATTTATGTCATATTGTCTCTTTATTGTTAATTGCGTTTAATTTTTGTGTTTGCACTTTAATATACAGTATTAGCGGCCCTCACTTCACACGGGTGTGATTTTTTTTATTGCATTTAATCATTGCGCATACAAAACAACAGTTTTGCAGTTGAGATCGAGGACATTTAAGTCGGAATGTAACCCCCTTTTTAGGGGCGCTAGCCCCTCCTATGTCCAGCTTTGAGGATTTGTGTAAACACAAACATTGTTTTGCTACCGTTTCCTATGACTAGTTTGTAGTGTTTGTGTAAACACAAACGGTGAAGGCAAAAGTGAGAACGCAAATTGTGATTGGCCAGAATGAGATGATGTAGGATGACGTATGATGACAAGAGTGCCCCTCACTTCAAAGGCGTGAGATTTTTGATTATTTTGAGTATAATTGTTTCCAAGAGGAAAACAGCTTAGAGGACATCTTTGGCGAGTGTGTACATTAGGTGTAAAAGCACTGCCCTTCTGAAGTGTTTGTGGAGTCTGCCTCAGGAACAGGCTATCTCTCATCAACAGCCACCCATGAGTCATAGTAGCCCTCATACGTCCTAACAGTGGGTGAGTCAGTTGTTGACTTGCATCCATCCCTTGTTTCAGTGTACTCAATTCAGTAGCTCCACGGGTCCACAGCACAGGGTGAATTGGCTCCCTGGATAAGCTTATTTGCTTTGTTTGCCTGTTTGGAGCTGTGTGCAGCAAGCAATTTGTCTGTGCCGATGACTTGGACTGGTGCAGGCCTGACTTTAACTTGGCTGAGGCAACTCTTTAGTTTGGCTGGATATTTGAGGTTGATTAAGTTCAAGTACAGTGTGTTGCCGGTTACAGATAGATGAGTTGTTTACGCCCATGATGTGCCTGTTCATTTTTCTCAGTTGTGCCGACTCGATAGTGTCAGCAGATTAATTCATATCAATAGAGAGTATGCACATGCATGCTTTTCCCATCAGGACACGCCCCTCTCATCTAGACTGAGTGGCAAAACATTGAGCAGCATGCAGTGTTGGAGTTATGAAGAGCTCGCTGGAAATCACTCAACCGTCCTGCGTGCCACCTGTTTCTAAATGTCACATAATGCAGGAGGCAGCAAAATGTTGTGTTATTGAAAACGAGCACTTCCAAACTCTGACACTTAGAAAAATAATCAAATGCAGTGAATGTCTTGACAGAAAGTAGCTCATAACGTTTCTATGGTGGATTTTTATGAAACAAAAACTTTGCAGATAGAGATAGGATAAGTCAAGCTTTTCATACAGCTGCAATGTTGGTGAGTTTAACATTGTTTAATGCAATCAGACAGGACTTTTGTTTGGATGAATGGGCTGTCAAGGCCAGAAAGTAGTTTTTTGCCACTCAGTGGGCGTTCCCGACTTCCCGCATAACTTCCAGGTACGATGATGTCACGCGCATACCCTCCATTGGCAGTGTTGCTGTCAGGCAGAAACCTCTCATCTCCATATGTTACCATCAGCTTCCAGTACTTACCGCACGTCTTGGGTATAACTAAGACATGAGCTAAGGGTTCTGGATTGAACCAAGAACCTTACAATTCATAGCGAACACAGCATCGAGGTGCAGTACAAATGCTGAATTGCATTATTAGCCTACTCCTAGCTCTGGTCCATAACCTTCTACTGCTTCGATTCTGACCAGCCTCTCCTCTTTAGCGTAAATAAAAATAATGTTTTTGCTACTCACCAAAACAAAGGCGGGTTGTGTCATTAGAAAGCCTACTTTCCTTAGTGGACACACTCTGAGCCCCCCACCACACGTATAAACGGTACTTTTTGGCCAAATGGGGATTTTGTTTCCACCGGAAAAAAAATACTTTTAGTTACTCCAATGAGCCCTTTACCGATATTGCCCAGAGAACTGCCTCATAGAGAATATTTTTCCTCCGGTGAAAAAAAATCCCTTTCTGGCCAAAAAGTACCGTTTATACGTGCCGACTCGTTATGAAGGTTATGGACCAGAGCTAGCCTACTCCTAAGTAATCCAAATATGTTCATTCAGAACAATAATGAGATTATAATTATTGAATTTCGATATTTGGTACACTGTATGTATTTGTGGTGTAACACATTGAAGTCTTGCAGTAATATTATGAATATTCGGTGTGAATGTATTCGTGTGTTATCCCGCTTTGTGTCGTCAGAACAGAACAGAACAGAACAGAACGGAACAGAACATTCACGAGAGCATCTGGGTTCAAGAATCAATTTGGGTGGGCTGTTGCTGTTGCAGACTTTCTTGTAGGCTAAGCTGGTCAGAATGTCAACTATTTTACAAATAGTATATTGCTAAATATTGCTAAATACTATCTAAATAATAACACACTGACATTGTTCTCACAAGTCAATCCATTTCAAACAGGCACTGACTGCTGCCGTCTGTCATTATTATGGCGTCAGTCAACTGAGTTATTACTTGATAAAGAAAGCAATCCAGAAACAATCTCATACATCACACCTTACTATGGATACCTATAGAAACCCTCAAGTGAAACAATACATATACCTGTGTATACTTTACCAGTCATTCAGTTGCTATGCAGTATCAGAGACAGGCAAACAGTAAATATTCCCAAGTAAAAGCACACGTCATGTCGTCATGTACTGTGAACGACAGATATTTTGTCTGTGGCGTAATGGTGAAACAAAAAAGGCAAGTCACAGCTGGTTTAGTTCCTCTGAATCAGCTTTATTTGTCACATCACAGGTTTATGTTTGTGAAATCCTTTTTTTGTTGAGAGAGCGGCAATGGCTCAGGGGTAGAGTGGCCGGTAGAGTGGCTGGATGGCAAACGTGAGGTTCCCAGTTCGATACCGGGCTCCCCCAGAGTTAGTGTCGAAGTGTCCTTGAGCGAGTCTCTGAACCCCTAATTGCCCCCGATGTTCAGGTTGCTGCCTTGCATGGTTTCCTCCACCATCGGTGTATGAATGTGTTTGTGAATGGGTGAATGTAATGCACAATCTATGTCAAGCACTTTGGATAAAAACGCTATATAAATGCACCATTTACCATTCATAGAGGTAGAGTGAGAGCAGAGGGGAAAGAGATAGAAACAGATTAGATAAAACAAAGGTACATAATATACAGATACCGTATGTTATACATGATGTTTAGAACATTAGCGTCATTCATGGGCGCCCATAGCTGAATGGTTAGAGATAGGGCTGACCTAAAAACGAGTCAAATTCGAAGCTTCGGTGACGGGGCCAGGGGGGGGAGGGGGGATTAAAAATGAGTACAGTGATTCATGAATCGTGGAGCTCAAGCACATGGCTTTGCAAGGTAGCAGATCTACAAGCTCTCAACATATCATGCTGCAATGCATTGTGGGCTTGTAGATCAGCTATTTAGATATATTTTTTTAAACGAAAGAAATATTTAAATTTGTTCGAATTTCGTGCCATCAAACAAAGCTTCGAATATTCATTGTTCTCGGGTCAGACTATAGTTAGAGAGCCCGTCTGGGTCCCATGTTCGATTCTAGGCGTCAGCATTGTGTCAGATTATTCCTGAGCAGGACACTAATAGGCAATTCACACTGAGACGGACTGAATCCGTTTCATTGGAACCGTTTCCGAATACGTTTGCCTGGTCCTCGATGACCATGATTCACATTGCCCGAGATTCAACAGCGCACCCGGATACACTTGCATAACACACTTTGATCCTCCAGATTGCGGTGTGCTTGATGGCTGGCGCGCCCCGACACTGACCATCAACTCTGCGACATTGTCTCAAATAAATCCAGACACACATTGCATTGCCTCTTTGGCTCTTTGCCGTTATACTGCTTCACTGTCAGCCTGCCTGCTATTCACTGTGTCAGTCAGTTCTGTGCTCCAGTGTCGTGTTTTATATTGGTTTGCTATGGATTCTACCTTAGCATTATTATAATTTTGTTTTGCGTTGAGAAATGTGCTGGTGTTAATCGTCGTGCAGCGTCTGTGTTTTTTTTTTGTTGACGCTTGGCTTGTCGACTAGAGATTATGTCACATTCTTTAAAAAAATAACAGTCCACTTCCATTTGTAGGTACGCATGCATTCACATTGGAACGATCCATACAGTATCTGAATACACTTCAACGGTCCAGAGACCCGCTCCCGGGAACGGTACGCATCATTCACACTACCACAACATCTGCGAAGTGGTCCCAGAGTGCGCATCCGGGACCATAGTGTGAATCGCCCCTTACTCTACTCACAACTGCTCCCGAGCTCTACAACCATGGCTGCTCACTGGATAGGTCAAATCCAGATGACACATTTCACATACTGTATGTGATTCGGTATATTATTATTATTATAGGTCAGGGGTTTTCAACTGATTGTGAACCAGGGACCGACACCACCACCCTGACTTAGAATCAACCTGGGGACCACTATTGCTTCCGCCTTTATTTTATAGAGGGACAGACAGTAGGCTGACAGGAAATGGGGAGAGAGATGGGGGAGTGACATGCAGTACAGTCCGTAGGGATCGGGAGTCGAACCCGTGGCACACTGCCAGACTGGATTGCCAGCCAAGGTGCCTGGACCACTGAGCCACGGCCCAGTCAGGTACAGTGTCCTTAGCCAGCTCAGTGGCCTTGTGGTCCGGGACTGGGAGGTCTGGGACGGGGTTCGATCCCCGGCCGACTCTGAAAAATGGGACCCAGTGCATCCCTGCATGGCACTCAGCGCCAAGGGTTGGATTGGACTATGTCCCTGCTACATACTAGCGTCATGTCCAAAGGGTGTACTTGTACATCATGTCCAGAGGGTGTACTTGTACATCAAGCCGCCTCATGCTACAGAAAAGCCCCTATGGGCCTCATGGCTCTGCAAGGCTTACTTACAGTAGAAGGGAGTTCCAACCGCGCCTCTAGCCTATGGCAGGCCAGTCTGGTGCATCTCAGAAGCAGGACAGGTAACATGCAACAAGGAGGCACTGGAGCAGCTCAGACAATTTAGGCCCTTAGTTTAATAACAAGTATAAAGTGACAACATTTCAATGTTTCAGTTACATCTTCGTCAGGTCACTTACAGTGTTCTTAAGGTGCTGTTTCAAAGACCACTTCATGCAACATGGAAAGCTACAAAACGACATATAGGTGAAACCAGTAACCACAGCAGGTAAATCTGCATACTGCCTTTAGACCAGGTCAAAGGTTCGGGTCAGATATTTTCCTAAGGCACGATGCATCCGGTTACTTGATTTCCCCCATCACAAAGCACCTGGCATCCTTCCTGTCCCATAGGGCTCGGTTTGTTTCGTCATCTTTCAAAACACAGTTTGAACTATTTATTGAACTTTCAAGGTGCTGCAATCTGGAACTTATTTTAATGAATAAAAAAAACACAATTTGAACCAGTCTGTATGGTAGAGTATTACTAAGATACTTCTACAACTTCACTAAAACAGTGGTGCTCAAAGTATTTTGTCCCAGGGAGGGCACCCCTGTAAATAATCTTTTCATCTACGGCACCCCTGAATTACATTTTACTTTACAGCACCTTACATTTATGTCAAATATGTAAAATTGTAAATTCCACAAGGAAAATGATATAGAAATAATATCCGTTTCCATTAGGGCAGATTGAAAATAACATTTATACTTGGAATTTAACCACATAAACCATTTCATCTTTAATTTCAGCAGATCTACAAGCTCACAACGTGCGTGACGCATTGTGACTCGTTGTAGAACTGCTATTTTTGGTGGAGAGACTTGGGGCTCCATTTTCGTCACTGCTAAACCCCATATCCCTAAACTATTTTGAAAAAACATTTTTGAATAGTTCAACTAGCCAATCTACATTGACACGTTGTGAGCTTGTAGACTGGCCATTTTAACTATTCGTGTTCCTTCCAAGCAACTTGGACACTCGGGCATGAAGGAAGCATGAGTTCAAGTCCGTTGCTCTCCCCTTGTCCCCCATATATGGGGACTAGGTTGGTGGAGGGTGTGTAGAGCTAGCCTGGTTAATAAACCAGACCGAATCAGCCATTGGCAAAAAAGAATTTGCCTGCCGGCGGATTACGGTCTGGAGAGGCTCAATTGTACGCCCATTTCCTACACCAGAGAAATGTGGCGGCCAATCGGGACACGGTATGCAATATGGGCAGGCTTTGGTACAGTGACTTTCAATGCTTGAGACCTTTGACTGACAGTAGCTCTGACCAATTGCGTCAAAGAGAAAATGTTTCAACCCGCCCCCCTGGAAATGAAATCCAAGCTGAGCCTCCCCAGACTAATATCCCGCGGTCCGTGCGATATTAGTCTGGTTTATTAACCAGGCTAGTGTAGAGCCCAGGATCACATTAGATGATTGACACAGGGGTGAAAAATAAGTTACAAAATCGTGGGATAAAAATATATTCAAAAATATATATATTCAAAAATGTTTTGCAAAATAGTAAAAAAAAAAGGCAAAGAAGTTTAGGGATAAGGGGTTTAGCGGGGCCGAAAATGGAGCCCCAGGGGCTCTATTTTCATCCATGGTAAACCCCTTATCCCTAAACTACATTAGACTTTAGACATAACTAAGTGGTTAAACTGAAATTTATATTGATAAATTCCAAATATCATTAAAGTACTTTTAGGCACCACTGGACTTGCGTCACGGCACTCTAGGTCTCAGCACCCACGTTCAGAAACACTGGACTAGAAGAACATCTGCAGTAGCTGGAGGTGTTTCATTTCCCTACCCTTCATAGAACATCTGCAGTGGTTGGAGGTGTCTGGTTTCAGTGGTTTCCCCCTGGTGTCGGGACCTGCTGGTTGACACCTTCTGGTTGACGAATATAGTATATATTTAGAATATTTAGTAGGCTTTGAACTGCAGAAGTGCAACATCTCTCGTGGGCCAAGCAGAGAAACCTTCTTGTCTAAGTAGTAAATGTTTAGTCTAGGAGGCCTACTAGTTTGGACACAATATAAAACGTACAGATTGCTGCTTTAACCAATGTCTCCAAATATGATTAACAACCCAATTAAATAATATATTACATTAAGGGTATTAGTAGGATCTATTCTAAATCCACAACAGGATTGCTCAAAAGGTAGTGACCCAGTAACGGTCTACTGGGTCTAGCAGCACAAAGAATGGGCCTTAATATGTCTTGGCTAAACAAGGCAGGCATAGGTTGTTTCTTGTTGAGCTTGCTTCAGAATCCTTGATCTTCTCAGCCTCTGTTAAGGCCCAAGTCTTTGTTTTGCAAGAATAATTGTTTGCCAAGCAGCAGCAGGAGGCATAAACGCCCCGTTTGGACTTCAAGGGTAGACAGCAGAACGGTTTTCCGTTTAACCACTTAAGCCCTATACTGGAGTCACGTAGGCTGTATTTCTTTGTACCACAAACAGCCGGTCTGCAAGTTACATTTATTTTGCTGATTATTATTCTTATTGTTTTTTTTAAATGACATACCCAAGATTGGGGTGCTAGGTTAAAACATACACGCACGCACGCACGCACGCACACACACACACTAATAAGGCCCAGAATGTCAAAGTGTCAGTCTTTGTTTGATATTCACATTTGTTTGTATAATCATTCTAGCATAGAGAATGATTGGTTCCCTTTAGTGAAACAGAAGGTTAAGGACATCAGGGGTGAATTATGAGAGGTCAGGTGTGGTTCTTCCCAAGTTCCCATCGCTTTAAGGAAGAATGTAGACTAAGCAATGTAAACATATCGAACATCTGATAGTATTCTAGACACTCCTCAATTCCTCCTCAGTTCTGCAAGCATCGCATAACTCTGGGAACAGGGGAACGGTTCCTAATCAAAACCATCCATGCGCGTTTCCTCATAAAGTTTACCCAAACCCCTTAACGCCCTTATCATTGTTTGTATTATTCTCAGACTGAAAGCTATTGTTTATATAAAATATCTCATGTTCTGTATACCAACATATACTGAGGACGTATAGTAAACAAGAAAAGTATGTAAACATATTCATATATAAAATGTATATGTCACATTAATATATGCAGGAGTCATAGGCTAGCATTCACTCTTTTCTTTACTCTCCATATCTAGGCTACTCTATAGATTCCAATCAGTCATCAACAATGCTGCCTGGCTTCAAAGTCTTGGCAACCAAATAATGCATTGCAGTTCCTCCTGTGTACTGAACTGACTTAATTACTGATTCATTAGTGTGCTCATGACTGGAAAAGTAATGTGCTTCTACCCCCTTGTGGGGAAACAAAGTATTACACAGAATAATGTCTTAATGGTTTAGGGATATTTGCCTTATACTGTTGACCATGGTCCCCTAGGGGTCTGTACTTGGCCCCCTCCTTTTTCCCCCTCTACACCAAATCTCTCATAAAATATTGTCACCGAATGTTCAGGTGTCTTCGCTGAATGTTTGTTCGACTATTATGACATTGCTCAGAATTGCAGGGCGCTAGGGTTCATGTGGTTAACACTAAGGAATAATTTGTACCTGCCAACAGTTGACAACCTTCACCAACTCCACATGCAGTTCATACTCTGACTCAGTGTTATTTTAGTCATTATCACAATCATCTTGCATGGATTAGAGGTGCATTGGGATGCTTTCTACTTTGGTAGGCCTGGCAGTAATGACGTCAAGATTTTCAAAGACATAGTTGTGACTACAGACACAAGTTAATTCATTTTAGGTGTCGCTTGAGCTTCCCCAGCTACAGTAGGCCTACAGCATTCCTTATAGTTCATACTTCATATTCAGTACGCCCCAAAGTGAACTGCATGGAATGCCATTTGCTTTGTCTTTGCACTGAGCACGTCACTTTAATTATTTAACGTTTAACCCATTCTGAACGGGAACCCCTTTTGGTGTTTTAACTAAGCATTATGTTATACTTTAGCTATTGAAAAATCGCAGATCTACAAGCTCATAGCGCGCCACCGAGTGGCGCGCTATGAGCTTGTAGATTTTTTAATCGTGAAAATGCGGCACAAATCTTTGAATATTATGTTCTTTCAGAAGACTTTTTTTTTTTTTTGGGCGTCAATGGGTGTGTGCTTCTTTGAGCCTAATACCTTTGACCACAAAAGGTGAGGAAACCCGCCCCTCGTTGGAAAAGCAGGGACATCATCATCATATCACACGCGTGTCTCAGAATTCTCGCTGACATTCTAACTACGAAGCACATAGGCGTTACTCAGTGAATGTCGTCTGACCAGTGTCACTGTATGCGGAAAGAGAGAGTCCAAATTAACTCAGCAGACAGACTTACACACCCAACTTGTGTAAAGTGGCGGAGCAGGCTACTGTTTGTTTGGGTTGTTGCGTGTGCTCACAGTATACGGGAGCAACATGCAGTAAAAGACAACATACACAATGTACCTTGTATGTACAGTATGTTCCACTGTTCCAGGTTCAGAAACCTTGAGTGTTCCTTGAGGGGCTTAAAAATGGACCCTTTAAATGTCTGCATCTCTGAGAGTGTACAAATGGAGCCAAATGCACCGGGCCCATTTTGGTTCCATTTGTACACTCTCAGAGTTATGAAAAACAGCACATTGAAATCAAGAAGTTTGAGAACCACCGATGTATACTGTCCAAAGTAATAGACTCGCTTACCAGTATGTCAAACAGCTCAATTATACTGTCTCGTGAGAGAGGTTTTGATATCCTGTAACATTAACTCTACAGTTGGAGCCTATAGGGACAACAAAAGCTGTTGTTGAGCGCAGTGGGATGTAAAAAGCCCCCTTTCCCTTTCCCTTCCACCCCACCCCCTCATCCTGTCACTGTGTAACTCTCTCTCTCTCTGTCTCTCTCTGTGTCTCTGCCCAGGAGCTACGACACACTCAGTGTGTCCACGGAGTGCAGTTACAGGACGGTTACATCGGACGCCGAGACCCTCTCCGTGACCAGCTTCGACATGGCTCAGATGCACAGCCCCACCTCGCCCTCCAGGTTATTCAAGGTAACGTGAACTCCTCTGCATTCATTGCAGCAAAGGCTTAAAAGTCAAGTATGTTTCCTTGTTCATGACTTATTTTCTGACTTTTTTCTTCTTCTTTTTTTCCAAATTTCATAATAATATGCAGTAAGAATACTCCTACTCAAGGATATTAGTACACTAGAATACATTAATGTTTGGATTACTTTGCCTGCACAATCTCAATGAGCAATATATTCATTTCTGTAATTTAAAGGTATATTCAGTGATTTCACTCAAAAAACCTTAGGTTTCGTTTTTGGCTGGGACCTAAGCCTTTCATCCAATCAGGATAGAGAGCCAAAAACGAAACCTAAGGTTTTTTGACCCCCAGGGGTTAACTGGGGACAGGGAGGAACTCCTTATATGGTCAGCACACTCTATAGTAGAGAGGATTATCACAACAAAACAAAAAAATAAGTGATATTTGAATTAAGTGAAATCACTGAATATACCTTTAATATTATCAGTATTCATCATCTCCATCTCCAGCAGTCTTAAAAACATGTTTTTTTTTCAGGGGAGTGTTTTTTTAATTATTATTATAACTGTTAAAACATGTGTAGAGTGCAATTGCCGTAATCCCAGTAGTTTGCTACCCCCAAACCACTTTAAGTTTTTATGATCTCTTGTCTAACAGAAATATTGTACTTGTTCACCATTAGAGAAACTTTAGCTTTAAACACATGTTCCTAGTACATCATGATTCACAATTCCCACGACAAATATAACACATAATTCAAGTCTAGTGAAGTATGAAGTACATTTAAATGCTGTACCATGACAATAAAAACTAAAATTACCTTTCAATATACCTACAATATAATTATTACTCTGTTAATAATTCAAACTGTATTGGCAGACTCTGGTCCATATACACAGTACATGAACATAAAAGAAACACGACAGGCAATACAAGATAATGAACTCAGAGTAATTGGCACTTCAGAATTGAAATCCATAAAGTGTATTTCCCCACTATGTTAAAAGCTTGCAGCAGGACACCCATGCAGTCTCATTGCCTTCCCTCCCGAATTAAAATATAGGCCTACGGTAAATAAATATGTTAAAAGTTGCTAACATGGGATTCTATGACAAATGGAAATACTTTTAACTGAATTCATAGCCATGTTTTCAAATATGAATCTTTCACATTTCAGCCAGATACCTAAAGCTCATGACATATTTCTCACACTCATAAATCTGCCATGGTCAGTTAATTTAAAGTGTGTTTTCTGTAGGCTATGTTGCTTGTTGTTGTAGTGCAGTGTCCATCCATCAGAGGGCACTAGAGTGCAACACTATTTATTGCTACTTCCTTCCTCCTGGAAATGTAATAAACACAAACAGCATGATATGAAAGGAAAGGAAAGGTACTATGTTTACCCAGGGTAACTGGACTAAGCTCAATAACTTGTTTACAGCCAGGCCCTGCTCATAGAACATTTCATGGTAGGGGTTCAGTGCCTTGTCCAAGGGCACTTCATCGGTGGTAATTTTAACGTGCCGGTCCGGGGATACGAACTAGCGACCTTCCGATATCAAGACCGCTCCGCAAACCGTTCGGCCACCGCTG
Source organism: Protomyctophum parallelum (assembly GCF_964188405.1). Taxonomy (NCBI): domain Eukaryota; kingdom Metazoa; phylum Chordata; class Actinopteri; order Myctophiformes; family Myctophidae; genus Protomyctophum; species Protomyctophum parallelum. The sequence continues at coordinate 34,917,948 of NC_139718.1, read as the reverse complement.
CCCGCTAAATATGACATTGACACTGTGAATGTATCTACTAAACAATTATGTAATATAGCCTATATGTGTAATATTTCACAATAAGCTACAAGTAAAATAAAATGAAAACATATTTTATAACTTAAAAGTAATGGGTTTGAGAGAAAAGGAGATAATTATATAGAATCAAATTATCTCTGTGGTTTTCGTACTTGTCAAACCAGCTGTCCTGCTATAGTTAATTAATAGTGTCAGAGACAGGAGGATTGGAGGCACTTCACTTATTCAACATGTGAAATATCAGGAATTTAACGTGTGTGTGTGTGTGTGTGTGTGTGTGTGTGTGTGTGTGTGTGTGTGTGTGTGTGTGTGTGTGTGTGTGTGTGTGTGTGTGTGTGTGTGTGTGTGTGTGTGTGTGTGTGTGTGTGTGTGTGTGTGTGTGTGTGTGTGTGTGTGTGTGTGTGTGTGTGTGTGTGTGTGTGTGTGTGTGTGTGTGTGTGTGTGTGTGTGTGTGTGTGTGTGTGTGTGCTTGCGTGCGCATTAATTGTTAACATTGTATTAAAATAGTAACCGCTGATTGGTCTCTCAGTTACTGCACGCGTGCGTGCTTTACGAGTGTGCAATTTATGTGCGTTCATGTACAGTACGTGTGTTTGTTTTAATACCCCTACCTGAGATTAGAGAATGAACTAAACAGCTGCCCGATAAGGAAGTGAACTCCTCCCATACTCAACAATGTCAGCGCTGAATAACTACTGTACAGAACAAACACATGGACAATAGGTGACCATAAATACATTATGGGCTATATCTTGTGCCACCCCTTAACGGCTTAACCCTTATCCCTTAACTTATTTGCCATTTTTTACTATTTAAAAAAGATAGTTCAAATTGCTGATCTACAAGCTCACACCGTGTAGATGTAGATCAGCTAGTTGAACTATTTTAAAATGATTTTCAAAATAGTAAGAAATGGCAAATAGGGATAAGGGATAAGGGTGGCACAAGATGGAGCGCTACTGTATGTGTATGCAGTGCACACAGAAGAAGCACTGTTTGATCATTATTGTGTATATTGTGCTAAAATGTTTCAAACAATATATAAAAATAGGTTGCTTGTTTTCATAGACCTGGTTATCTCTCGCAAAATCTGGTAACACTGCTCCAGAATCTGCCACCTTTGAATGGGCTAGCCCAGGGTTCCCCAATTAGTTTTCCTCAATTTTCCTTTGACTAGGGTACCAGGCTGGGGGCCGAGTCCGCATGCACCCCATTTGAAAAGGATGCCAAGTTTGACATGCATAGGCTACTGACCCCCATTTAATGTGATTTATATATTTTTGAAATTATTCCAGGGGCCACAAGGGGGCGGGCCGCAAATGGCCCACGGGCCGCCTATTGGGGAACCCTGGGCTAGCCTAGTAAGACTTGTTCAAACAACCACACTGAGTTGGGCGCCGGCCGTTATTGTGTTCAGTTGTTTGATCTGTTTAGAGATGAACTGCAAGGGCTGGCCACGACCTGTTGTTTGAATGTTTGCTCAGTAATAACGTATTCTGACTGCTGAGAACCCGAAGGGGAGCAGTGTGAACAATGTTTCATGACAGAAGAATGACCTGTAGGCACAGACATCAATGTTAGCAGGAAAACTGGTTTTCAGTCTGGGTACAGGTGTTATTTAACTACCTCACTGGTATCTTATACCAGTAGTTTATATCGATAAACATGTTTATCGATAGATTGTACCTGTGATATTCATTCAGAGACTCAGGGCAGATGTCTATATTGTGTGTATCTTAAATATTTATTTTTATTTGATTTGTATTTGCTTATCTACTTTGGTTTGGCACTTGACTCTGACTCTCTCCTTTGTTATATACCACTTCAACTTTATTTGTCACATCACAAGTTCACAGGTGTTGAAGAGGGGGAGGATTTCTTATTATCTTTTTTTTAATAAATGGCTCCTCATCTATATTGACTAGTAAGAGACTGTTTCCTGTATAGTGCTGAATTTAAACGAGAGATTTATTTATGCTGATTTTAGTAGGCAATGCGTGGTCTGGACTTGCTCTCATGCTGTCATTTATTATTATGAGAAAGGGTGAGGCATGGCATGTTCATCCACACCCATGCGTTTCTTTCAAGTGGTTTGTTTGGCATAGTGCAGCTCTTTCACAATATTCCCCTCACTGTAGCTGTGATGTAAATGCAGGCACTTTGTTCACCGTGGTCCATTAGCACTGCACACACACTCGTTCACACACACGCACACACACACACACACACACACACACACACACACGTTCACGCACACAGGTAGACTGAAGATATTTCCACACGTTATTGTGTGAGAGAAGTTCCACTTGGCTATTAATTGGTTTAATATGTAAGCTGGACACTGGGTTTTCACATTCTTAAATTTATGAGCTGCATGACGTTTACGCTAGTCTAAGGGGCAATCCGAAGCCGATAACCATTAACTTGTTTCGCCTTCTCACGGTCTGCGGATACACTTGGATTACACTCCATGGTAACAGGTGTAATTGCATCAAAAAATGGTATGTATAGCGTCTTGTGTTTATTAATACATGGTGGTGTCCTGTGCCATTTGCTTCAAACTTGTGTTCGGTACATTGTGAGGACAGAAAGACAGGATTTTATGGAAATTCTAACATGCAAACTGCAGGTGTTTTTCCACCTCAGTGTTAGGAGAGGCAGTGTTGGCTGGCTGTGTCCACTGTCTGTAATTGTAAGCCTCTCTAACGTCTCGAGACTGTGTGACTGATACCATCAGGTGACCTATGCTAGGAAATGTATCATGTGGCATAGATGTGACATTTAACGACAATTCATGTCGTGAAACGTCCTTTTTTACAATAGTTAGATTGGTTTGTAAATACAAAACCTCAACTTGCTATGTCAGCATACAGTGCTACTGTTTCTCTTTTTGAGTGGTGCAACCACTCCTACAACCATCAATGTCCGTGTCCGCCTATCTATGTGTGTCTGTGTCTCTGTGACGTTAATGAGCACGAGAATGAGTACCAGTAGGGGCGCTGTTGTGCCAGAGACGGAGAGAGTGCTGCAGTTGCCTGCTAATGAGAGAGAGGGGGGGGGGGGGGGGGGGGTTGCACCACTCAGTTCACACAGGTGTGTTTTTTTCTTTGTTTTTGAGGGGCACTAGCCCCTCCCATACACACACAGGTTTAATGTTTGTCTTGTCTAGACAAACATTAAAATCGCTTTAATCTTTGTTTGGTCTTCAACACAGACATTAAATGCCATTAACAATGAACAGAGTTTAATGTTTGTTTTGTCTGTCACTGAGCAAATCGGCATAATGCATGTCAGAGGAAAACCTCGGCCAATAAGGGATCACGATTCTTATAAACTGCTATTATGTGATGTTACATTGATGCCATATGTCATATGTGATGTTGGTAAAGCGCCCCTCACTTCACACAGGTGTGATTTTTGAACCATTTTTTAATGAACCACGTCACTTCAGAACAAAGGACTACTTTCTGTTTGCCTCCTTAGACAAATATCTTTCTTAATGGTCTTAATTGTGTTCTGTTGGTGTGACTGAATGCCTGTTTGACTCTTGAGGTATCAGTGACGTTTTATATCCCCCCTAGACACCGTCATTGGTGCTCCTGTCTGATCATTTCATATCCCCCCTAGACACCGTCATTGGTGCTCCTGTCTGATCATTTTATATCCCCCCTAGACACCGTCATTGGTGCTCCTGTCTGATCATTTTATATCCCCCCTAGACACCGTCATTGGTGCTCCTGTCTGATCATTTTCCTCAGGGTTGTTTTTGTACCGGGGAGTCGGCTTGATGTGTGTTTGACTTCATGTAAAGACTTAGCAATTTACTGAATCTTGTGTGTGAAAGGAGTTGATCTCTACAGTGACATCTTTCTTAATATAAATATTATTGTTAAATAGCACAGCTTATGGCATCCACGTTCAGGGCCAAAAACAACAGCACCAACGTTCCCCACCTGAATATTTAACTCTCTCTCTCTCTCTCTCTCTCTCTCTCTCTCTCTCTCTCTCTCTCTCTCTCTCTCTCTCTCTCTCTCTCTCTCTCTCTCTCTCTCTCTCTCTCTCTCTCTCTCTCTCTCTCTCTCTCTCACACAGAGCTTTGATGAGAGGAGAGGTGGAGGAGTGAGCAGCTTCTTCAGCAGCTTATTCAAGTCCAAGAGAAAGCGGAGCCAGAACAAGCAAAACTTGGATTCCCCTCACGATGCATCCCAGTCAGACGGCAGCGCCCGGGCCTCCCCCCTATGCCCGGGCACGAGTCCCCAGCCCTCAGAGGAAGACGGGCTGAAGACACCTACTCCTACCCGAAGAGAGAACGAGGTGCCCGAGTCAAACGAGCCACCCCAGACGGACGCGGCGTGGCATGGCGGCAGTTCCTCAGGCCTCAGTTCTTCAAGCATGGCCTCTCTGCTGGCGGAGGAGGGAGAGCTCCCGTTTGGAGACAGCGACAGCAGCGGTCGAGGCAGCGTGAGGGAGCTGCACATCATGTGCGCCGATGGGGAGAGGAATTCTGAGAATGTGACTCCCACCCAGCTCGATCTTCTGCCCTCGTCGTTGACGAAATCCGACGTGAGCTCAGAGCTGGGCTTTGCGGATGGCGTGGTGGAGGAGGTGAGCAGGAGGCTGCAGGGCGTCGCTCTGGAAGAGGCCATCCCGGTGAGCAAAGAGGAGGGATCCTGGGATGGCCAGGAGGCTTCGGACGTCCACGTCGCCCCGCGGCCGTTTGAAATCCCCAAACCCACAACGTCCGATGCCCCAGAGTCACCCAACCTCACTTCCATACGCTGTGAGACCAAAAAGACCTCCTTGAAATTCAGAGTCGGTGAAAACGGCACCGCGCACGCCGGACTCACTCTAGGCTCTCGTTCTCGTGCCTCGTCCGACTCGATTCCCATCGTGCAGAGCCCTTCAGCTCGGGGAGAGGAAGAGCCCAGCAGTGCCTCTCGCATAAAACTCCACAAAGCCATGAGGGTGGAAACACACCTGGGAGAGGAGGAGGAGGAGGAGGGGGAGGGGGAGGAAGCCAGGGGTAGAGTGAGAGAGAGGGAGGAGGGCTTGACACCGGGCTCGCCTCCTGTGCTGGCCGTGCCTGCCACAGTGATTCCTGACGAGGACTCAGTTACTCAGGGAGCTGCAGACGGCCCACATACCCCCTCTGAGACAGCGGTGTTCAGTGACTGGGAGTCAGGCAGCGTCTCCACGACAGCGACCTCAGGGGAGTTCCAAACAAACTTTGCCCCGTCGTCAGCAGCAGAGTCCGGTCTTGGCACTGACGCAGAGGAGGGGGCGCTGCAGGACGACCTCGGCGCTGAAGGAACGGGTGAAACGACGCGCAGGAGTGTAAAACTTTCTCAAACAGAGAAGGTGTTTGTGGACGGGAACGGGGAGGCAGGACGTGGTCAGCAGCAGGACGAGGACGGAACGGGGTCAACTTCAAAGAGTTTCCCCACGACAGAAGTGAAACCGTGGGTAGCATTATTTATCTTCTTTCCTTCTCTGTGGTTAAGGACTTTTATCCTGAGGAGGAGAGTGAGTGTGTGAGTGTTTGTGTGTGTGTGTGTGTGTGAGAGAGAGAGAGAGAGAGAGAGAGAAGAGAAGGATTCAGTGCAACCTGAGCTCTGTGTTCCCATGCCCTTTTGTATTATATCAGAACAATGGAAGCAGTGCTTTGTTCATCGTGTTATTGAAATATTCATATAGCGCTACTGTACGTTTAATTGTGCAGTAGTAACAGTGACTTCTGTTTGCACCATAGGTAAGACTTAAACATCCCTTGAGGGGATTTATTGCATTATTAAAGATGACATGCAGATGTACTACAATTATTAAGTAGGCTAACTGCTACAATGTATCATATTTACTGTACCTTGATCGATGAATAGTGGATAAGATGTGGTGAATTCATAGTTTTATAAATACAATATAATTATGTTGAATACAGTAAATAAGCCTTTGCCAGCCACACTGTACGTACGCTTTTGTATTGGAATGGTTTGATATAACCCTGGACCCTGGAGTAACCTGGGAAATGCTTGGAATTTCACAGAATACAGTAGTGATTTACAGCCCATTAACTACGACAGGGCAACGGTCTGCATAGTTTAGCCAGCTTGAACATTTTTTTTTGTAAATCACTTTGGTCAAACATTTGAAGGTGTTGTCCTTGACACTAATCGTAAGAACGTTTACATTTCCTCTTTGGACACTGTTTTGAACCCTTGTCTGTGTTTAAATTGCTTTTCTTTATTTATTATCGCCGTATCTGCTGAAGTGGGTAGCCATTGTTACTTTAAGTATGATAAGAATGGGTTTTGTTTTATGTCAGGTATGCACTACTGAAAGGTCGGTGGTTGATGTGGTTAGATTATAATGAGTGTTATGATTATGTGTTTTGCAACCATTAAATATTGTCATACCATCTTGTCCTCAAAGTTAATGACTTTTCTTCCCTGCCCTTGTCTCTCTGTCTCCCCTCAGACCACAAAGTATCGACGGCATCAGCACAGAGCTCACGGAAGCAAGCCATGAAACGATCAAAACAACAGAGGCAGACGCAAGCGGTCACGTGGCTTTAGCTGTGGAACTTTTACTGAAGACAGACGTGGAGGCGTCTGACCTTGATGACACCTCCTCCTCAAGCTCGAACATGCCCGCTCACAAACCAAAGCCACAAGCTGGCGGACCGGGGTCGAGAGGTCAGAGGATGGTCCAACCCACGGCTCCTACGCAGCCGGTTAAAGCGGTGGCGGAGAGTGGCTCAGCCACGGCAGGGAGTGCAAAGAGTCTCTCTGTGACTGGAATCAGGGCCAAAATTGTCCCGGCAAAAGGGAAGGGATCTGAAGACGGCGCAAAAGCGGTCACTTCCGGCGATGCTTCACCCCGACGGGAACCTAACGACGCGTCGCCTTCTTCAAAAGACCAGGCTGTTGCAGCAACCGTCGTCGGACCTTCAGGCATCACCGGCCCGCGGTCTAGAATCCCTAAAATGTCGACGTCGGATGCCGAAGTGAGGTCCCAAGTGACTGCAGATAAATCGCCGGTGGCCGATGTCTCGGGGACAGTGGTCGGCTCCAAAGCTCTGAAGCAAATCAAACCCAAAGAGGTGTTATTGAAACGGACAGCTTCTCCGGTCAAAGCCGTCAAGAAGCCTAGTTTTGAGGAGGGCCAGGGGGGGAAAGCAGCGACGAGGGAAATCTCCCCCACCAAAGTGTCATCAAGGGCGGTGTTGAAGACCACCATGGGGAAAACGGCTGAGGATAATGGCTCCGTGAAGCTCATTAATGGACTGGGGAAAAGCCACGGGGACAAAAGTGTTAGCACTAATCTGAATGACAAAGACAACCATGAGGTCAAAAAACAGGGTCATTTAGAGAGCAATGTGTCCTTGATACCTAAGAGCCGGTTACCCAGGACATCGGCTGACCACTCTTCGGCTCCTACCAGAAAGGACAGTGTAAAAACTCAACACAGTGGCACAGACGGTAAAAGCAACAAAGTCAGCGTGGCAGAAGCCAGCCCTACCAGTATGCCATCAGTGACGACCAGCACAGAACAGCCGGAAATCGCCAGTTCTGGGGAGAGGCCTACGAATGAAATTGCACCTTCTGACCACGAAAGCCCAGATAAAGGTAAAAGGGAGCATAATTATCCTTTAATCATGTGTTAGGGGGACGTTTCCATGGAATAAAATGGTTGTATGTTATTTCTGTTGTATTGGTCTTGAAAGGGGGGTCTGTTTATCTGCCTGTCTGTGTGTCTGTCCGGAGCTGGACCATTAAACGAGGCTCTATTCTATACTTTTTGAAAAAGTGCTATAAGTGATATTGTTTTGTACAAATATGTGTACAAAATGTATTAATCATTGCCCTGTCTCTCCAGCTCTTTTTAGTAAATGAAAAATACACCATCATGTGCGACACCAATGTCATCCAATAGGGAGAGAAAGCCAATTTATCAGCTTCAATTTTATAATTTTTCCGTTCCAATTTCATCTGCTCATTGTTTTTCAATTCCGATTTCACTTATTTTATCTTGTTTCCAGTATGGGTTCTCCCTCCTGATTGGATGAGATTGGTATCCTGTCCTGAAAATGTATTTTTTCATTCGCTAAAGAGCTACAGTAAAGAGACGGGACACCCTTGTGTTACTATTAACACTATAGAGCGTCGCAGTCCCGCCCCCTACCAGGGCCCAGGAAATGATTCCCCGTTCATTTTCCTCATAGACTTTTCAAAAAGTGTTTATTTAAAGACCTTTTTAAGCCTCGTACAAAGCCAACTCGAGTTGTGACAAATCATGACAACAAACAAAAACAATTGGGCCGAACACAGAAATAGAAAGAAGGAAAAAAAACTGCAGGTTACAACACTTTTTGTGTTGTTTAGTTTTATAAAGCTAGTTGACACTTCCATCACTTACACTTATTAGCATTTACAGCACCGAAATGGCTCAAGCGGTTGAATTGGGCTGAAACTATGCTTAATATGGAATTACATGTCATAGAAATGTCATAGACCAGTGGTTTTCAACCAATGGTCCGGGGACCACCAGAGGTCCTTGAGGGGGTTCCAGTTGGTCCCCAGCTAAATGATGTAGAGTAACCAAATGGACCCTTATTAGATATTAAACTCTTGGTAGGAAAGATAACAGGCAAATGTTGATTGAAAATAACAATTATTCTACATTCTCTAATTGTGTAGACTTCTTGTAAATTAAGTATACTACAGATGTTTAACAGTAATTCAACTCTTGAGAACATTAAATGAAACCAAATGGAGCCATAAGGGTCCATTTGGTTTAATTTCATAAAATCAACAAACAACGAAATATTCTCTCAGGCTCAATCTCATCAAAATGGTGGTCCGTGGCTCAAATGCAGAATAAATAATGGTCCTTGATATGAACCACTGTCATAGACCAGGGGTTCTCAGCGCCAAATTATTTTGGGGGGTCCCCAAATTATAATTTTACTTTTATTTTATTTTATTTTATTGTTTGCAACTGAATGGCTGGAAAATTAAGATTTTTCATAGTACGTGGTGCATGCATAAACTTAACTTAATGATTATATCTGGTTTCAGTATTCATTGTCTCCACCAGGCCGAAGGCATGGGGAGAGAGTATGTTTTGCACTCCGTCCGTGTTAACCTGGTCGGTGCCAAATTTTGCACGCACACTTCCTGGATGCCAACGATGAACCTCTGCCCCAACCTCTGCAAATTATTACACTCTATAGTCATGTGTTCAAGACGGATCCGTCCGATATTTCATATTTCATCCTAATTGGCTAACATTGGCTTTCAAAGTTTGCAGGATTGGCCCGTTTTTAACAAAAAGCCTCAAATCATGAACGCAGCGTGCAATTTACGTGAAATCTTTCACTGACTTTCCTACTAGGCTGAGGAATATATCCCACCCTTTTCACATTGGCCTGTTGTAGCGCCACCGACAGGTGGATTTTTGCAAAACACATTTTTGGAACAAAATGCCTCAAATCAATTGCCATCCAAGGCGTAAGAAGAAATGGCACCCTTTTCACATTGGCCTATTATAGCACCACCAGGAGGCCACAACCTGACCTGCCCTGGTGGAGACCTGTGCCCCGAGGGGCACTTTATCTAGTTTGATATATTTTCTCTATTATTAAGGTTATTTTTGCATGCAGTCAGTTTGTATTGGTGGTTGGGAGGGGGGCGGGGCGTGAGACATGGCCAAAGCATTTCCGGGGGTCCCCAGCCAAAAACGTTGAGAACCCCCTAGACGACTGGCGTCATAGACTGGCCACGACGTGGAGCCATGCTGCTATTGGCTGCTCACTAGGAGCATATCATTGCTGACGGCCGGACACCTTGTATCTCCAAAATACTAGTTGCTTCTCAGGAAATGGTGAAAAGGAACCTGTGTTCAAATGGATCCAATGTCGTTTTCATTTGGTCACAAGCTCTTTTTAATATGTTTCAATATTTATAAGACAGACGCACGTGACCACTTTCACTTCAAATCGAAAACGGCATAAAAAGCAGATACACCTACATGCTTGTAGATCTGCTATTTTTGCTATCTTTTGCACGACACTGGAATGCATTAATGTGATAACGATACAAGGTTTGTTCCTGACAGCAACGATATGGCCGCAGTGCACTGCTAACTAGATGAGCCAACAGGCACCCCCCCTTCGTTTTGTTTCATGTTTCACGCAGGTGTGTGTTACACAAAGCTTAACTGGAAGTTAAATGGAAACAGACACTTGAGTCGGCCCTCACTTTATTGTCATCAGAGCAGCTAGTTTGGTTATATCCCATTGTAGAGTTTCCATTCTGTCATCTTTATCTTTGGGTGTTGGTTGATTTTGTCGTTATTCAATAGAAAAGTATAAAGCTAGTGTAGTTCATTCATTGTGTTAGGGTTAGCTGTGATTCATTGCAGTGATTTGTAAATTGTAACATTTAAATAGTTTTCATTTCAATGTAAGCATTGCATTGATAAGCATTAGGCTACAGCACAGACACCCATTTTACATATATTTTGTAAGCTTTGGGACCCCAGTCTATCCTCCTTGTTAGTTTAACCCCTTCAGGCCTGACGTCGAAATTAAAAAAAAAAAGTCTTCTAAATAATGACAATTTTTCGGAAAGATTTCAGGCACATTTTAACGATTTTTCAAAAATAGCAGACCTACAAGTTCATAGCGCGCCACTCGGTGGTGCGCTATGAGCTTGTAGATCATAATTTTGGTTGTTGTATTGAATTGTGTACTGTCCCTCTGTTGCCAACAGGAAATAAGGTGCTGCCCAAACAGCTCTCCAGAAGAAGCAGCAGCCACGATGAGACGGACACATCCGCCTGTCTCTCTCCACCGCCCGCCAAAGCAGAGCAGCCCTCACTGAGGTTCAAGAAGCAGCGGGACGCCCCGTACACCACCAATAAACACACCTCAAAGGTTCCCGCGAAGGATCCAGGTGACGGCTCGTCTCCAGTGAGCAAACTTCCCATGCGACTTCAGCCCAGCCCTGCTAAGGGGAATCCCAGAAAAGAGTCCAATATGAGGAATTACACGATAACACTGACGACAAAGCAGGAATCTCTGCTTGAGGAGGCTGATCATGTCTCCAATGTAGTGACAACTAGTGACACAGCATCATTGGTGCCTGACGAAGAAGACCCAGTGGATAAGACGGAATCTAACTTCATGCAGTACTTGGTACTCGTAGATAGTTCCTTGGTGGAAGAAACGCAAACAAAATCCATGAATTCTGGGTGCAGCGATGTCGAGACAAACACAACGTCACTTACAGACACAAACGGTTTAGTGAAGGACATCACCAGTCCTGCAACTGAAGAAATAAATACAGTAAATAAAGCCATGCCAGATTTACAGCAGGAGCGAAGTAGCTTAATCCTGGCAACAAGCTTTATTGAGCCATGCCCGGTAGACCTGGTCATAACACATTCCACTGAGGAGGTAATGCATACAGCAAGTAAACCTGACAGCCACTGTGCTGTCAATATCCTATCTAATCAGGAAAGCATCGCTCCCAATTATGAGTCCCTCACAGCAACAACTGAGCTCACATCAAATATTGACTTGTACTCTTTTAAAAAGGTTGATCTACAGAGGAGAGCAGAGGAAGAGATTCACAGGAAACCAGCAATGGACGTGCAGACAGAGGCTGCGATTGTTCTTAAATGTGCTGAGAATGTTGAGAATCAGACTGACAAAGAGCCTCTTTCACGCCAACAGGATTTGGCAGGAGACTCTCAAAGGCTAGAGAAAGACACAAAACGAGACCAAAGGCTGGACGAGACATCAGTAGAAAACAGTGATCCCACCACAAGCACCATGCAGGACCTCGGGGCCATGAGTGCTACAGATGGAGAGAGGAAAGGGCTTATAAAACCGCAGAAACATTGTGATCCACCAGACACCAAATGCCCACAGACTGAGTCAGAACAAGAACCAGTGAAAGTGCACACAGAAGCTTCGGATGAGGAGAGGATAGAGACAGAACCAGACGAAATCTGTGTCATTGTCACAGACAATTCAGTTGCTAAGATTGATACAAAACGTCAATGCAAGGGAGTAATCAAAGAAAGTACAGAGGATCCACAGATGAAGGAACAGAAGACGGACACTACACAGAAGCCAAAACCAACCATTACAACAGATGAAAAACTGAATGGCAAAGACACAAAACAGGACAACAACGCCGTGTTAATAGAGAGCAACGTTGTACGATTGGACTCAACACAAGAACCAACAGCCATAATCACTGAAGCTCAGAAGGGGGAGGGCACCAAAGAGGAGGCTAAGACACACAAGTCATCAACAAAGTGTTTGGTGAATGAGACATCAATGGAGAAAACACAGTGTCAACTTATTAGCACACAGGATCTCCAGCCCAAACTTATGACAGATCAAGGTGAGAAGGTGACAAAAAATATTGAAAAATCAAGTGTTCTCTCTGAGAGTACAGTGACTACAATTAAAACCACAGAAAATGATGCAGAGAGGGAAAATAACAAGAAAACGACAGGCGTTCAACTTATTGAGCCCAATCCCATGAAAGTTCAAGGTGAGAATGTGACAAAGTCAGAGAAACGCACTGATCCATCCTTAGAGGCCAAAGACTCGATGCAGAATACAGAACAACCAAAAGAGAGACTCGACACAACCACTCCAAAGGTGACGACGAACAAAACAGTCACTGAGACTACGGTCACTACAATTAACACCACCAAAAAAGATGCAGAGAGTGAAAGTAACAAAAACAACACAGAGCAGGTGATGATGTCAAAGACAGACACTGAACAGGAACAAAAAGCACCTTCCACTAATGATGAGGAGGTAAAAGACAAAGGTGCAAAACAGAAAGATGCATCTGATTCAAAATACAAAGTGGATGCAACCGAGGCCAAGTGCCAAAAGGGTGAGTCTGAAGAAGACCCAGAGAAAATGCACAGAGCAACTTCAGAGGAGGAGAGGAAAGAGACGGAACCTGCAGAAAAAGCTGTTGTCTCAGAAAATTCAATTACTATGATTGGTAGAAAACAGGAATGCACAAAAGCCATGAAAGAAAGTACAGACGGTTCTGGGGGGAGTATGGTTGCAAAGCTGAAACTTAAAGGAATTGATGGAAGGGCACCACCAGGAGTGGATCCACAGACGGAGGAACAGAAGATGGACACTAGACAGAAGCCAAAACCAATATTAAAAGAGGAGGACATTAATGGCAGCGGCACAAAACAGGAGAACAACGCAGTGTTAATAGAGAGCAAGTTTGACCAATTGGACTCAACACAAGAACCAACAGCCATAATCACTGATGCTCAGAAGGGGAAGGGCACCGAAGAGGAGGCGAAAAGGTCATCAACAAAGTGTTTGGTGAATGACGCATCAATGGAGAAAATAGAGTGTCAACTTATCATCAAACAGGACCTCGAACCCAAACGTATGACAGATCAAGATGAAAACGTGAGTACAGTGACTAAAATTAAAACCACAGAAGATGATGCAGAGAGGGAATATAACAAGAAAGCGACAGATGATCAACTTATTACCAAACAGGATCTTGAGTCCAATTCCACAAAAGTTCAAGGTGAGAAGGTGACAAAGTCAGAGAAACACACTGATCCATCATTAGAGGCCAAAGGCTCAATGCAGAATACAGAGCAACCACAAGAGGGACTCGACACAACCACTCCAAAGGTGACAAGGAATGAAACGGGCAGAGCCGGAAAATCGATGAAAACCACAGAAGATGCAGAGAGTGAATTTAACATGAAAAAGATGGAGGATCAGCAGATGAGGTCAAAGACAGATTCTGAAGGGGAACCAAATGCACCTTCCACAAATGATGGGGAGTTAAAGGACAACGATGCAAAGCAGAAAAATGCATCTGATGGAGTCTCAAAATATATATTGAATGTAACTAGGTCAACCAAAGACTCAATGCACAGCACAGAACAACCAAAAGAGAGACTCGACACAACCGATCCAATGGTGACGACGGAAAAAACACACACTGAGACTACGGCCACTACAATTGGCACCACCAAAAAAGATGCAGAGAGTGAAAGTAACAAAAACAACACAGAGGTTCAGCAGGTGATGATGTCAAAGACAGACACTGAACAGGAACAAAAAGCATCTTCCACTAATGATGAGGAGGTAAAAGACAAAGGTGCAAAACAGAAAGATTCATCTGATTCGAAATTCAAAGTGGATGCAACTGAGGCCAAGTGCCAAAAGGGTGAATCAGAAGAACCAGAAAAAATCCACAGAGCAGCTTCAAAGGAGAAGATCAAGACTGAACCTGCAGAAAATTCAATTACTATGATTGATACAAAACAGGAATGTATGGAAGCCATCAAAGAAAGTACAGATGATCCACAGACAGAGGAACAGAAGATGGACACTAGACAGGATCCAAAACCAATATTAAAAGAGGAAGAAATTAATGGCAGCGGCACAAAACAGGACAACAATGCAGTGTTAACAGAGAGCAAGTTTGACCAATTGGACTCAACACAAGAACCAACAGCCATAATCACTGACGCTCAGAAGGGGAAGGGCACCAAAGAGGAGGCGAAAAGGTCATCAACAAAGTGTTTGGTGAATGACGCATCATTGGAGAAAATGGAGTCTCAACTTATCATCAAACAGGACCTCGAACCCAAACATAATATGACAGATCGAGGTGAAAAGGTGACAGAAAAAATAGACAATTCAAGTGTTGTCTCTGAAAGTGCAGTGACTACAATTAAAACCACTGAAGATGATGCAGAGAGGGAATATAACAAGAGAAAGACAGAGGATCAGCAGCGGATACAGATGTCAAAGACGGATACAGAACAGGCACCAAAAGCCGTTTTCACCAATGATGAGGAGTTAAAGGACAAAGTTGCAAAACGGCAAAATGCATCCGATGTAGCTTCAAAATACAAAACGGACCCAATGCTAAATGCAAACGCCAAGAACACTGGAGCTCACAAGGAGGATAGCGCTAACGACGAGGCTCTAGCACACAGTTTAGCAACACATTGTTTGGTGGATGAGACATCAATACAGAAAACAGAGTCTCAACTTATTTCCAAACGGGATCTGGAGCCCAAACTCATGACCGGTCAGCTTGAGAAGGTGACAAAGTCAGAGAAACACACCGATACACCAACGGGGACCAAAAACTCCATGCAGAACACCAAGCAACCACAAGAGACACTCGGCACAGCTGCTCCAAAGGTGGCAGGTAGAAAACCAGACTGTGTTGTCACTGAGAGCACAGTCACTACAAGTGTTAATACCACTGAAGAACATGCAGTGTGTGAATATAACAAGATAAAAATGGATCAGCAGAATATGTCAAAGACAGACACTAAAGGGGGACAAAAAGCAGTTTCCGCCAATGATGACGAGTTAAAGGACAAGGGTGCAGAACAGAAAAATGCATCTGATGTATTTTCAAAATACAAAACGGACGCAGCGCAAAAACCAAAAGCCTTGAACACTGGAGCTCAGACGGTGGAGAGAACCAAAGAGGAGGCCATTGTTCAGCAAAGCGGCCCCAAAGAGGCACAGACATTGACAGTCACCACATGCCAAGACAAAAACAGGCTGGTCTTTAACCAGCCACCGAAGCCTGCAAGGACAACTCCTAATACCCTGACATCTCCATCTCCACCCCCAAATATTAAGCTAGAGCAGAAGTCTCCGTCCAGCTGGCTAGACATCGAACAACGTCCAAGGCGCGATCAGAAGAAGGAGGATGACAATGGCGATTTCATCAGGAGCATCAAAGAGCGCGGCATGCCTTTCTGCCAACCTCCAAAGAAGCACATTCACAAGAAGGCCCCGTCTCCGCCTTTTGCCATGCCTGCCATCAAGGAGGACCATTTTGAGAAGGCGTTCGACCTAGCGGAATTCAATTTTGGTTTAAGGAAACGGAACAAAGGTGGGAGACCCACTTCGCCCGGGATGATGATAAAGCAACAGGCCGCCGACAGGGAAGGAAATGGCATCGTCAAACGCATAGAGGAAAGTATCCTTCTCAGATCCATCTCCTCTCCAACCAAAGACAAAACGCAGTTGATGGTGAAGGGAAACAACTTGGTCGGACATGAGGCAGCAGGAAAGGAAAAGGAGCAGAAACACGTAGAGGAGCCTGCTAAACCCAAGTCGCGATTAGAACGAATGTCCATCCTGTCCAGCCTGATGAGCTCCCCCAGGTCCACCAGGAAGTCCAAGGAGGAAACTCCCCCCGGCTCAAAAGGCACACCTCCACCCAGCCAGGGACGGGACCTCCCCTCCCCCGAGAACCAGGGAATAGTTCTCTCACCTCTGACTGGCATGGTGACAGGTGAGGCGGGAACAGGAGGCAGTGGCCTGGGCCCGCATGTGGGTGTGGGAAAAGCCACAGCAGCAGCTGGTGACACAGCAGTGAGTCCCTCCCCTGCTGCGGCTCCTCCTCTACCCTCCTTCTCAGAGATAAAGCTGCCCGATCATTTAGAGAAGTACCTCAAGAAGGACAACGGTTCCACTCAGACCTCTCGCAGCCAAGGGAAGACAGAGGGAAGTGCAGCGATGGACGCCGACCTGAATACAGCACCTCCTAAAGTTGAAGGGATAAAGGGCTCCGCAGGACTTCCCCCGCTCAAAAGCTCTGTCCAGGCGGCCTCTCAAAAGGCACGATACATCTCTAAAACGAAGGTAAGGATTTTAATTCCCTTTTCTTATTTATTTGTTTTATGTTGCAGAATCTAGTGACATTGTGCAGACAGACCCCTGTGTGGCTATGTTCAAGAGAAAAGGGTTTAGAAGTGAGAGCAAGCACATTGTGCTCACCTGTCAGCAATGGCCTCTCTTATTCATTCACTGCAGCGCTCACAAAAGAATGATTCATGCATAGAACAGAATGAGGTTGGACCCACAAGGCACTGGGCAAACAACAGTCATAGTCGTCCTGTTCAAAGTGCTGATATATCCTCTCGTCATCTCCATGGAGATGTGCTTAATATTATTTTCTGCCGTTGTTGCCACATTCATAAGATCGGAACTAACTTGATGCATGCAGGGGCAGGTAAGGTAAGTCTGTGCTATACTGTAGTTGCCAACATAATCTCACACCCTGTGTGTCAGCAGCACTCATGAACAGATGCAGCCATCCACATGCCAATATTTAACACCTATGCGTGACAGACAACAGACAAGGGTTTGAGTTCAAAGTTGTTTATTTCCAAGTAGCCACATACAGTGCATACCCCCCCCCCCAGCGCACCCCCACTACCAACAACACCAAACACACACACACACACACACACACACACACAACACACACACACACAACACACACAGTTTCACACATAACAGGCATCCCCAGATAACCCCCCCCACCTGGCTATTGGAGCGTAGGCCTGGTGTGGCTCCTTGGAGCGGGGAAGACGGCTGTGCTGCTGCTTCTCCACCCAGCAGTGGGTCCCGGTACCTAAGTCAGTTGCCATGGGTGTCTACATGTCTACCTGTTCCCACCCCCACGACCCGACTCCCCGCCTGCACAACAATATGAATCCAGAAAGCCCAAGGCCTGAAAGGTACAGTATGATGTTATACCACCTTTAAGGACAGAAACCTCCTAGTCCTATCGCTCCGTATTCTAACCTTTTTGTGGGGTTTTTTTTTGTGGAAAATAACGTCCCCTACTTGATCATACCACGGTGTCACACAAAAGTAACACATCCACAAGCTCAAAATGCTGCATGAAGTGGTACATTTTGAGCTTGTAGATCTGCTACTTCTGCTATTTATTTATTTATTTTCATTTTTGAATCCTGGAAATTAAACCGTTTTGAAATTTGGACATAATGACGCTTGCACCCGACAGAGACGTTATACATGTGTTGATAAAAAAAATCACACCCGTGTGAACTGAGTGGTGCAACTCCCCTCTCTCCCCCCCCCCTCTCCTCTCTCTCTCTCTCATTAGCAGGCAAAAGTGCAGCACTAGCACTAACACTATCTCTCTCTCTCTGTTTCTGGCAAACAGCGCCCCTACTGGTACTAATAGTCATATACTGGTGTTCATGGCCACATGGTACATAGTAACATAGGTGAACACGGACATTGCTGTTCCTTGGAGTGGTTGCACCACTCACAAACTGCTTGCTTGACGTCGTGCTGAAACATCTACTTCCAGATCGTCATAAACCAGTTTGCCCGCTTCGGAGGGGACGCCCACGAGATCCACCGCGATGTGGAGGACGCCACCACGATGACGCTGTCCCCGGTCATCTCAGCCAGGGTCGTCAGGGGATGGTGGGACACACTCAAGTTCATCTGTTGATATTATCCCATTTTGACCTGAGATCAGATTCTAAAAAATGTCTTCTACATCCCGACAGTTTTCTGAAAAAGCTATGTTTCTATGTCGGTCGTTCTTCGATTTTTCAAAAATAGCAGACCTACAAGCTCGTAGCGCGCCACTCTGTGGCGCGTTATGAGCAGATCAATAGCGAGAATGAGCTTGTAGATCCTTTCAATAGCAGGTTATCCCATTTCCAGCAGCCACACATAATTACCAAGGGTTTTGTATGTGGATTTATACAAATTTACTATGGATCTTATGTCTGCTGTGACTGTCATACACGTTTCATGTAAAATATATACAAATTTTGTTAAATATTTTCCATATGGGAGTAGATATTTGCATTATTTATTTTTTTAGTAAAGAGGAAAAGGGACTGAATGGTACAATGAGAAACAAAACCATATGAATTAGGCTGTCGATGGGATTTTTACATTGACTTTAATAGATGGGTTGACATTAAAATGACCCCATGTATTCAAATTCTATTTAAATTCAAAGGAGCTTTATTGGCATGAGAAAACATACGTTTACCCAGCAAGCACCTGGGTCAGGACCTGGACGAATTAGTGACGTCTCGATTATGGCCAGATCAAGTCAAACCAAGACGAGTCAAATCTGGCCCAGAATATCACCTGATTTCAACCAACATAAATTCTGCCCATTAAGACGGATGACCCTGGATGAATCGGAGAGAGTCCGATCGAGGCCAGATCAACTTAAAACTAGTCAGATCTGGCCCAGAATATTATTTAAACTGGTGAAGACGTCCTGGAAATGACGTAAAAATCATCTCCATATGGGCTGTGACCTGGCCTAGTGCTGAACGTCACCGGAGTCACTGGAGGACGTCATCCTAACGTTATCATGATGTCATTTGGCTTGCTGGGTACATTGCCGAAGCAAGTGTCAACACTGTTCCAAGGTGTACATTATGGTACTGTGTTTGCTGTCCTAGACCAGACTCGCCCTGGCTTTGCTATGCATGTTTGCTATCAGAATATACCATGATCCTACTTCAAATAACTAATGACATAAAATATATGATGTCATTCTCTCGCGCTCTTTTCAATAGCTGGCTCCTGTATGAGAAGCCTGGGTTCCAGGGACGTACCATTGCTCTCGAGGAGGGTCCTATGGATCACATAGTCAACATGTGGGCAGAGGAGGGAACCCCCACCACAATAGACCAGATGGGTCAGGCCATCTCGACGGCACCTATGGTCATTGGGTCTATTCGCTTGGCGGTTAGGGTAAGTCACAGACAAAATGTGTCCTCTGTCGTCATAATAATGCATCGTTTATCATACATTAAAGCAAGGGTTCCCAAACCTTTCAGGCCGCGGCCCCCCCCCCCCAAAATAATCCATATTTGAACTGGGGACCCCCACCTGACAAGCACTTGGATGGAACTGTACATTTAGTTTGACTCGGCTGCACAGATGCAACTACAAGCCGAACAAGCCAATTGTAACTTTAGAAATGTGCAGGTACCCTTTCCACACTTATACTGTATGTTGTTTTTTTTAACCGTTGAATGAGAAAACAATGTTGGGGACCCCCGGTTTGGGAACGACTGCATTATACAAGAATTATTATAGAATAACTAGGGTGAGCTGTTTGACGCCTCTGTGGAATGTCAGACAATTGTTTGATTATGACTCTTCGCGGTGCTATCGTGTGTTGGATGTGACAGGACTACAGCGCGCCACAGATCGACCTTTTCGCCGAGGTGGACGGGATGGGCAGGGTGTCGTCGTACTGCGACGACACCATCGAGATCGGATCCTACGCCATGCCACAGACCACCGGCTCCATCAAAGTCCGCGCTGGCGTGTAAGTCGTGACGCAACCACTTCTTAACCATCTTAGCCCTTTTAAAAGTGAGGAAAGCACCTGTATGTTTAAACATATGTTTATTGATTTTCTTTACAACATGATAAGTCATTTCTAAACAATTATTCACATATATCCCCCCCCCCCCCCCACATGGCAGCACACATACAAACAAAATCTTCAAAGAAACATCAGGAAATGTTTTAACAACAATAAATACAGAACAAAACAATTATTATAACCAAAGAAATAAAATAAAAAAACACACATTACATACAGTTAAACAAACAAATGCACAATGTCCGTCACAGTTCCCTACACCAACCCCACAGCTGACTACTCCAATTAACCACTATACATCTAAAGCCTCTTCAATATCACCTTGCTTAATGAAGTCCAAAAACCTCTACCTGTGTCGTTTTAGATTTTAGCTATATTAGTGCATATCGTTGGTGTCGGGCAGAAACCGCTTATCTCCATATTCTAACTTGTTGTGAATGAATGCCCTACAACCACACTACAGCGTCACACAAAAGCAAATGTAGATCTGCTACTTTTGCTCTTTTTCGAACTACTGATTTAGTAGTTTTGTAGAATCGGCCTCAGGTCTTAAATGGGTTAAATTGTTTATATGACACACAAACAATTGTGTATTTTTGAAAGTTTTGAAAATTAATTTCTCTCTCTCGCGCACGATCTCTCTCTCTCTCTCTCTCTCTAGCTGGCTGGTGTACAGTGATCCAGGGTTTGCAGGTGTCGTAGCGGTGTTGGAGAGGGGGGAGTACCCCTGTCCAGAGTCCTGGGGCTTCCCTCAGCCCTTCCTTGGCTCCCTCAGACCTCTCAGAATGGTATTTTAATGTCACGTTTACCCCCCTCAGACCTCTGAGAATGGTATTTTAATGTAACTTTTACCCCCCTCAGACCTCCCAGAATGGTATTTTAATGTAACTTTTTACCCAACTGTTACAGACTTACTTGAACCACTTTCAGCCTGGTTAAATCTGTGTTTGAAAAAGGGGTTGATATTTGCATTAATTCTTACGCTTTTAGAATGGTTTTGAATTGTCTTGAACACAACTCTCTGTTCTTAACAGGGTGCAATAAAGGTGGAACGTCCCAAAGAAGTGAAGGTATGTTTTAAAAGGATCATTCATGACACCAATACATGACTGAAAACACACTCCCGTACCGCACACTTTTACTTAACACTTGAAACAGTCTGAATATGCTGGGGCCTCTCCCCGCAGCCGTTAAATGTGTTGACAGTCTAGCTGTGGTCCTCAGGGTGTTGTGAAACATCACAGCGTGTTATTGCCAGCATACTGGGCTGGTGTGGGAACCACATACTGTAGGCCCTGCCAACCAAGCTGGCACGGAGCATCACCGGCCGCTGTCTCTGCTTGTCTGATTAACCAGCAGCCAGTCTGGTTTCCTTTACTTTGCTAAACACACCAGGCATTGGTGGGTTGTTGCATCCTATGACATTTTAATAGGTTTTATGAAAATGCACACTGTCTTAAACACCTGAAGCCATTCACTCTAAAGACAATGTGCGTTGTGCAACGTACATTAAGGTTGCATCATGCATGTATATATCCAATAGACAACATTGTGCGTGAAACTGTGAATGCCTTTTGGCGTTCCCATGACATTGTCATGGGATGGAAGCAATCTAGGTTTGCTCTGTTTCACAAAGTAGTTCAAACCTAGCTTGTCCACTGTGTGTTGCCATTTGTTTAGTTTGTCAGTGGAGAGCGATTAACATAAATTAGTATACAAAATAAACACACAAGTAGGGCTGGGCGATATGACGATATATATGGTATTTTCGATAGAAAATGTCTATCACGAAAAAAAAGCTATATCGCTTATATCGCCGTTTCGCTTTACGGCAGTATTTTACGTCACAGCGCTTATATACGGCATGCCCAGCAGCCCACCGCGCGCACTGAAAACAGTGAGCCAACACCTTTCGGATGTCTTCTCTATTATATACTCTAAGGCCAACACGACCACAACACAAGCCGAGGTGGTGCTTGCACCTAAAAGAGGGAGATGATGATGATGGCTGACGAGATTCAGAGCGGTGTAAGGGGCACGTTCGGAAATACCACACCGGAGCGAACTCATCTATCAGTTTGCATTGCACAGTGCGCCTAGTGCGCTATTTCCGAACGCGCCCTAAAGTAACCGGTCATTCACTGTTATAAATGCAGGTTTCATGTTGGGTCAAATTGATAAATTGCGTGAGCCACGCATGTTTTACACAGTTGAACAATAAGCTTGTCCGTCGTCGGGTGCACTGCAAACTTCTTCCAAGACGAAGACGTTCCTCTTACCTGTGCAGTCCTCCTGCTGCGTCTGTCTTGTTTTATTGTTCCAAATAAATTATTCCATTTGAAAAGTCCTTAATTCAGCAACAGCTTACAACAACAACACAAGACGCTGACTTTGTTGTGATCATCAAAAAAAAAGGAAAAGAAAAAGCCCCACTCGTCCCAGACTCCCATATACGCACAGCTGTGGGCATGGAGAGTTGACGACAAGATCGCGTTCTCTCTCACTCTCTCTCACTCTATCGCCTGTAGTCAATTAAACATCGTTAAGCTGCCCAACGTCTTTAACAAACTAAACTATAACTACAACAGAACATGTTGATTCCCTATACAGAGCTTAAATGAACTGAAACAACTGTAGTGACAAACTGTGACATGAGATATTTATTTTTTCCTTAAGCCAATTTAATGCAGACACAGGCCTGTACTTCTGTGTCTGAATGGCAACATCTTATTTCTTTCTTTTTTCTTTTTAATTGTCATAATAATAATAATTATTAATAATACTAATAAAACTTTATTTGTATAGCACCTTTCATGACATGAAATGCAGCTCTCAAAGTGCTTTACAGAGCAATGGAGAAAAAAAGAAAAGCAAGGCAACGACATTAAAAAACAAGCAGTGATGCAATACAGTGAGGACATGAATAACAAAAAATAAAAGATCAATTAAAAGCAATGTTGTAGAAGTGGGTCTTGAGCTGTGCTTTAAAAATGTCTACAGAGGCTGAACAATTGAGTTCAGCCTCTAATTATTATTATATACATTTTATTTTGTAATATTTTTGTACTTGCTTTGGGCCTGTCTGTGCATGGGAAGGGCATCAGTATTATATTCATATAAGTAGACTGGATAATGTGAATTTAATTGTTTTTTGAGTGGTGCAACCATTATAGACAGCTATGTGTGTCCCTGTCCCTGTATCCGAGCACGAAATAGCATAACTATTGTCACCACCAAGTGTCACTGTTGTGCAGCCTAACACAGACAGAGGCCAGGGAGGAGAGCTTGTACAGTACAGTACAGTACAGTACAGTACAGTACAGCCCAAGTACAGTAAAGTACTCGACCTGAACAAAAATCAATTCTTTTAGATAAAAAAATAGGTATCGTAAAAAATATGCTATATCGTGAGTATATCGTTATCGTGATAAAATAAATTCTATATCGTGATATGAGATTTTGTCATATCGCCCAGCCCTACACACAAGTGCTTTACTATCACCGTACTATTGACTTATTATATAGGGACGTGCTGACCATTGGAATCTGGGGCAACTCAACGGGACCAGTCCAGGCCGAACCAGGACACCCGTTTTAGGGCCTATATAATTTGTCTGTGCGCCTTTCCCAGGCTGACTTAGAGGCCAAGTTCATCGGTTAGTATATCCATGAAAAAATAAAGCGCTAATATCAATGTATCATTATATTTCAGAGCTGCCCCTACATTTCTCAAGTGAGGCTTCCTAGAGCGCTCATGTCTCTAGCTTCCCTGGGTGGTATTTTGAACCCTGACTTATGTAGAGGTACATGTTCACAGGCACTGTACTGCACATGGCCATGGGCACTGGAATCTGGGGAATGGCCGGTATTCCTCATGCTGGGACAAGCAGAGGAAATGCACATTACATACACACACAGACACTCAAATGCGTGCACACAATAACACACATACTTGATTGTCACAATATTGTACACGAGTGGTTCTCAAAGTGGGGTCTGGGAACCACGTTCCCTGAGGGGGACACCAACAAATTGAGTTAAATATAGCATCCAAATCAGTTGATTTCACAACGTGTCAATGCAAGGTTTTTGTTTTTGCTCATTTCCTCAGGCCTTACTCTTTGAGAAGCCGGGCTTCGAAGGAGAGTGCATGGAGGTGGACAGTGAAGTGTACGACTTCGCAGCAAGTGAAGGGGAAGAAGACAGGCCAACAGAAGGAAATGCTGAGAACAGGAGAACACTTTCTACCGTGGGCTCTCTGAAGATCCTCGGTGGGCTGTGAGTATCTAATCTTCCACTAGCTAACTGATTAACACCAAAAATAAAACACACAACAACACAGCATTATCAGAAATATTAAATCGCTCCCAGTACATAAACAAACATACTGTAACAATCGCAAAACAACAAACTACACACACAACATACACAGTCCTTTTAACTAAAATATCCCACATATGCCACAGTGCGAGGCATTGTGAGCTTGTAGATCGGCTATTTTCACAATATGTATTTGTGGAAACGGAAATGTAAAGCCTCAACTCCTACATGCTAAATGCTTGTCAGGGTGGGGGGGTCTCCAGTTCAAATATGATTATTTTTGGGGGTCAAGGCCTGAAAAGGTTGAGAACCACTGGTCTAAGAGATGTGTACATGACCAATAGCCCCCGACCCGTCCTAGCCTCGGAAAGCACAGGCACTTACCCCCTTCCTAACATAAGGGAGGAAACATGTCACTTTAAATTCATCTTCTGCCCAGGCCGTAGCGTAACGGTCTGGGCACCGGACTGGTAATCCAGTCGCAGTGTGCCGCGGGTTCGACTCCCGGACCCGACACGGCCTTTACTGCATGTCATCCCCCCATCTCTCTCCCGTTTCCTGTCAGCCTACTGTCTGTCCCTTCAAAAATCAATAAAAAAAAAAAAATCATCTTCTACCCCCGATTTGAACCCGGTGTCCTGCGCAAGTGCTGACTGCTCAGTGCTTGCTCAGGGGATGAATTGAATCTTGACCATCAGGTCAAAATCTGTGTGAGATCCTGTGTCTATAAGTGAGACAAGTCCTTTGACACAATCTAATTGTCTCAATAGAAGAGCAGGGAGACAACATACACCCCCCTAACTATATGTTGTATTAACACACTCTGCCGTACAGATTGGACAAAATGTAATTGTATTCATTAAAAACAAGTGACCTAGTAGTAGCAGGATCACCATCATCATCTGTTCATCACCATAAACAGACTTGGAGCGAAGGGAATGTCCTCCAAGGCCGTTATCCTGTCCACTGCCACATGTATGATGTGATCTAGTCATAATTCATTAACAAGATGATTTCCATTTCATGTTAAATTGCATGTCCAATAACGTGTTCTTTTATCTCCATCTCGATGTGTTCCATTCCGCCCAGCTGGGTGGGCTACGACGAGGCGGAGTTTGAGGGGCGCCAGTACGCCCTGGAGGAAGGGGAGTACGCACACTGCAGTGACTGGGGAGGGGACGTGGACGGGTTCATGTCCCTACGGCCTGTACTCGCTGTAAGTATGCAGACTGGGAAGGGGACGCGGACGGGTTCATGTCCCTACGGCCTGTACTCGCTGTAAGTATGCAGACTGGGGAGGGGACGTGGACGGGTTCATGTCCCTACGGCCTGTACTCACTGTAAGTATGCAGACTGGGGAGGGGACGCGGACGGGTTCATGTCCCTACGGCCTGTACTCACTGTAAGTATGCAGACTGGGGAGGGGACGCGGACGGGTTCATGTCCCTACGGCCTGTACTCGCTGTAAGCATGATCTGAAAATGCCTTTTTGTCAACTGTATTTAGCTACCAAGGGACGGACCCCCGTCTGAAAATATTTTGTGACAGTGGCAAAATACAAGATTTGTGTTTCAAAAACAATCTCATTGTATATAAGGCTAAAGTGGCTAAACAGGTTTTTGCTGAGGACCCCCTGGATGGAGCGTATGAACCGAGTGTTCCTTATCTGCTGTTACTTTTCAGGATTCAAAGAAGCAGATCTACAAGCTCTAAAACAAAACTGTAATGTGATCAAGTAGGGTGTTAATTTACAAGTACAAATATTGAGATAAGAGCTTTATAGGCAACAGCAATGATAAAAAGGTGATCCCAATGCATGTTTTTTTTATTAACAACCCTAAATCCAAATCTGATCCATTCTTAGGCACCTGCTGACCAGGAACAAGTCTTAAATTAGATACAGGCTGTCAAAAAAGAAAAGGTTTAAAAGGTTGTTTCAAACGGTCAAATGGTCTTGATTGGTCTTCAAAACTGGCATCTGGAATGACTTTCTGCTCTTATCCTGCAGGGTTTCCTGTCGCCTCATGTCAAACTGTTCAGTGAGAGGGACTTTGGGGAGAGAAGTCTGAAGGTGGACCTCATGGGACCCGTTCCCAACATGGACGACACCAGCTTCCACGCCAGGACCCAGTCTGTCAACGTCCTAGCAGGAGTGTAAGTTACGTTGGTGCTTCTCAAACATGTTTCATGTGAGGGACCCCCAAATTTATATGTATTTGGACGTGGACAATATTTTGTGCCAGGGAGTCCCCAGCACAGGATTTGTGTTTACAACGCATTGTGTCTGTGCGTTTTAGGCCCTATTTGAACTGCCCACACATGTAACAGCATGTAACAAATAGTCTATACAGTTTAAGTGTGATGCTATATCAAACTAATTTAGTTGGGGATCCCAAAGTAAAGTTATGAGCTTATATAAATCTGTTTTTGGTGCGCGACACCGCTGTACAAAGTAGTATAAATGGGGCTGTAGCTTCCAGGCATGAAAAAGGAAGCAGGAAAGCATAGTGTGTCTCTGATCTGCTCCATTGTGCGCTGGGCGTTTTGTGGGTGTTTCTCTGGTCTCCTTCCCAGCTCCCCCTCCGCCCTACACACACACACACACACACACACACACACACACACACACACACACAGATCGAGGCCCAGAGGCTACAAAACTGAGCATTAATACTTCGAGGCACCTGATACGACAGGTTTCACAATGAGTTACAGCACTCGTTCTCAAATGGTTTCGTTTGTGGTAAGGTCCCCCACATTATATGCATTTGGTTGTGTGGTCCAGAAAGAAGAAGTTTTATCTAATGTCAAAGTCAAAGATTATAATATACATACAGCATACTGTAGTGCAGGGTCCTGCAACAAGCACCGTTTGGTGCAGCCATTTGGACAGCCATTTGGTTTTCAAACTACCAACCCACAAAAAGAAGCACCTTTGTTTGCACCTCCGACACCCTCACGTGCCATTGATTCACTTCCTCTGTTCAAAAATGCATTCAAGTGTTAGGGCTTGACACGTCACTGTAGCTAAAATACGTCTTTTCGTAGCAGCATAGTATCCAGTTTGGAGAGCTTAATGTTAACAATGGTGTATGCAACTAGCAGCCTAATAGAAGGTTTGGTTGATTGAATACTTTATCAAACAGAAATGCAAACAGCATGAGGCACAGTCATACATTTGGGCTAAAAGGATAAGGTAGCCTCAAGGTACGTGTCTTGTTGAGCTCTCAAGAAAAAGACTAGTACTGTATGTATGCTGTTGAGGCGTGCAGTTCCTAAACAACTATATACAATTATTTTGAAAATACTTAATTGTCACCATGTCAACTGACATAGTACATTATTCAACAATACTACATTACAACAGTACATTACACAACAATATGAACTCTTGGAAAACATTGAATTTGGTTAACCTGTATCTCTTCTTTGTGGTACATTGTGTAATTTATTCAGAGTCTGGCTGGCCTGCTAAATCATTTAATGCCTTGTAGAGGCACAGACTTCCTGTTTGGTTGAAGATAAGACAGATTTAGAGTCAGTGATTTGGTCAGAATGGAAAACTCATGTATCATCTCTTGTATTCCCTAGATTTACTCAAAGTTAGGGGTGCAACAAGTGATAATGAATAATAGATAATAAATTTTGGTGTAGAAAACTAGAAACTAATATTGATATTATTTATTATTACATATTATTATATTATTTATAAATTGTGAGCTTTTAGATGGGCTATTTTCGCTAATAATTCGTATGACGTCTGTGGACGTCTTGGGCACAAATTGTGTTAATATCTACAGTATATTGACTCACTGCATAATATTGTCAGCAGACGTCAGCATTAATGTGCATTATTTGTCTCGACTTGTACTTTGCGCAGTCAGTGTGTAAAGGATGTGGTTTGTGTGTTGACGGCAGGTGGGTGTTGTTTGAGAACGTGGGATTCAGCGGAGAGCTGTACGTTGTAGAGAAAGGCCTGTACGGGAGCCCTGAAGACTGGGGAGCACACACCGCCAAGATGGCCTCCATGCAGCCCGTCTTCCATGTAAGCCAGTGGTTCCCAAAGTGGGGTCCTTGAGGGAGTTCCAGGGGGTCCCCAGCTAAATGATAGTTAGCAACCGAATGGACCCTTATGGGTCTGTAACTCTGAGAGTGTACAAATGGAACAAAATGGACTCTTTAACGGGTCCATTTGGTTCCATTTGTACACTCTCAGAGTTACGTTAACATTGATAACAATTGATTTACAATATAAATTGGGGTTGCCAGAGACAGAAATGCCATTAAATGGGGGTCTGTAGACTAATATGCATGTCAAACTGGGGATCCTTGAAATTAAACATCTGCTAGAGCCGTAAAAATCTTCTCTTATGGGAGTCTCTGGCATATCTTTTCAAATGGGGGTCCGCAGGCTAATTGGTGTCAATTTGACATGAAAAAGTTTGAAAACCACTGATGTACGCAGTGGTGTAAAAAAAATACTCAAATGTTTTACTTAAGTAAAAGTACACCAGAATAGTACAAAAGTACAAGTATTGGTATCAAATTCACTTAAATTACCAAAAGTATAAAGTACTCATTACGCCCATTAGGTCCCATTTTACAAGATTTCAAATGTATACAGATCTACAAGCTCACAATGCATTGTGAGCTATTTTCAAATGGCTGAAATGTATATAGGGCTGAAGTGGTTAATGTATGTTTTGGAAAAATAATCAAACTGAACAAAGTAACAGTAACTAAGTTTTTAAATAATTGTAGTCGAGTAGAAGTAAAGTACAGTACTTGAGTAAATGTGCTTAGTTAGGCATTCTAAGTTAGTTAAATCACAAATATTCTTGTGAGGTCCCAAACTGTTGGAAGAGATAAAGACCGATAGGAATGATACAACTCTGCTCAGAAGAGTTCAAGACATGTAGGAAGGATTTTTACGACTGGCAGAACAGCTTCAACGCGACAAGGAAGAGTTTAAGTCTGTCATGCATCATTTAAGACTTTCAAGAAGTTTTTACATTGTAACATCTGGGTTGCTGATTTAGTGCAACATTTACAGTGCAAGGCTGGTAATAATAGTTCTTACTGTGCATTTTACAGGACGCCATGACTGGCTCGAGCAAATTCAAGGTGAGTTCTGGCAATAAATCATCAATTATCACCAAACAACATCATGTGTGAGAGATTTGCTGACATCCTTCAGTGCTGCACTGAAGGACATTCTATTGTATATCGTCTGTCGGGTGTCCAAAACCGTTAGCAAAAGTAGCAGATCTACAAGCTCCAAAAGAAGTTTTGGGCTTGCAGATCTGCTACTTTTGATGCTTTTGTGTGACACTGTAGTAGAGTAAGGCATTAATTGACAAAAGAAAAAGAAGAACAAAAAGTTATAAATATGGCAATAAGAAGTTTCTGCCCGACAGCAATGACTACGGAAGTATTGTAGTGTATCGCTGCAGGTCTGTCGTCTGTTGCCTGATTCACTAAGGATGTTTTGGTGTGTTTTGTGCTGTAGGTGCTGTTTTCTGATGTTTTGGTGTGTGTTACAGTATGCTGTAGGTGCAGCTGTTTCCTCATGTTTTGGTGTGTGTGTTAAATTCTGTAGGTGCAGCTGTTTTCTGAGCCAGGCTGCCAGGGACAGCTGGTGGTTCTGGAGGACAGTGTGGCAGCTCTGGACGAGGACTTTGAGCCTAGGTCCTGCAGGGTTCTGGCTGGCAGGTAAGCACAACTTGATAACAACATACCAGCTTTCTTTTTCTTCGGGCTCCGGATACGAATGCACTTAAAGGATTTATGATCGGTTCTATTTTTTTCCCCGTGTGTATGCCCCCCGGGCACATATACCTGTATATTGTCTCCCAAATGAAGACAGTGGAGCAAATCTACGCACGGCCATAGATCTAGAGTAGCCATGAGGGTTTTGTGTGTGTATTATTTTCACGTACATGCTCGGTGTAGCTTGGCCGTTAGCTATACTATAGTTCTGTATATTTCATTAGATTTTATTTTAGTTTAGTTTTACTTTTTTTTTTTTAAATGGGGTTGGCTAGTTTAGCTTTTATTGATTTTTACATTTTCTCAAGAATTTGAGTAGGTTTTAGTTTGTTTTGTAAATACACAATAACGTTTCTTTTTTTTTTAAGCCTCATCATTCTATTTCTATTGTTTTTTATCACTCCTAGTTTTTGTTATTCCATTCATTTTATTTATACTATATCGTCTGTGTCCGGTGGAAGCCTCATTATGTCCAAAACTGTTACCTTTCAGGATTCAAATTCAAAAACGGCAAAAGTAGCCCGTGTGAGCAACAGATATACGAAACGACAAATGCTGTGATCTTTGCATATGTCTCGTGTGAACGCAACTATTAGTAAAAGTGAAGATCATCAGTGTCAAATCCATACCGTGTGTCTTCTCTCCATGCCTTGTATGTCTGTGGCAGCTGGGTGGTGTATGACGAAGCCCAGTTCACAGGACGTGTGTACGTGCTGGAGGAGGGAGAGTACTCGGACACAGAGGCTATGGGCTTCCCGTCTCCCGACACTTCCATGCGATCCATACACACTATCGGACACGTAAGTACTCACTTGGGACTTAATAATAAATAATAATGCATTTTATTTATAAAGCACTTTACATTCTCATGAATCTCAGAGTGCTACAAGGTTAAAAGCATGGCAAAAAATGAAAACGGCATAAGCAACATCATAAGCATGACATCAGTAGATCCCATGATCTTTTGTGGCCAGATGCTTGGGGTCTAGTAGGACTATAGTAAATAATTTAAAAAAAAATTGCTATAATTTGTTTTGAAAAAATACATATTTAGCCCCATATTCAAATGCCCCCCGCCCCCTGTCAAAAACAGCTAAAATCCCTAAAACGAAAGAAAGCAGCAAATGAACAAAAATTTACACTCATCTTTTACTTTCTCTAATAACAACCTAAAACATGAACCTTGGTTGAAAAAAACGAAAGTTGTTCTTTATCAGCTGTTAATTGCTCACAGTCCATATATGTTTACCTAAAACGGTCCAAATGCCCATCCCTAATGGCAGAGAGAGAGAGAGAGAGAGTCAATAGGCATAATCATTGATAATATCATATTAAATGTTGCAATAGAGCACTGAAATCTGACGTCAATATCGGTAGAGGGCGCAAATTCACAGGTTTGTGTACTTTTTATTTGCATTATAATGATTTTAGATCACCTCATATAAGAACTGTTTGACTGAGAGAAAACGCTGTACTGCTACTGAATTAGTTACATTTTCGCTAGAAGCAGACTGTATCATATATGAGTGACTGACTACGATACAGAGACACCTCCCTGACAATAACGCCGAGACAGCTTGCTTATTTTTGGACCACAACGCTTATATGAAACGATATTAAGATCACCCCATGTTATTCTCCATAGAGAAATTACTTCCGCGAACCAGGGGAATCGAAGGGATGAGCGAGTTACGTCAGGACTTCGGTGCTCTATACAAATCTATGATTGCCTTGTTTCCTTGCTTATTTCTCCCCTTCCTTTCATGTCACCGCAGGAGTTGTCTCTGCCCTCCATCACGCTGTTCAGTAAGCCTGGCTGCAGGGGCAGGAAGATGGCACTGACAGACCAGACCGTCAACCTACAGCAGGCAGGCCTGGACGGACGCATACGCTCCATAGTTGTGGCCAGAGGAATGTGCGTCACAAGTTTAAAATGTTTTCATTTACTTTGTTTTCTTAGTAAAGGCAGACACATTTTGATGGATGTGTGATAGCAGAAAGTTTGCTATTACATTATTTTGAGAGTACTGTATTTCTCCCAATGGATTGCCAGTGAAGAACAACATCCTTATAATATAAGGTAACAAAATGTTCAACATGGATGCATGGAAATTCCCTTTAAAGGTTTTATGACATATTTTTATTTTTATTTTTTATTTTAGGTTTTATGACCTCAATTACACCCAAAAAACCTGAACTTTGAACATTCAGTGGATTTTCTGTGGTCTGAAGTTTTCTTTGGGGTTTGGAAGCCTTTTGAGCTACAATGAAAACAGGCAACACAGTGAAAACAGTGACATCTGCTGGCAAATCCCATTGACATATATGGGATTTGCAGGGTCTTACATCACTTACTGCCGGCAAATCAGAGCACCTGTTTGAGCCAGAAAACCCCAGATCACAGAAAATCTACTGAATGTTAAAAGTTCATGTTTTTTGGGTGCAATTGAGATTAGAAAACCTAAAAAAAATAAGAACAATTCCAAAACCTTTTTTTTAATGTCACAATCCCTTTAATCAGGTCAGTTTGTCTGACCATTTCAGGTGCAGTTATGTTACTGGGAACCCAGCGGCAGAAAAGGAACAGCGCACTGTTGTCTAAAGCAGCGCGCTTAGTGCTTTTCTGTTATCCGTTATCTCTTAGACTCTTACACATGTTTTTATTGAACAAACTATTGGTGGTCTCTGCAGGTGGGTGTTGTACGAGGGCTCTAACTACCGTGGTCACCAGATCCTACTCCAGCCCAGCGAGGTTGGTGATTGGTGCAAGTAT
The DNA here is from genome assembly GCF_964188405.1 of Protomyctophum parallelum. NCBI lineage: Eukaryota > Metazoa > Chordata > Actinopteri > Myctophiformes > Myctophidae > Protomyctophum > Protomyctophum parallelum. Next base: position 34,884,804 of record NC_139718.1, on the reverse strand, counting down.
AGCAGCTGGCAGCGGATTGGATCCCTACGGCCATTAGTTCAGGTACGGAGTGATCTAGAATTGTGCTGAGTGATCATGTTCCTTCCACGGTGGTTTTTGTCCAAAAAGAAGAATTAAAGAAATCCACAGTGGATTTTGTCAACCAAAAAATATTTCCACTGTGGATTATACAATTCAAACTACCGGTATTTATTGGTTATCCTTTTTTTCTTTATTTTGGTGATTATATTTTCGAATGATAGGATTTGGACAATTATGTTTTTATTTCTCAAAGTCAAAGCCAAACTGTTAATAGTATCAGAAAATTACATATTTTGATATATTTGTTATAAATACTCCCTTCACGGATCACCAGATCATTTTAAATTGTATGTTTGAATGACTATTGTCGTTATGCGGTAGGTGCAATGCTAAAGGGAAAGCGAAACCATATTACATTCTCCTTCAGATGCTGAAATTGGAATGAATACGACCTGCTCTGATCTGTAGCCCTTGTGTTTGTCCTTGCATGTTTTGTATACTGCATGCATGTACAGTAGGCATGCACTATACTAAAGCGTAGATGATATACTATAAAATAGTATATTTTGGTGATGGTGTGTGTGTGTGCGCGCGTGTGTGTGATTCCCCAATCCAACAGAAACCGATGTACGTGCGCCTACGGAGCCAGGAGACGGGCCGTGTGATGACCCTGACGGGGACCCTGGACGACATCAAACTGATGAGAGTACAGGCCATGGAGGAGACCGGGGTACTGGAGCACGTCTGGCTCTACCAGGCTGGGCTGCTGTCCTGCAAGGTGCGTACTGTACATTATACACAACGGGTCATTTTCGAGGAGGCAATCTGATTGGTTTGAAACAGCTTTCTAGCCGTGCTTAAGCCTTACAATATTGGACCACCTAATCAAAACAAATACATCACCTGCTCTGTTCTCCCAGAGCGCAGCGCACGCGGTGGCTCGGCTAGCTAGTTTCTTGGGACATTTGTGGTCGTAGTGGCTATGACAAATGTGATTTTTAGGGAATAATCTTAGTTTTAGGGGTAACTGTTGTATAATTGCAATATTACACTCGAGGGTGTTCTTTATCGTCATGAATGCACTTCTGCTCTGCATTTTGGAACAAATGAGTTCCTGCAGCAATGCAGGCGTGCATTAATGGTCCTTAACACCCTCTCGTTTAATATTGCTTAATTGACCAATGACCAGCGGTGGAAAAGTAACTCAGTAAAAAGTAACTTTTGCTTAAGTAAAAGTATCAATGCTGCAATGTAGAGTAGTACTCTGTTACAATTGAAAGTCTGGAATTAAAAATTTACTTGAGTACAAGTACTAAAGTATTGGTATCAAAATGTACTTAAAGTACGAAAAGTATAAAAGTACTCATTATACAGAATGTGCCATTTCAAGTTTTCAAATGTATGAAAATCTTGTGTCGCATGCGACAATGTGTCGCATCACAACGCATTGTGAGCTTGTAGATTGGCTTTTTTCAAATGGCCAAAATGTATAGGGCTGAAGTGGGTAATTAACTAGTAACTAGTTTTTAAGTACCTGAAATGGTGCATTTATATAGCGCTTTTATCCGAAGCACTTTACATAGATACATTCACCCATTCATATACCGATGGCGGAGGAAACCATCCAAGGCACAGACCTGCACATCGGGAGCAAGCAGGGGCTCAGTCGCTCAGTCACTTTGTGAGAACTACTGATTTAGAAGCCATTTGTAGAATAATTTGTAGAGAACTACTGATTTAGAAGGCATTTGTAGAATCGGCCTCTGTTCCATCAAGACCTGGAACGCATCTGTGTCAGCTTTAACCATAATTTTAAACTTTAGCTCTTGAAAAATAGCACCTTGTAGATATTGTTATTATTTTTTTCACTGCAAATGTTTTTAACCCAAATCTTTGCTTCTGGGTGGTTCCTGGAAGAACATCATCTTTTCAGATGGGGGTCAGCAGCCTATTACAATGTTTGTGGTCCTTGAAATAGTTTGAGCACTGCTGATTTACTGTAGAAACATAGTCCAGAAAACTGTCATGATTTAGAAGACACAGCTCTCAATGTTATGTTGTGTGTGTGTGTGTGTGTGTGTGTGTGTGTGTGTGTGTGTGTGTGTGTGTGTGTGTGTGTGTGTGTGTGTGTGTGTGTGTGTGTGTGTGTGTGTGTGTGTGTGTGTGTGTGTGTGTGTGTGTGTGTCAGCTGGTAGAGGACTGTTGTCTGAAGACCACCAGCAACGTGGTGATGGCCGGCAGCCGGCTGTGTGTCTCCCCAGAGCGTGGGATCAAGGACAGCCAGCTGTGGAACATCACGGCGGACGGCCTCGTTAGCTGCCACCTCAAACCTGAGCTGGTGCTGGAGATCAAAGGTCGGGTATCGTCACTGGCTTATCGAGCTGTACTTTACTGTACTGTATACTCACTTTTGTTTATTAAACACTCATAATGTGTGAGGTATCAAATTGTGGATAACTGTATTATCCACAAATGGCTCAACTGTTGAATGAAGGAGAGGTTGTTACTCTATTCATTACATGTCTTTTTGTTAAATGAACATTTGACCTCTTTTGGACCTCTTATAGGGAATCGTTAGGAACCGGAATCGATAAGCAGAACTGGAATTGGAAATATGTTTTCCCTATAACTACTTTCAACCTGGCGTCCCTATTTGGGGGATGTTAGGTGAAATGTAAAAAGTAATATAAAAAATAATTTGCTTAAAATCTCTGATCTACAAGCTCACAGCGCTTCACAATACAACACATTGTGAACAAAGTAGATGGGGCATAAGTGGTTAATATGGTATCAGTAATCAGTGCATATATGTTAAATTGGAGCATGACTTTTAGACTTACTAAAAATAATACGAGCACACAACTACAGTCAAACATGAACGATAAGACAAATTTGCCGGGTGCACTGCACGCCCAGGATCAGCTAATGGGCGTAGCTGATGCTAAGCTATAACGCTAGAGCTAAAACGTGCTCCGATGGCCTTGTTGCCTAGTCTGAGGGACAGAGTGCTGGCATCAGTCTCTCTATTACAAGTAATAGTTTCAATCTTAACCTAATGTCGCCATCTCCTGGTGTGTTGGTGAGGAGCAGTTGTATGGCACTAAAGGATATCTCGGTTATCTCAAAGCTGAATTTCGCTGAAGGGACAGTGATGTACAACAGGATTCCAGGACAGCGCCTGCTTAGTTCATGGCTGCTTGTATGGTAGTAATGATCTAACGTCAACAACACATCACAGGGTAGGTACCCTCACAGGGTACCTACCTGCAGTAATCCTGATCTCTAAACTGGCTCCCCCTGGCAAGCCGGGGTGCCTGATGGAGGAGAAAGGAACTGCTTGGAATAACGTGTTCCTTCCACACGCTACGTCCAACTGGAGAAACTCCCCTGTCTGGTGAAATGAGGCAGCTTGGACTTCTCATGCATAGAAGGAAGCATGAGGCGAGCTGTTGCTCTCCCCAGGTTGGCAGAGGAAGTGTGTAGCGCCCAGGATTACATTAGATAATTGACACTCGGCAGGATAGTTCCCGATTCTTATCTATCCATCCATCATCCTATCCATCCCGTTCCCTCAGGTCCAGTGACGCCGGCCTCCCCAGGACCAAGCTCCGAGCCTGGGGCGACAGGGCTTTCTCTGTGGCTGCCCCCTCCCTCTGGAATGTACCTTCCAGCCATATCAGATGCACCCTCTCCCTCCTTTCCTTCAATACTGCCCTCAAAACCCACCTTCCCAGTTGATATCGAGTTGAGAATGTTCTCAACTCTTGTCTTTCTGTTTTTACTCTTGTACTATTGTATTTGTTTGTTTTAGTAGTTTTCTTCTTTTTTCTTCTTCTTTTGTATCCTCCCTTTATGTAAAGCGACTTTGAGAACTTAAGAATAGTGTTATATAAGGCATATTATGACTGGTATCTAAAGTGAATTTAATATGCATGGTGTATGTTTTTTGATGGTGCATTCTGGGAATTCTTTAGAGAGCTAAAACTCCACTCATATACAATGGTGTTGGGAATTGGGACAGCCTAGAAAATGTCTGATTCTTGCTAATTAGTGCCGTTTTGAGACACAACCCTAGATTAACCTGGGGAGAGCCCGCCTTGGAAGCCAAAGGTCCCAGGTTCCATTCCAGCCCTCAGCAGTGTGTCGAAGTGTCCCTGAGCAAGACATTTGACCACTGGCTGCTCACTGCTCCTTCCTAGGATGGATAAAATGCAGAGGACAAATTTCCCGTATGTGCAAATACACAGTGACAAAATTGGAGTGGGGACCAAATTATAACCACTTAAACTCTATATACTTTGTCATACAACTAATAGTGAAAATAGTCAATCTACAAGATCGGAATGTGTCATTTAATTTGTGGCGTTTTGATTGTAGATGTTGAAATTATACTTTTGAAAATGTGAATTTAAAAACATATATTGTTTTTAAATGTTTTTAAACATTTTGGGACCTCACTGTAATGACTTCTGAGTGTCTTGTGGGGTGTAATTGTACGTTTTCTTTTGTTAGATTTGTAATTAATGTAGTCTTTGTTCTTGTTTCACAGGGGGTCAGCAGTATGACAAGCACCAGGTGATCCTCAACACATTTGATGAGAGAAAGCTGAGCCAAAGGTGGACATTGGAGATTCTATAATAATACCAGCTCTGCCATGTTCTTAAGAGCCGTTTGCTGCAGCTCTGCCCATGGGACTCACTGTAGCTCTGTGATGCAGCTCCATTGTGGAACGTACTGTAGCTCTGTGATGCAGCTCCATTGTGGGACCCACTGTAGCTCTGTGATGCAGCTCTATCGTGGGACCCAGTTTGTGCATCACAAATCAGCCCCAGTTGGACTTTGGTGATATTACAGCTTTATATGATTGTCTTGTTGAAACCTGTCTGATGTGAAACATAGTGGCACTCTTGTACAGAACAATAGATATTATGTAGGTATTTGTATTTCTATCAATGAGTGTATTATGTTGTTCTGAAAATATTCTCGTAGTTCATTTGATTGTTTTTTAATTAATTGATTCCTTATAGTTCTGGCACAGCATACCAAAGAGACTCAATCCCATTTTCTGTATTGGTTCACTGAAAACTCAGCCCTGTGCTAATGCTGCAGTCAGCCTTACTCATCTTTTCTGACTGTTGTTTGACTTCTTCATTATTCGTTGTTCCACATGCCTTAACAGTTTAATTTAAGAATACTTTTCTTTGCCCTTTGTAAAGTTTTGATACCTTATTAATTAACCTGTAGGTTTTTACAATTTAACGGCTTTAGGTTGCATGGAAGCATCATCAGTAAAGATCCATTTCAATGCAATACTGATGTTCACTATTGTGTCTAAATTTGACTGTAAATATGTAAATGCTGAAGAGACTGCTGTTGCTAGATTTGATAATAAAGATTCACCTTTTGTTTCTGGAGAAGCACATGAAAACCAAAGAAAGTATTCTTTCTTGACTTCAAGGGCTTGAAGCACAAAGGGTGTATGTGACATTTTTTGACAAATGTCTCTTTTTTCATTATTTATTTTTATTTTATTTTTTTACTTTTTGAGAGAAGACTTCCGCACAGGCAATTTGGAGCAGGTGCGATGATGACAAAGAGTATACAATGTGGAAGAAGGGACATCCGCACACTGCCACTTGCTAGTTCAGAGCAATTTTATTGAGCAACGTTTCGGTCTTGCAACCTTCCTCAGGCTTAATTCAAGAATGGGCTGACATTGTCACTAAATACATTTCAGGAAGTGTAAACAACCAATCAAATTGCATGTAATTTATCCAAACAGATAACAGCTGTGAAGAACCTTGTCACGTGACTTGAAGGTGCAGTGTTTCTGTGAACATTCCTCATATATATCATTGAAAATAACAGTTTACAATAATACAGGGGAAAATAATTATACATAAATGTCATGCCATACAACATACAAGGAAGACATACAGTAAAATGAGCAAATAAATGTCAAATGTAAGATCCTACTCTGTCCGAAAGAGTGGAAAAGAATAAGAAAAAAATAATAAGAATTGCACCTTAAGTGCCTATAGTACCGGCTGGACAAGAAGTTCAGATCAACATTTTCTATAGCATAACATTCAATAGTAGTTCATCATTAAGCCCTTTGGGGTGTAAGGTTTGTAGAGTGTGGATCCAGTAGGCCTCACGTTGTTTTAAAAGGGCATCGTGGTTACCACCTCTTCTTGGAAGTTTGACTTGTTCTATACCAATAAAGCGGAAAGTAGAGATGTCATGTTTAAGGTCATTGAAATGCACTGCAACAGGGTATTCACGGTCGTTTCTTCTGATCGAACTCTTATGTTCACTCATTCTCTGTTTTAACTGTCTAGTAGTTTTGCCTATGTATGCTAAACCACAGGGACATTTGATCATATACACCACATGGGTTGACACACAAGTAATAATGTTATTGATCTTGAACTTCTTGCCAGTATGAGGATGGTTAAAAAAGGAGGTCTTATGTGTATTTCCACACTGGGCACAATGACCACAAGGATAGTTTCCTTGTGGGAGTGGACTTAACAGGGTCTGTCTGAGTGAGACCTGGGGAGATTGAAAGTCAGAGTGTACAAGCTGATCTTTTAGATTCTTACCCCGTTTAAAGGAGAATAGGGGTGGGTATTTGAATAGTGTAGCCAATTCAGGGTCAGAAGTTAAAATATGCCAATTTTGTTTAAAAATAGCTTTTATTCTATGTGAATAAGGAGAATATGTGGTTACACACGTGACCGAAAACTTCTTCTCTTTTTTCTGACTTGTTTTCAAAAGCTCAGAACGAGGTTTATTTAAAGCTAATGTGTACGCTTTGTCAATACATTCAAGTGAATGACCTCTTTCGACAAACTTGGCTTTCATCTCAGATGATTTATCAATAAAATCCTCATTAGAGGAACAAACTCCCCAGGTCTCACTCAGACAGACCCTGTTAAGTCCACTCCCACAAGGAAACTATCCTTGTGGTCATTGTGCCCAGTGTGGAAATACACATAAGACCTCCTTTTTTAACCATCCTCATACTGGCAAGAAGTTCAAGATCAATAACATTATTACTTGTGTGTCAACCCATGTGGTGTATATGATCAAATGTCCCTGTGGTTTAGCATACATAGGCAAAACTACTAGACAGTTAAAACAGAGAATGAGTGAACATAAGAGTTCGATCAGAAGAAACGACCGTGAATACCCTGTTGCAGTGCATTTCAATGACCTTAAACATGACATCTCTACTTTCCGCTTTATTGGTATAGAACAAGTCAAACTTCCAAGAAGAGGTGGTAACCACGATGCCCTTTTAAAACAACGTGAGGCCTACTGGATCCACACTCTACAAACCTTACACCCCAAAGGGCTTAATGATGAACTACTATTGAATGTTATGCTATAGAAAATGTTGATCTGAACTTCTTGTCCAGCCGGTACTATAGGCACTTAAGGTGCAATTTTTATTATTTTTTTCTTATTCTTTTCCACTCTTTCGGACAGAGTAGGATCTTACATTTGACATTTATTTGCTCATTTTACTGTATGTCTTCCTTGTATGTTGTATGGCATGACATTTATGTATAATTATTTTCCCCTGTATTATTGTAAACTGTTATTTTCAATGATATATATGAGGAATGTTCACAGAAACACTGCACCTTCAAGTCACGTGACAAGGTTCTTCACAGCTGTTATCTGTTTGGATAAATTACATGCAATTTGATTGGTTGTTTACACTTCCTGAAATGTATTTAGTGACAATGTCAGCCCATTCTTGAATTAAGCCTGAGGAAGGTCGCAAGACCGAAATGTAGCTCAATAAAATTGCAATAAAACTAGCAAGTGGCAGTGTGCGGATGTCCCTTCTTCCACTTTTTTTACTTTTTAAAATAAAAGCATGGCTCCTTTCTTTGTTCACGGACCACCGTAAGTAAGTAATCGACTAGATGTGAAAAGAGTTAGTTTTGTTGGTAAATGGACAAAAGCTATTTGATACTGGCGGAAGCGAACTTGGGTCTTCTTGTCAACAGACCGCCGAGACTAACCAGTCGGCTACGCTAATGTATGAAAAAAAGAAACGACGGCACGCTGCATACACGTTCTTCTACATTCTCTAATTGTGACATGTTATTTATGTAGATATTTATGTTAGTTATGTTATTTATTTTTATATCTTGTTACTACTCCCTTGATAAACCGAGAACAACAAGCAAACAAAAAAAGTAGCAATCTTCTACATTCTCTCTTGTATAGTTTTTTGGAGATTAAGTAATGAAGATCTACTATTGGGGTCCATTTAGCCTCGATACCCAGGGTCCATTTGGTTACCTAAATTAAATTGCTCTGTATTGTGACAGTAATCATTGCTATAGTGTGTGTTCAGTAACGGTGTTAAATAGCTCTATAGTGTGACCGTAATCATTGCATCAGGAACAGTCAGGATACAGATTAAACAAGTGGAATTGTAATGTAACAGACAAAATGAGAACTGGAGCATTAAGCTCATAAATAGCTACTTGCTCCTGATTGGCAGAAATTGTCACCAACCTGATAAAAAAAAAATCTATTTATTAAAGAGCTGGAGAGACAGGAATATTCCTGTTACTATATAGCAATGATTAGAGTCTAGCAATGATTACTGTCACAATAGGCCTATAGTTATTTAACACTTACTGGACACACACTCTATAGCAGGGCAGCAATGATTACTGCCACAATAAATAACTATTTAACACTGTTACTGAACACTCACTATAGCAAGTATTACTGTCACAATAACCAGTGTTGGGTAACTAACACTATGTAACTATATATATTACGTAATATAGCCTATTACCGAAATGCGGTAACTTGTAATATAATACATTACTTAAAAAAAAATTGTAATATATTATAAAAACCTTTCTGTATTACTGCATTATTTTACTGCATTATTTTATTACTTTCTGTCTGTCTGTCTCGTTGTCCGTGGCTCTGTCTTGTGACATTATGTGACAACTGCAGAAGTTAAAGAATTAAGTATTTTCTATAATTTGTCATCAAATTATTTATTGGCTTCCATGAATTTAAGGAATACATTTAGCTCCTGTGTTAACTGTCCATAGCTGAGTAGGATGGGATAGGTCTACGCCAGTAGCGTTTTCAGGAATTTCATTTTGGGCAGGCTTGATTGATTGATTGAAATCTTTATTAACAGTTTGTAGAATTTACAGTACATTTTAAGCACAAACTCAATACAAAGACTGTCAACTGTGAGTGGACAACCCAATTAAGCATTACACTTGTTTACAACAGGGTCCACATTGTTCAATTCATCAAAACATTTAAAGACATTCAGATTCAGATTTTACAGAGGCCAGTTTCGAAATGCAGCCATCCGTAGGTGCCCTTTGAGAGCGGTTTTGAAGGAGTCAAGGGATTCACATGTCTTAATGACTGTTGGTAGGGCGTTCCACATTTTGGTGGCATAGGAGCGAAAATAATTTAGTCCCTTGTTTGTGCCGAATCTGGGTTGTACATGGTTTGTTGCACTCCCTCTGGTGTTGTGGGTGTGGACTTCGTTTACATTAAGGAAGTATTTAGACAGGTACATGGGTATCTTGGTGGTGTATCGAATCTTGTGGACCAGACCCATTGCAAGATGCTGTACTCTGTCGTCGACCCTAAGCCATCCCAGCCTGTCAAAGTGGGCAGGGGTGAGGTGGGTTCGGGGGGTGAGGCCAAGTAGGAGCCTGACCAGTTTGTTTTGAGAGGTCTGGAGCCTTGTTTTAAGGGCCTTTGAGGTGCTGTGGTACCAAGAGGTGGATGCATAGTCAAAGAAACCTTGTACGAGGGCTCCTGTTAAGGTCTTCAAGGTGTTTTTGCTGACCAGTGAGGAGATCCTGTAAAGGAATCTTGTTCTTTGATTGACTTTTTTGATTACGTTGGTGGCCATTTTATCACCGGAAAGATTGGCCTCCAGGATGGAACCTAGGTAGGTAATTTGATCTTTTCGTGTGATAATATTGTCACCCACTCTAACCAAGAAGCCATCTGCCTTGCTGAGTTTACTATTTGATCCGAAGAGGATGGATTCAGTTTTTCCCAGGTGTAAGGATAGTTTGTTATCAGCGAGCCAGGTGCAGATTCTACCGAGTTCAGAGCTGAGGGTCTTTTCAACCTGCAGTTTGTTCCTGTCCGAGACCAGCAGTGCTGAGTCATCTGCGAACAGGAACAAGTTGCAGTCACAAGCTGAAGTCATGTCATTAACATAAATTAGGAACAGTAAAGGCCCTAGTATGCTTCCTTGTGGGACGCCACAGCTCACTGGGAGGGGAGGGGACAGTGTTCCGTTCACCTCCACCATCTGTTCTCTCCCCTCCAGGTAGGATTGCATCCAGCTCACTGATGTGCTATCAAAACCAATAGCTTTAAGCTTGTTAACCAGTATGGAGTGGTTCACGGTGTCAAAAGCCTTTTGGAGGTCCAGCATGACCATGCCGCAGTATTTTCCAGCATCCACCTCGTGTTTGATGTGGTCGCTCAAATAGAGGAGGCATGTGTCAGTGGAGTGGGAGGCAAGATGTGTCATCCCGCCTGCCAGGTGAGTACGCTACAAAGGCTGAAAGGCATGCATTCGCATTCCAATGGGTGATTGAGGGTCGTGTTTTCAAATGGATTTGGCTAGTAGGCCATTTGGCCTCGCCTTACTGGTCTACGCAATATATAATTTAAAATTATACTAAATATGTAATTTAAAAAAAAGTAATATGTAATAGTAATATTAATATATTACTCTTGCTCAGACAGTAGTATGTAATACAATATATTACTTTAAAATGAAGGTAATAAGTAATAAGAAATATATTCCAAATAGAAAGTAATATACCCAACACTGACAATAACTTTGTAATGCTACTGATGTTTGTGTGCAACATTTGAGCAGCAGAGAGATCTCTGAATGCTGCTCCAGTTATTTGTTTTCCCTCAAACCCATCCTCAATGTGTTTTTTGGTTTGCGATCTGCTTGTCTTAAACGACGTTAAACTCACCAACATTGCAGCTGAGCTTGAATTATCCTCTTTCAATCTGCCAAGCTTGTTTTTCATAAAAATCCACCGTAGACATGTTATGAGCTACTTTCTGTCAAGACATCCTCTGCAAGTGATTATTTTTCTAAGTGCTGGAGTTTGGAAGCACTTATCGTACATCACTGAACGGCCCTGCGTTCCACCTGTATTCCACCGATTTTCACATAATGCAGGAGGCAGCAGCGCGACCCGTTAAAAAAAACGAGTGCTTCCAAACTGCAACACTTGGAAAAAGAATCACTTGCAGAGGATGTCTTGACAGAAAGTAGCTCATAACATGTCTACGGTGGATTTTTATGAAAAACAAGCTCGGCAGATTGAAAGAGGATAATTCAAGCTTGTACTACAGCTGCAATGTCTGTGAGTTTAACGTCGTTTAAGACAAGCAGATCGCAAACCAAAAAAGATGAGTGGGGAGTCAATGGAGGGTATTGCAACTCTAGATTCATCCCATTATAAAAAAAATCTAGAGTTGCAAATTGCGGCTAATGTGTTGGGTGAGGTTGAGCTCTGTCCAGCACAGGAGTGGCCGGGACGGAAATCAGCTTGGTCTTTAGTCAGCTTGGTGTATGAGTGGCAACGAGGCGTTGGAGTAGCAGCCTCTCATAGAGCTTGTAGGTGATGCAGAGGAGTGAAATGGGGCCGTAGCTCTTTGGGGATGATGGGTCTTTGCCAGGTTTGGGGATTGCAACCACTTTGGCCTTTTTCCAGACAGAAGGGATGGTTTTCTGTGCCATGCATGTGTTCAGCATCCCCACAAGCCAGGTCTTTGCGTTAGATCCCAGGTGCTGTATCATTTCTGCCAGTATGTCATCAATCCCTGCTGCTTTTCCGGATTTCAACTTTCCCATTGCAGTTTTGAGTTCTTCTAGGTCGAAGGGTTTGGTTTGAGGGCTGGCTGATTGTGGTTGGTCTGATACCACTGTGCGATGGTATTCTCCTGTGGGTCGGCGGCGGTGTTGGTTTACGACTGTTGGCCACCAGTTGTGATGCAACAGAGTTTGCTGTGACTGTTGTGAATTATGGGTGGTGTGGTCTTTGCCAAGACGGTGGATTGTGGCTCATGCCTTCCTGCTGTTATTTGTAATGTTGGTGTTCTCTATATCTTTTCGTCCTGGGCATGACTTTAAACTGTTCCGTTCGAGAGGACCGGCGACCCTCGAATGTAAACAGCCACGAAAGGAAACTATTTGTGTGTGAGGTGTTCTCTATCATTTCATTCCAGACTTTCCTTTGTTCATCCCCAACTTCACTGTCTATCTCCTGTGTTCTCCATTCATCTTGAGCGATACACAGTCGTCTGATGTGCGGGGGGAGGTGCCGGCTAGCGCATAAAGGCAGGGGACAGGTGTTGTCTTGACGCATCCCGTGATGATGCGACAGGTGTCATTTAGGGTTGTGTCTAAACAATTTGGTGTGACGTGATCGGCTCCAGCTTGAGCAGGCATACTCCGCTGTAAAGAAAGACAGGGCCATGGCAGTTGCACGGATTGTTTGTGGGTCTGCGCCCCACTTGGAGTTCACAAGTTTTCACAGGAGGTTATTGGGGGTGTTGACCTTTTTTGAAGGAGAGTGTCCTGTCCAGTGTAACTCCAAGATACATGGGGTGGTTATGGTTGGAGAGTTTGTGACCATCCCAAGTGACGCTCAGTTATTTTTTTTGCGTCTCGGTTCCTCAGGTGGAAGCTGCATAGTTGGGTTTGTGTGTGTCTTTCTTTTTCTGTCTTTCTTTCTTAGGACGGAGATCAAGGTAGACGCCGTTGGAAGGCTCAACACAAGCAGATGCCCCTAGAGATCCATCCCAAAGCTTCCCTCAGGGAGCCCAGCAAGCCAGCTAGCCAGCAAGCCTGCCCAGTCAGCCAACGCAGCCAGTCAGCTCCGCCAGTCAGCTAGTGTAGAAAGTCAGGCTGCCAAGCCAGAGCACATCAGCCAAATTGCAGTCAGTCATTGCAGCCATACCAGCCTTGCTCACTCAGCTCATGGCTCTCTGTCTGCCTGGCCCGGTCTGCCCTGCCCTGCCTTGCAGCAATAGAACCAGCCTTTCTGGCAAGCCAGCCAGCTCAGAATGCGAGCTGAGCAAGCCAGCGCAGCAGCAAGCCCAGACTAGGAGTACCATACTTACTGTGCAGCCACAGCCACTCAGCCCAGACCAGCAGGAGCAAGCCAGGCTCCAACCCTTGCAGCGCAGCCTTAGGCCGGTTAGTCCCCCTGCCTGCACTTTGTTGCCTTCCTGGCCTGTCTGCCTGCCTAGGCGCCTCGGTCTTCCTGTCTGTCTGCCCTGGCCTGCCTGTCTGAAACTGGTTTAGACTAACTGCGTGCTTGCCAGCTGCGCTGGCTTGCTGAGCTCGTATTCTGAGCTGGCTGGCTTGCCAGAAAGGCTGGTTCTGTTGCTGCAAGGCAGGGCGGGGCAGACCGGGCCATGCAGACAGAGAGCCAGGCCTCGAGAGAGGCCTGGCTGAGCTGACTGAGCAAGGCTGGTATGGCTACAATGGCTGACTGCAAGGGCTGATGTGCGCTGGCTTGGCAGCCTGTAAGTCTGAGAGTATAACACATGTAACCAAATGGACCCTTACAGGTCCAACACTGGTTATCGAAGTGAGCACACACACACACACACACACACACACACACACACACACACACACACACACACGCACGTGTAACCAAATGGATCCTTACAAATTCAACACTGTTTTTTGTTAATCATCGAATTAAATGTGGGAGCTCGGCAAGAAAAAGTTTAAAAAATCAAAGCAAATACCGGTAATTCGAAAATGTTATTTTTGTGCTTTTGTGTTTCTCTTCTTTATACATTACTTTACTGTTGAAATGTAAAATTTACATTTCAACGAAAGGACCTGTAAATGACAACACAAAAACTAAGGCACTGGTGTCGTACTTCTGGTTTACCGGAACGGGGTTCAACTCCCTGCAGTGCCCTGCTCAATGTGTTGTATTTACATGGTGCATTGGTCTATGGTCTCAGAGGTCATTGAGCGGCGCGCTATAGTGCGCGATTCTTCATCATTGTTGAGGATTTTAAAAAGGTGAAAATCGCGAAAGGCTATAGTCCATGGTCACGGTCACGGCCCGCATACTGTTCAAGGTCATTTATACGGTACCGGTACCTACAAGTGGCCTGGAAATTCCAGCTGAACTGTGTGCCGCTAAGTGGCCCAGCGGATAAATGTTTTTTGACGTGCCAATCATTCTGATTGACAGATTCCTTGGCCAATCAGATCGGTCTGCCTTCAGCCAATCCTAGGGCTCCTTACATTGTCTCCTCCAATCAAATGGTCGCAGACCCGGACCACTTCCTTGTTTATAACTGGATGAAATACTCTGACCTGTTTTAGATTTATAGTGATTCTTCAACTTCATTTTCTTCATATTCACAGTTTTTGACGTTTTATTAATATAATTGATCATTCTAGATCACTGCTAGATCTGTAACAATCTTCTCTTATGGGGTTAGGGTTAGGGTTAGGGTTAGGGTTAGGTTCAGGTTCAGGTTCAGGTTCAGGTTCCACGGGTTAATAAAGTGTAAATGTGGGGGTCCTTGACAAGAAACTGTTTGGGAACCACTGTTGTAGAGGGACTATAGAATAGATAGATGTTGATAGTATTAAGTTAGTTACTTTGACAGTGTACAAATGGAACCGGTTTTCAGCAGGTCAAATGAGGTACAGAAAACCGTATGACTCCCAGGCTGATCTCACTGGGGGAAAACTGTATGAGTTTATTTGTTTAAGAACTAACAATCAATTGAAAAATATATTCTGGATGTGACTCTTGCAAGCCAAATTAGAGCAGTTGGTAGAGCATTAGACTGAAGATCTAAAGGTCCCTGGTTCAAGCCAGGCTTTCGGCAGTTGAAATGAGGTACAGAAAATCCTATGACTCTTAGGCTGATCTCACTGGGTGAAAAACTTTATGAGTTTTTTTGTTTAAGAAGTAACAAGTAACAGTCAATGTAAAAATAAATACTGGATGTGTTACTTGCAAGCCGTAATAGCTCAGTTGGGAGAGCGTTAGACTGTAGATCTAAAGGTTCCTTGTTCAAACCTGAGATTCGGCAGTTGAAATGAGGTACAGACAACCGTATGACTCTCAAGCTGATCTCACTGTGGGATGAACTGTATGAGTTTATGTTTAAGAACTAACAATACATTGAAAAATACATTCTGGATGTTTCACTTACAAGCAAACAAACAAAAAAGCAGTGTGAATTGTCTGAAGCCAGTGGCTCAGTGTGTTAGAACACTGTCCACATGTTTGGGAGATGGTGAGTTCAAACCCCAATTAAGTCTTTATTTTCAAGACCAATTTCAGAAGAAGAAAACAAACAAAAAAGCAGTGTGAATTGTCTGGAGCCAGTGGCTCAGTGTGTTAGAACGCTGCCACATGATCGGGAGATGGTGAGTCGGCAGTAGAAATGAGGTACAGACAACCGTATGACTCTCAAGCTGATCTCACTGCGGGATGAACTGTATATGTTTAAGAACTAACAATGCATTGAAAAATACATTCTGGATGTGTCACTTACAAGCTGAAATAGCTCAGTTGGAAGCTCATTAGACTGAAGATCTAAACGTCCCTAGTTCAATCCTGGGTTTCGGCAGTTGAAATGAGTTACAGAAAACTGTATATAGTTTCGGAAGACTTACTATAATATGTTGTTTTTCATGATTTTGAAGGATAAAAAAAAGACATAATATAGTTCATGGGTTTGGAAGACATACATGTGTACTTCATGATTTGGAGGATTAAAACATATCAGCCAAAATCCAACTCCAAACTCTAACTCACAGGCAAAGGAAGACTGTTGTTGCAGATAGCAATAGGTAACTGAGTTAGGGTGCTGTCGTCATTGTCTGGAGATTGAAGGTTCAAACCCCACTCAACTATTTAATGTGAAGTTTTCCTTTCCACACTGACATCAAGTGGCCTGGAAATTCCAGCTGAACTGTGTGCCGCTAAGTGGCCCAGCGGATAAATCACAAGTTATCTGTAGAGTACCTTGTAGAATTGTGCTAGTTCAAACCCAACACACTCAGTAGGAAGGTGCTGTTTTTTGACGTGCCAATCATTCTGATTGACAGATTCCTTGGCCAATCAGATCGGTCTGCCTTCAGCCAATCCTAGGGCTCCTTACATTGTCTCCTCCAATCAAATGGTCGCAGACCCGGACCACTTCCTTGTTTATAACTGGATGAAATACTCTGACCTGTTTTAGATTTATAGTGATTCTTCAACTTCATTTTCTTCATATTCACAGTTTTTGACGTTTTATTAATATAATTGATCATTCTAGATCACTGCTAGATCTGTAACAATCTTCTCTTATGGGGTTAGGGTTAGGGTTAGGGTTAGGGTTAGGTTCAGGTTCAGGTTCAGGTTCAGGTTCAGGTTCCACGGGTTAATAAAGTGTAAATGTGGGGGTCCTTGACAAGAAACTGTTTGGGAACCACTGTTGTAGAGGGACTATAGAATAGATAGATGTTGATAGTATTAAGTTAGTTACTTTGACAGTGTACAAATGGAACCGGTGTTCAGCAGGTCAAATGAGGTACAGAAAACCGTATGACTCCCAGGCTGATCTCACTGGGGGAAAACTGTATGAGTTTATTTGTTTAAGAACTAACAATCAATTGAAAAATATATTCTGGATGTGACTCTTGCAAGCCGAATTAGAGCAGTTGGTAGAGCATTAGACTGAAGATCTAAAGGTCCCTGGTTCAAGCCAGGCTTTCGGCAGTTGAAATGAGGTACAGAAAATCCTATGACTCTTAGGCTGATCTCACTGGGTGAAAAACTTTATGAGTTTTTTTGTTTAAGAAGTAACAAGTAACAGTCAATGTAAAAATAAATACTGGATGTGTTACTTGCAAGCCGTAATAGCTCAGTTGGGAGAGCGTTAGACTGTAGATCTAAAGGTTCCTTGTTCAAACCTGAGATTCGGCAGTTGAAATGAGGTACAGACAACCGTATGACTCTCAAGCTGATCTCACTGTGGGATGAACTGTATGAGTTTATGTTTAAGAACTAACAATACATTGAAAAATACATTCTGGATGTTTCACTTACAAGCAAACAAACAAAAAAGCAGTGTGAATTGTCTGAAGCCAGTGGCTCAGTGTGTTAGAACACTGTCCACATGTTTGGGAGATGGTGAGTTCAAACCCCAAATAAGTCTTTATTTTCAAGACCAATTTCAGAAGAAGAAAACAAACAAAAAAGCAGTGTGAATTGTCTGGAGCCAGTGGCTCAGTGTGTTAGAACGCTGCCACATGATCGGGAGATGGTGAGTCGGCAGTAGAAATGAGGTACAGACAACCGTATGACTCTCAAGCTGATCTCACTGCGGGATGAACTGTATATGTTTAAGAACTAACAATGCATTGAAAAATACATTCTGGATGTGTCACTTACAAGCTGAAATAGCTCAGTTGGAAGCTCATTAGACTGAAGATCTAAACGTCCCTAGTTCAATCCTGGGTTTCGGCAGTTGAAATGAGTTACAGAAAACTGTATATAGTTTCGGAAGACTTACTATAATATGTTGTTTTTCATGATTTTGAAGGATAAAAAAAAGACATAATATAGTTCATGGGTTTGGAAGACATACATGTGTACTTCATGATTTGGAGGATTAAAACATATCAGCCAAAATCCAACTCCAAACTCTAACTCACAGGCAAAGGAAGACTGTTGTTGCAGATAGCAATAGGTAACTGAGTTAGGGTGCTGTCGTCATTGTCTGGAGATTGAAGGTTCAAACCCCACTCAACTATTTAATGTGAAGTTTTCCTTTCCACACTGACATCAAGTGGCCTGGAAATTCCAGCTGAACTGTGTGCCGCTAAGTGGCCCAGCGGATAAATCACAAGTTATCTGTAGAGTACCTTGTAGAATTGTGCTAGTTCAAACCCAACACACTCAGTAGGAAGGTGCTGTTTTTTGACGTGCCAATCATTCTGATTGACAGATTCCTTGGCCAATCAGATCGGTCTGCCTTCAGCCAATCCTAGGGCTCCTTACATTGTCTCCTCCAATCAAATGGTCGCAGACCCGGACCACTTCCTTGTTTATAACTGGATGAAATACTCTGACCTGTTTTAGATTTATAGTGATTCTTCAACTTCATTTTCTTCATATTCACAGTTTTTGACGTTTTATTAATATAATTGATCATTCTAGATCACTGCTAGATCTGTAACAATCTTCTCTTATGGGGTTAGGGTTAGGGTTAGGGTTAGGGTTAGGTTCAGGTTCAGGTTCAGGTTCAGGTTCAGGTTCCACGGGTTAATAAAGTGTAAATGTGGGGGTCCTTGACAAGAAACTGTTTGGGAACCACTGTTGTAGAGGGACTATAGAATAGATAGATGTTGATAGTATTAAGTTAGTTACTTTGACAGTGTACAAATGGAACCGGTGTTCAGCAGGTCAAATGAGGTACAGAAAACCGTATGACTCCCAGGCTGATCTCACTGGGGGAAAACTGTATGAGTTTATTTGTTTAAGAACTAACAATCAATTGAAAAATATATTCTGGATGTGACTCTTGCAAGCCGAATTAGAGCAGTTGGTAGAGCATTAGACTGAAGATCTAAAGGTCCCTGGTTCAAGCCAGGCTTTCGGCAGTTGAAATGAGGTACAGAAAATCCTATGACTCTTAGGCTGATCTCACTGGGTGAAAAACTTTATGAGTTTTTTTGTTTAAGAAGTAACAAGTAACAGTCAATGTAAAAATAAATACTGGATGTGTTACTTGCAAGCCGTAATAGCTCAGTTGGGAGAGCGTTAGACTGTAGATCTAAAGGTTCCTTGTTCAAACCTGAGATTCGGCAGTTGAAATGAGGTACAGACAACCGTATGACTCTCAAGCTGATCTCACTGTGGGATGAACTGTATGAGTTTATGTTTAAGAACTAACAATACATTGAAAAATACATTCTGGATGTTTCACTTACAAGCAAACAAACAAAAAAGCAGTGTGAATTGTCTGAAGCCAGTGGCTCAGTGTGTTAGAACACTGTCCACATGTTTGGGAGATGGTGAGTTCAAACCCCAAATAAGTCTTTATTTTCAAGACCAATTTCAGAAGAAGAAAACAAACAAAAAAGCAGTGTGAATTGTCTGGAGCCAGTGGCTCAGTGTGTTAGAACGCTGCCACATGATCGGGAGATGGTGAGTCGGCAGTAGAAATGAGGTACAGACAACCGTATGACTCTCAAGCTGATCTCACTGCGGGATGAACTGTATATGTTTAAGAACTAACAATGCATTGAAAAATACATTCTGGATGTGTCACTTACAAGCTGAAATAGCTCAGTTGGAAGCTCATTAGACTGAAGATCTAAACGTCCCTAGTTCAATCCTGGGTTTCGGCAGTTGAAATGAGTTACAGAAAACTGTATATAGTTTCGGAAGACTTACTATAATATGTTGTTTTTCATGATTTTGAAGGATAAAAAAAAGACATAATATAGTTCATGGGTTTGGAAGACATACATGTGTACTTCATGATTTGGAGGATTAAAACATATCAGCCAAAATCCAACTCCAAACTCTAACTCACAGGCAAAGGAAGACTGTTGTTGCAGATAGCAATAGGTAACTGAGTTAGGGTGCTGTCGTCATTGTCTGGAGATTGAAGGTTCAAACCCCACTCAACTATTTAATGTGAAGTTTTCCTTTCCACACTGACATCAAGTGGCCTGGAAATTCCAGCTGAACTGTGTGCCGCTAAGTGGCCCAGCGGATAAATCACAAGTTATCTGTAGAGTACCTTGTAGAATTGTGCTAGTTCAAACCCAACACACTCAGTAGGAAGGTGCTGTTTTTTGACGTGCCAATCATTCTGATTGACAGATTCCTTGGCCAATCAGATCGGTCTGCCTTCAGCCAATCCTAGGGCTCCTTACATTGTCTCCTCCAATCAAATGGTCGCAGACCCGGACCACTTCCTTGTTTATAACTGGATGAAATACTCTGACCTGTTTTAGATTTATAGTGATTCTTCAACTTCATTTTCTTCATATTCACAGTTTTTGACGTTTTATTAATATAATTGATCATTCTAGATCACTGCTAGATCTGTAACAATCTTCTCTTATGGGGTTAGGATTAGGGTTAGGGTTAGGGTTAGGGTTAGGGTTAGGGTTAGGGTTAGGGTTAGGGTTAGGGTTAGGGTTAGGTTCAGGTTCAGGTTCAGGTTCCACGGGTTAATAAAGTGTAAATGTGGGGGTCCTTGACAAGAAACTGTTTGGGAACCACTGTTGTAGAGGGACTATAGAATAGATAGATGTTGATAGTATTAAGTTAGTTACTTTGACAGTGTACAAATGGAACCGGTTTTCAGCAGGTCAAATGAGGTACAGAAAACCGTATGACTCCCAGGCTGATCTCACTGGGGGAAAACTGTATGAGTTTATTTGTTTAAGAACTAACAATCAATTGAAAAATATATTCTGGATGTGACACTTACAAGCCGAATTAGCGCAGTTGGTAGAGCATTAGACTGAAGATCTAAAGGTCCCTGGTTCAATCCAGGTTTTCGGCAGTTGAAATGAGGTACAGAAAATCCTATGACTCTTAGGCTGATCTCACTGGGTGAAAAACTTTATGAGTTTTTTTGTTTAAGAAGTAACAAGTAACAGTCAATGTAAAAATAAATACTGGATGTGTTACTTGCAAGCCGTAATAGCTCAGCTGGGAGAGCGTTAGGCAGTAGATCTGAAGGTTCCTGGTTCAAACCTGAGATTCGGCAGTTGAAATGAGGTACAGACAACCGTATGACTCTCAAGCTGATCTCACTGTGGGATGAGCTGTATGAGTTTATGTTTAAGAACTAACAATACATTGAAAAATACATTCTGGATTTGTCACTTACAAGCAAACAAACAAAAAAGCACTTTGCTTTCCACACTTACATCAAATAGTACAAAAAAGCTGTGTAGTAGTATCCAGCAGTTAGCTCAGTGTGATGAGAGGCTGTCATTGGGAGCCACAGGTCCAGCGTTCAAATCCCACATTAGTCATAACTGTGACACTTTGCTTTGCACACTGATTTCCAGAAGGACAGCTTTAAAGCAGCCCAGAAATTCACCATGTTTGTGTCTGCCGAAATAGCTCAGTTGGAAGAGCATTAGACTGAAGATCTAAACGTCCCTAGTTCAATCCTGGGTTTCTGCAGTTGAAATGAGTTACAGAAAACAGTATATAGTTTTGGAAGACTTACTATAATATGTTGTTTTTCATGATTTTGAAGGATAAAAAAAAAGACATACTATAGTTCATGGGTTTGGAAGACATACATGTGTACTTCATGATTTGGAGGATCAAAAAATATCAGCCAAAATCCAACTCCAAACTCTAACTCACAGGCAAAGGAAGACTGTTGTTGCAGATAGCAATAGGTAACTGAGTTAGGGTGCTATCGTCATTGTCTGGAGATTGAAGGTTCAAACCCCACTCAACTATTTACTGTGAAGTTTTCCTTTCCACACTAACATCAAGTGGCCTGGAAATTCCAGCTGAACTGTGTGCCGCTAAGTGGCCCAGCGGATAAATCACAAGTTATCTGTAGAGTACCTTGTAGAATTGTGCTAGTTCAAACCCAACACACTCAGTAGGAAGTTGCTGGTTTTTGACGTGCCAATCATTCTGATTGACAGATTCCTTGGCCAATCAGATCGGTCTGCCTTCAGCCAATCCTAGGGCTCCTTACATTGTCTCCTCCAATCAAATGGTCGCAGACCCGGACCACTTCCTTGTTTATAACTGGATGAAATACTCTGACCTGTTTTAGATTTATAGTGATTCTTCAACTTCATTTTCTTCATATTCACAGTTTTTGACGTTTTATTAATATAATTGATCATTCTAGATCACTGCTAGATCTGTAACAATCTTCTCTTATGGGGTTAGGGTTAGGGTTAGGGTTAGGGTTAGGGTTAGGGTTAGGGTTAGGTTCAGGTTCAGGTTCAGGTTCCACGGGTTAATAAAGTGTAAATGTGGGGGTCCTTGACAAGAAACTGTTTGGGAACCACTGTTGTAGAGGGACTATAGAATAGATAGATGTTGATAGTATTAAGTTAGTTACTTTGACAGTGTACAAATGGAACCGGTTTTCAGCAGGTCAAATGAGGTACAGAAAACCGTATGACTCCCAGGCTGATCTCACTGGGGGAAAACTGTATGAGTTTATTTGTTTAAGAACTAACAATCAATTGAAAAATATATTCTGGATGTGACACTTACAAGCCGAATTAGCGCAGTTGGTAGAGCATTAGACTGAAGATCTAAAGGTCCCTGGTTCAATCCAGGTTTTCGGCAGTTGAAATGAGGTACAGAAAATCCTATGACTCTTAGGCTGATCTCACTGGGTGAAAAACTTTATGAGTTTTTTTGTTTAAGAAGTAACAAGTAACAGTCAATGTAAAAATAAATACTGGATGTGTTACTTGCAAGCCGTAATAGCTCAGCTGGGAGAGCGTTAGGCAGTAGATCTGAAGGTTCCTGGTTCAAACCTGAGATTCGGCAGTTGAAATGAGGTACAGACAACCGTATGACTCTCAAGCTGATCTCACTGTGGGATGAGCTGTATGAGTTTATGTTTAAGAACTAACAATACATTGAAAAATACATTCTGGATTTGTCACTTACAAGCAAACAAACAAAAAAGCACTTTGCTTTCCACACTTACATCAAATAGTACAAAAAAGCTGTGTAGTAGTATCCAGCAGTTAGCTCAGTGTGATGAGAGGCTGTCATTGGGAGCCACAGGTCCAGCGTTCAAATCCCACATTAGTCATAACTGTGACACTTTGCTTTGCACACTGATTTCCAGAAGGACAGCTTTAAAGCAGCCCAGAAATTCACCATGTTTGTGTCTGCCGAAATAGCTCAGTTGGAAGAGCATTAGACTGAAGATCTAAACGTCCCTAGTTCAATCCTGGGTTTCTGCAGTTGAAATGAGTTACAGAAAACTGTATATAGTTTTGGAAGACTTACTATAATATGTTGTTTTTCATGATTTTGAAGGATAAAAAAAAAGACATACTATAGTTCATGGGTTTGGAAGACATACATGTGTACTTCATGATTTGGAGGATCAAAAAATATCAGCCAAAATCCAACTCCAAACTCTAACTCACAGGCAAAGGAAGACTGTTGTTGCAGATAGCAATAGGTAACTGAGTTAGGGTGCTATCGTCATTGTCTGGAGATTGAAGGTTCAAACCCCACTCAACTATTTACTGTGAAGTTTTCCTTTCCACACTAACATCAAGTGGCCTGGAAATTCCAGCTGAACTGTGTGCCGCTAAGTGGCCCAGCGGATAAATCACAAGTTATCTGTAGAGTACCTTGTAGAATTGTGCTAGTTCAAACCCAACACACTCAGTAGGAAGGTGCTGGTTTTTGACGTGCCAATCATTCTGATTGACAGATTCCTTGGCCAATCAGATCGGTCTGCCTTCAGCCAATCCTAGGGCTCCTTACATTGTCTCCTCCAATCAAATGGTCGCAGACCCGGAACACTTCCTTGTTTATAACTGGATGAAATACTCTGACCTGTTTTAGATTTATAGTGATTCTTCAACTTCATTTTCTTCATTTTCACAGTTTTTGACGTTTTATTAATATAATTGATCATTCTAGATCACTGCTAGATCTGTAACAATCTTCTCTTATGGGGTTAGGGTTAGGGTTAGGGTTAGGGTTAGGGTTAGGTTCAGGTTCAGGTTCAGGTTCAGGTTCAGGTTCCGGTTCCACAGGTTAATAAAGTGTAAATGTGGGGGTCCTTGACAAGAAAAGGTTTGGGAACCACTGTTGTAGAGGGACTATAGAATAGATAGATGTTGATAGTATTAAGTTAGTTACTTTGACACTGTACAAATGGAACCGGTTTTCAGCAGGTCAAATGAGGTACAGAAAACCATATGACTCCCAGGCTGATCTCACTGGGGGAAAACTGTATGAGTTTATTTGTTTAAGAACTAACAATCAATTGAAAAATATATTCTGGATGTGACACTTACAAGCCAAATTAGCGCATTTGGTAGAGCATTAGACTGAAGATCTAAAGGTCCCTGGTTCAATCCAGGCTTTCGGCAGTTGAAATGAGGTACAGAAAATCCTACGACTCTTAGGCTGATCTCACTGGGTGAAAAACTTTGAGTTTTTTTGTTTAAGAAGTAACAAGTAACAGTCAATGTAAAAATAAATACTGGATGTGTTACTTGCTAGCTGTAATAGCTCAGTTGGGAGAGAGTTAGACTGTAGATCTGAAGGTTCCTGGTTCAAACCTGTGATTCGGCAGTTGAAATGAGGTACAGACAACCGTATGACTCTCAAGCTGATCTCACTGTGGGATGAACTGTATGGGTTTTTGTTTAAGAACTAACAATACATTGAAAAATACATTCTGGATGTGTCACTTACAAGCAAACAAACAAAAAAGCAGTGTGAATTGTCTGGAGCCAGTGGCTCAGTGTGTTAGAACACTGTCCACATGTTTGGGACATGGTGAGTTCAAACCCCAAATAAATCTTTATTTTCAAGACCAATTTCAGAAGAAGAAAACAAACAAAAAAGCAGTGTGCATTGTCTGGAGCCAGTGGCTCAGTGTGTTAGAACGCTGCCACATGATCGGGAGATGGTGAGTCGGCAGTATAAATGAGGTACAGACAACCGTATGACTCTCAAGCTGATCTCACTGCGGGATGAACTTTATGTGTTTATGTTTAAGAACTAACAATGCATTGAAAAATACATTCTGGATGTGTCACTTACAAGCCGAAATAGCTCAGTTGGAAGAGCATTAGACTGAAGATCTAAACGTCCCTAGTTCAATCCTGTGTTTCGGCAGTTGAAATGAGTTACCAAAAACTGTATATAGTTTCGGAAGACTTACTATAATATGTTGTTTTTCATGATTTTGAAGGATAAAAAAAGACATACTATAGTTCATGGGTTTGTAAGACATACATGTGTACTTCATGATTTGGAGGATTAAAAAATATCAGCCAAACACTCAACTATTTACTGTGAAGTTTTCCTTTCCACACTGACATCAAGTGGCCTGGAAATTCCAGCTGAACTGTGTGCCGCTAAGTGGCCCAGCGGATAAATCACAAGTTATCTGTAGAGTACCTTGTAGAATTGTGCTAGTTCAAACCCAACACACTCAGTAGGAAGTTGCTAGTTTTTGACGTGCCAATCATTCTGATTGACAGATTCCTTGGCCAATCAGATCGGTCTGCCTTCAGCCAATCCTAGGGCTCCTTACATTGTCTCGTCCAATCAAATGGTCGCAGACCCGGACCACTTCCTTGTTTATAACTGGATGAAATACTATGACCTGTTTTAGATTTATAGTGATTCTTCAACTTCATTTTCTTCATTTTCACAGTTTTTGACGTTTTATTAATATAATTGATCATTCTAGATCACTGCTAGATCTGTAACAATCTTCTCTTATGGGGTTAGGGTTAGGGTTAGGGTTAGGGTTAGGGTTAGGGTTAGGTTCAGGTTCCGGTTCCACAGGTTAATAAAGTGTAAATGTGGGGGTCCTTGGTTTGGGAACCACTGTTGTAGAGGGACTATAGAATAGATAGATGTTGATAGTATTAAGTTAGTTACTTTGACAGTGTACAAATGGAACCGGTTTTCAGCAGGTCAAATGAGGTACAGAAAACCATATGACTCCCAGGCTGATCTCACTGGGGGAAAACTGTATGAGTTTATTTGTTTAAGAACTAACAATCAATTGAAAAATATATTCTGGATGTGACACTTACAAGCCAAATTAGCGCATTTGGTAGAGCATTAGACTGAAGATCTAAAGGTCCCTGGTTCAATCCAGGCTTTCGGCAGTTGAAATGAGGTACAGAAAGTCCTACGACTCTTAGGCTGATCTCACTGGGTGAAAAACTTTGAGTTTTTTTGTTTAAGAAGTAACAAGTAACAGTCAATGTAAAAATAAATACTGGATGTGTTACTTGCTAGCTGTAATAGCTCAGTTGGGAGAGAGTTAGACTGTAGATCTGAAGGTTCCTGGTTCAAACCTGTGATTCGGCAGTTGAAATGAGGTACAGACAACCGTATGACTCTCAAGCTGATCTCACTGTGGGATGAACTGTATGGGTTTTTGTTTAAGAACTAACAATACATTGAAAAATACATTCTGGATGTGTCACTTACAAGCAAACAAACAAAAAAGCAGTGTGAATTGTCTGGAGCCAGTGGCTCAGTGTGTTAGAACACTGTCCACATGTTTGGGAGATGGTGAGTTCAAACCCCAAATAAATCTTTATTTTCAAGACCAATTTCAGAAGAAGAAAACAAACAAAAAAGCAGTGTGCATTGTCTGGAGCCAGTGGCTCAGTCTGTTAGAACGCTGCCACATGATCGGAAGATGGTGAGTCGGCAGTAGAAATGAGGTACAGACAACCGTATGACTCTCAAGCTGATCTCACTGTGGGATGAACTGTATCGGTTTTTGTTTAAGAACTAACAATACATTGAAAAATACATTCTGGATGTGTCACTTACAAGCAAACAAACAAAAAAGCAGTGTGAATTGTCTGGAGCCAGTGGCTCAGTGTGTTAGAACACTGTCCACATGTTTGGGAGATGGTGAGTTCAAACCCCAAATAAATCTTTATTTTCAAGACCAATTTCAGAAGAAGAAAACAAACAAAAAAGCAGTGTGCATTGTCTGGAGCCAGTGGCTCAGTGTGTTAGAACGCTGCCACATGATCGGGAGATGGTGAGTCGGCAGTATAAATGAGGTAGAGACAACCGTATGACTCTCAAGCTGATCTCACTGCGGGATGAACTTTGTGTTTATGTTTAAGAACTAACAATGCATTGAAAAATACATTCTGGATGTGTCACTTACAAGCCGAAATAGCTCAGTTGGAAGAGCATCAGACTGAAGATCTAAACGTCCCTAGTTCAATCCTGTGTTTCGGCAGTTGAAATGAGTTACCAAAAACTGTATATAGTTTCGGAAGACTTACTATAATATGTTGTTTTTCATGATTTTGAAGGATAAAAAAAGACATACTATAGTTCATGGGTTTGTAAGACATACATGTGTACTTCATGATTTGGAGGATTAAAAAATATCAGCCAAACACTCAACTATTTACTGTGAAGTTTTTCTTTCCACACTGACATCAAGTGGCCTGGAAATTCCAGCTGAACTGTGTGCCGCTAAGTGGCCCAGCGGATAAATCACAAGTTATCTGTAGAGTACCTTGTAGAATTGTGCTAGTTCAAACCCAACACACTCAGTAGGAAGGTGCTAGTTTTTGACGTGCCAATCATTCTGATTGACAGATTCCTTGGCCAATCAGATCGGTCTGCCTTCAGCCAATCCTAGGGCTCCTTACATTGTCTCGTCCAATCAAATGGTCGCAGACCCGGACCACTTCCTTGTTTATAACTGGATGAAATACTCTGACCTGTTTTAGATTTATAGTGATTATTCAACTTCATTTTCTTCATTTTCACAGTTTGTGACGTTTTATTAATAATTATAATTGATCATTCTAGATCACTGCTAGATCTGTAACAATCTTCTCTTATGGGGTTAGGGTTAGGGTTAGGGTTAGGTTCAGGTTCAGGTTCAGGTTCAGGTTCAGGTTCAGGTTCAGGTTAAGGTTAAGGTTCAGGTTCAGGTTCCGGTTCCGGTTCCACAGGTTAATAAAGTGTAAATGTGGGGGTCCTTGACAAGAAAAGGTTTGGGAACCACTGTTGTAGAGGGACTATAGAATAGATAGATGTTGATAGTATTAAGTTAGTTACTTTGACAGTGTACAAATGGAACCGGTTTTCAGCAGGTCAAATGAGGTACAGAAAACCATATGACTCCCAGGCTGATCTCACTGGGGGAAAACTGTATGAGTTTATTTGTTTAAGAACTAACAATCAATTGAAAAATATATTCTGGATGTGACACTTACAAGCCAAATTAGCGCATTTGGTAGAGCATTAGACTGAAGATCTAAAGGTCCCTGGTTCAATCCAGGCTTTCGGCAGTTGAAATGAGGTACAGAAAATCCTACGACTCTTAGGCTGATCTCACTGGGTGAAAAACTTTGAGTTTTTTTGTTTAAGAAGTAACAAGTAACAGTCAATGTAAAAATAAATACTGGATGTGTTACTTACTAGCTGTACTAGCTCAGTTGGGAGAGAGTTAGACTGTAGATCTGAAGGTTCCTGGTTCAAACCTGTGATTCGGCAGTTGAAATGAGGTACAGACAACCGTATGACTCTCAAGCTGATCTCACTGTGGGATGAACTGTATGAGTTTTTGTTTAAGAACTAACAATACATTGAAAAATACATTCTGGATTTGTCACTTACAAGCAAACAAACAAAAAAGCACTTTGCTTTCCACACTTACATCAAATAGCACAAAAAAGCTGTGTAGTAGTATCCAGCAGTTAGCTCAGTGTGATGAGAGGCTGTCCTTGGGAGCCACAGGTCCAGGGTTCAAATCCCACATTAGTCATAACTGTGACACTTTGCTTTGCACACTGATTTCCAGAAGGACAACTTTAAAGCAGCCCAGAAATTCACCATGTTTGTGTGCCTCAGTGGCCCAACGGATAAGTCAGATGATATCCGTAGTATACCTAGTAGAAGTGTGCCGGTTCAAACCCGACATACGACATGCGGTGTTCAAATCACCAACACCTAGAGTAGGCGTGTCCCAGCGGTCTTTCTTTACTGTGACACTTTGCTTTCCACACTTACATCAAATAGCACAAAAAAGCTGTGTAGTAGTATTCAGCAGTTAGCTCAGTGTGATGAGAGGCTGTCCTTGGGAGCCACAGGTCCAGTGTTCAAATCCCACATTAGTCATAAATGTGACACTTTGCTTTGCACACTGATTTCCAGAAGGACAACTTTAAAGCAGCCCAGAAATTCACCATGTTTGTGTGCCTCGGTGGCCCAACGGATAAGTCAGATGATATCCGTAGTATACCTAGTAGAAGTGTGCCGGTTCAAACCCGACATACGACATGCGGTGTTCAAATCACCAACACCTAGAGTAGGCGTGTCCCAGCGGTCTTTCTTTACTGTGACACTTTGCTTTCCACACTTACATCAAATAGCACAAAAAAGCTGTGTAGTAGTATTCAGCAGTTAGCTCAGTGTGATGAGAGGCTGTCCTTGGGAGCCACAGGTCCAGTGTTCAAATCCCACATTAGTCATAAATGTGACACTTTGCTTTGCACACTGATTTCCAGAAGGACAACTTTAAAGCAGCCCAGAAATTCACCATGTTTGTGTGCCTCGGTGGCCCAACGGATAAGTCAGATGATATCCGTAGTATACCTAGTAGAAGTGTGCCGGTTCAAACCTGACATGCGGTGTTCAAATCACCAACACCTAGAGTAGGCGTGTCCCAGCGGTCTTTATTTACTGTGACACTTTGCTTTCCACACTTACATCAAATAGCACAAAAAAGCTGTGTAGTAGTATCCAGCAGTTAGCTCAGTGTGATGAGAGGCTGTCCTTGGGAGCCACAGGTCCAGTGTTCAAATCCCACATTAGTCATAACTGTGAAACTTTGCTTTGCACACTGATTTCCAGCAGGACAACTTTAAAGCAGCCCAGAAATTCACCATGTTTGTGTGCCTCGGTGGCCCAACGGATAAGTCAGATGATATCCGTAGTATACCTAGTAGAAGTGTGCCGGTTCAAACCTGACATGCGGTGTTCAAATCACCAACACCTAGAGTAGGCCTGTCCCAGCGGTCTTTCTTTACTGTGACACTTTGCTTTCCACACTTACATCAAATAGCACAAAAAAGCTGTGTAGTAGTATCCAGCAGTTAGCTCAGTGTGATGAGAGGCTGTCCTTGGGAGCCACAGGTCCAGTGTTCAAATCCCACATTAGTCATAACTGTGACACTTTGCTTTGCACACTGATTTCCAGAAGGACAACTTTAAAGCAGCCCAGAAATTCACCATGTTTGTGTGCCTCGGTGGCCCAACGGATAAGTCAGATGATATCCGTAGTATACCTAGTAGAAGTGTGCCGGTTCAAACCCGACATGCGGTGTTCAAATCACCAACACCTAGAGTAGGCGTGTCCCAGTGGTCTTTCTTTACTGTGACACTTTGCTTTCCACACTTACATCAAATAGCACAAAAAAGCTGTGTAGTATTATCCAGCAGTTAGCTCAGTGTGATGAGAGGCTGTCCTTGGGAGCCACAGGTCCAGGGTTCAAATCCCACATTAGTCATAACTGTGACACTTTGCTTTGCCCACTGATTTCCAGAAGGACAACTTTAAAGCAGCCCAGAAATTCATCATGATTGTGTGCCTCAATGGCCCAGCGGATAAGTCAAATGATATCCGTAGTATACCTAGTAGAAGTGTGCCGGTTCAAACCCGACATACTCCTAGTAGGCGGTGATGGTTCAAATCACTGACACTTAGAGTAGGAGTGGCCCAGTGGATAAATCAGATGATATCCATAGTCCGCACCTAGTACAAGGTGCGGTGTTCAGGTAGGAGGAGAGTAGCGTGGGCAGGTAGGAGGAGATTAGTGGGGTCAGGTAGGAGGAGAGTAAGGTGGTCAGGAAGGCAGGGGTCAGGTAGGAGAAGAGCAGGGTGGTCAGGTAGGAGGAGAGTCGGGTTCAGGTAGGAGGAGAGCAGGGTGGTCAGGTAGGAGGACAGTAGCCTGAGGCGGAGTTCAGTCAGTAGGAAAGGGGAGGGGCCAGGCAGGGGGAGAGTAGGAAGGGGAGGGGCCAGGCAGGGGGAGAGTAGGGAGGGGCCAGGTAGGAGTAGAGTAGGAAGGGGAGGGGCCAGGCAGGAGGAGAGTAGGAAGGGGAGGGGCCAGGCAGGAGGAGAGTAGGAAGGGGAGGAGCCAGGCAGGAGGAGAGCAGGAGGAGAGTAGGAAGAGGAGGGGCCTGGCAGGAGGAGAGTAGGAAGGGGAGGGGCCAGGCAGGCGGAGAGTAGGAAGGGGAGGGGCCAGGCAGGAGGAGAGCAGGAGGAGAGTAGGAAGGGGAGGGGCCTGGCAGGAGGAGAGTAGGAAGGGGAGGGGCCAGGCAGGGGGAGAGTAGGAAGGGGAGGGGCCAGGCAGGGGGAGAGTAGGAAGGGGAGGGGCCTGGCAGGAGGAGAGCAGGAAGGGGAGGGGCCAGGCAGGGGGAGAGTAGGAAGGGGAGGGGCCAGGCAGGGGGAGAGTAGGAAGGGGAGGGGCCAGGCAGGGGGAGAGTAGGAAGGGGAGGGGCCAGGCAGGGGGAGAGTAGGGAGGGGCCAGGCAGGGGGAGAGTAGGGAGGGGAGGGGCCAGGCAGGGGGAGAGTAGGGAGAAGGCAGAGGGGGTCTTCCTGATTTTTTTTTATGATTCTTTTAATAAAAAAAAAAAAAAAAAAAAAAAAGAAAATCATAAAAAAAATCAGGAAGACCCCCTCTGCCTTCTCTGCATCCCCTCCCTACTCTCCCCCTGCCAGGCCCCTCCCCTTCCTACTCTCCCCCTGCCTGGCCCCTCCCCTTCCTACTCTCCCCCTGCCTGGCCCCTCCCCTTCCTACTCTCCTCCTGCCTGGCCCCTCCCCTTCCTGCTCTCCTCCTGCCTGGCCCCTCCCCTTCCTGCTCTCCTCCTGCCAGGCCCCTCCCCTTCCTGCTCTCCTCCTGCCTGGCCCCTCCCCTTCCTACTCTCCTCCTGCCAGGCCCCTCCCCTTCCTACTCTCCTCCTGCTCTCCCCCTGCCTGGCCCCTCCCCTTCCTACTCTCCTCCTGCCTGGCCCCTCCCCTTCCTACTCTCCTCCTGCCAGGCCCCTCCTCTTCCTACTCTCCTCCTGCTCTCCTCCTGCCTGGCTCCTCCCCTTCCTACTCTCCTCCTGCCTGGCCCCTCCCCTTCCTACTCTCCTCCTGCCTGGCCCCTCCCCTTCCTACTCTACTCCTACCTGGCCCCTCCCTACTCTCCCCCTGCCTGGCCCCTCCCCTTCCTACTCTCCCCCTGCCTGGCCCCTCCCCTTTCCTACTGACTGAACTCCGCCTCAGGCTACTGTCCTCCTACCTGACCACCCTGCTCTCCTCCTACCTGAACCCGACTCTCCTCCTACCTGACCACCCTGCTCTTCTCCTACCTGACCCCTGCCTTCCTGACCACCTTACTCTCCTCCTACCTGACCCCACTAATCTCCTCCTACCTGCCCACGCTACTCTCCTCCTACCTGAACACCGCACCTTGTACTAGGTGCGGACTATGGATATCATCTGATTTATCCACTGGGCCACTCCTACTCTAAGTGTCAGTGATTTGAACCATCACCGCCTACTAGGAGTATGTCGGGTTTGAACCGGCACACTTCTACTAGGTATACTACGGATATCATTTGACTTATCCGCTGGGCCATTGAGGCACACAATCATGGTGAATTTCTGGGCTGCTTTAAAGTTGTCCTTCTGGAAATCAGTGGGCAAAGCAAAGTGTCACAGTTATGACTAATGTGGGATTTGAACCCTGGACCTGTGGCTCCCAAGGACAGCCTCTCATCACACTGAGCTAACTGCTGGATAATACTACACAGCTTTTTTGTGCTATTTGATGTAAGTGTGGAAAGCAAAGTGTCACAGTAAAGAAAGACCGCTGGGACACGCCTACTCTAGGTGTTGGTGATTTGAACACCGCATGTCGGGTTTGAACCGGCACACTTCTACTAGGTATACTACGGATATCATCTGACTTATCCGTTGGGCCACCGAGGCACACAAACATGGTGAATTTCTGGGCTGCTTTAAAGTTGTCCTTCTGGAAATCAGTGTGCAAAGCAAAGTGTCACAGTTATGACTAATGTGGGATTTGAACACTGGACCTGTGGCTCCCAAGGACAGCCTCTCATCACACTGAGCTAACTGCTGGATACTACTACACAGCTTTTTTGTGCTATTTGATGTAAGTGTGGAAAGCAAAGTGTCACAGTAAAGAAAGACCACTGGGACAGGCCTACTCTAGGTGTTGGTGATTTGAACACCGCATGTCAGGTTTGAACCGGCACACTTCTACTAGGTATACTACGGATATCATCTGACTTATCCGTTGGGCCACGAGGCACACAAACATGGTGAATTTCTGGGCTGCTTTAAAGTTGTCCTGCTGGAAATCAGTGTGCAAAGCAAAGTGTCACAGTTATGACTAATGTGGGATTTGAACACTGGACCTGTGGCTCCCAAGGACAGCCTCTCATCACACTGAGCTAACTGCTGGATACTACTACACAGCTTTTTTGTGCTATTTGATGTAAGTGTGGAAAGCAAAGTGTCACAGTAAATAAAGACCGCTGGGACACGCCTACTCTAGGTGTTGGTGACTTGAACACCGCATGTCGTATGTCAGGTTTGAACCGGCACACTTCTACTAGGTATACTACGGATATCATCTGACTTATCCGTTGGGCCACTGAGGCACACAAACATGGTGAATTTCTGGGATGCTTTAAAGTTGTCCTTCTGGAAATCAGTGTGCAAAGCAAAGTGTCACAGTTATGACTAATGTGGGATTTGAACCCTGGACCTGTGGCTCCCAAGGACAGCCTCTCATCACACTGAGCTAACTGCTGGATACTACTACACAGCTTTTTGTGCTATTTGATGTAAGTGTGGAAAGCAAAGTGCTTTTTTGTTTGTTTGCTTGTAAGTGACAAATCCAGAATGTATTTTTCAATGTATTGTTAGTTCTTAAACAAAAACTCATACAGTTCATCCCACAGTGATATCAGCTTGAGAGTCATACAGTTGTCTGTACCTCATTTCAACTGCCGAATCACAGGTTTGAACCAGGAACCTTCAGATCTACAGTCTAACTCTCTCCCAACTGAGCTAGTACAGCTAGTAAGTAACACATCCAGTATTTATTTTTACATTGACTGTTACTTGTTACTTCTTAAACAAAAAAACTCAAAGTTTTTCACCCAGTGAGATCAGCCTAAGAGTCGTAGGATTTTCTGTACCTCATTTCAACTGCCGAAAGCCTGGATTGAACCAGGGACCTTTAGATCTTCAGTCTAATGCTCTACCAAATGCGCTAATTTGGCTTGTAAGTGTCACATCCAGAATATATTTTTCAATTGATTGTTAGTTCTTAAACAAATAAACTCATACAGTTTTCCCCCAGTGAGATCAGCCTGGGAGTCATATGGTTTTCTGTACCTCATTTGACCTGCTGAAAACCGGTTCCATTTGTACACTGTCAAAGTAACTAACTTAATACTATCAACATCTATCTATTCTATAGTCCCTCTACAACAGTGGTTCCCAAACCTTTTCTTGTCAAGGACCCCCACATTTAGGGCGCTTTCACACCGGACATGTTTGGTTCGTTTAAAACGAACCATGGTCCGCTTACCCCTTTGGTTCGGTTGGTGTGAACGTGCATACGAACTCTGGTGCGGATCAAAGAAACGAACCATGGTCCGCTAAAAAAGGCCGAACTCGGTTCGCTTCCAAACGAACCACGGTGCGGTTCGTTACTGGTGTGAATGCATTCGGACTTTATAGAGGACCAAATACAGGACGATAGGCAAAATAGCCGTCGGGCGTCGGCAGTTGTGAGGCTGCATTAATAATTATAGTTATAAAAGCATGTATTTTTTTACGGGGATCATATGACAGCTGACAGTCTGATTTTAATAGTAGACGCATACAGTATATGTCGAGGCGCAGCGCAGCATACGAGGTTCACATGCGCAAAATGTACAAGTTATCGACATGGAATGGTGCACGGTATGGCACACGATGTTAGCTTGTAGATCTGTTTATTTTAATCATGCGCCGGCCGCCGCCACGCATGCGAATCTGCGATGCATGAGTCTTCATGCGAGTTTCTCTTTCAACTCGTGTCCCCTCCTTTTTGTGTGTGTGTGTGTGTGTGTGTGTGTGTGTGTGTGTGTGTGTGTCTGTGGGCGCGTGGGCGCGCACGCACATGAGGGGACTGGGGGAGAGACCCATATATTTATATGGGAGAGACGCAGAGACAGAGACATATTTAAAATCATCCATGTCGCGCAGGCCGCAGGTATCGAGAAAAAGCCAATGTTAAATAAGCTATACACATGTGGTCCCAAATGTTTAATTGATTACATCACTATAGCAAAAGACGTAAAACTAGGTCAACTCAATTAGCTGCAGCGGAGCTGTTCTGACTTGAAGCTCAATAACCAACTGACCAAACCATAAGATGACATGGAAATGCCCGCCGCGGCGCCGATTTGATGCGCAGAAATAACATGGGTGAAGGTGCACACATGGAAGAAAAGTCCTTTTTATCGGGGATACCTTGTTGTAGGCTATACGTCTCCGTGAATTTATGCATCAGCATTCAGCAGCAAGCACATTATTGTTCAAACACCTGCTCCTCTGTTCATCTGTTGCTCTTATTTGGCTAATAAAATAATTAATAAGAATGAATGCAATAGCAAGTTGTTGCTGCCTGTCATGTTGCTGTTCTCTTCTCTCTCTGTGTGACTGAAGGTTGCACCTGCTCTTTTCCCCCCCACTATTTGGTTCGCTTAACATGTCCACGTGTCATTTGTTTACATATTTGGTACGCTTTACAAAGTCCAGTGTGAACACCAAACGGACCAAAATCAAAATGCAAATATTTGGTCCTTGGTCCTTGATCCGGACCTTCTAAGCGAACTTTGGGTGTGAAAGCGCCCTTACACTTTATTAACCTGTGGAACCTGAACCTGAACCTGAACCTGAACCTGAACCTGAACCTGAACCTGAACCTGAACCTGAACCTGAACCTGAACCTGAACCTGAACCTGAACCTGAACCTGAACCTGAACCTGAACCTGAACCTGAACCTGAACCTGAACCTGAACCTGACCCTAACCCCATAAGAGAAGATTGTTACAGATCTAGCAGTGATCTAGAATGATCAATTATATTAATAAAACGTCACAAACTGTGAAAATGAAGAAAATGAAGTTGAAGAATCACTATAAATCTAAAACAGGTCAGAGTATTTCATCCAGTTATAAACAAGGAAGTGGTCCGGGTCTGCGACCATTTGATTGGACGAGACAATGTAAGGAGCCCTAGGATTGGCTGAAGGCAGACCGATCTGATTGGCCAAGGAATCTGTCAATCAGAATGATTGGCACGTCAAAAACTAGCACCTTCCTACTGAGTGTGTTGGGTTTGAACTAGCACAATTCTACATGGTACTCTACAGATAACTTGTGATTTATCCGCTGGGCCACTTAGCGGCACACAGTTCAGCTGGAATTTCCAGGCCACTTGATGTCAGTGTGGAAAGGAAAACTTCACAGTAAATAGTTGAGTGTTTGGCTGATATTTTTTAATCCTCCAAATCATGAAGTACACATGTATGTCTTACAAACCCATGAACTATAGTATGTATTTTTTTATCCTTCAAAATCATGAAAAACAACATATTATAGTAAGTCTTCCGAAACTATATACAGTTTTTGGTAACTCATTTCAACTGCCGAAACACAGGATTGAACTAGGGACGTTTAGATCTTCAGTCTAATGCTCTTCCAACTGAGCTATTTCGGCTTGTAAGTGACACATCCAGAATGTATTTTTCAATGCATTGTTAGTTCTTAAACATAAACACAAAGTTCATCCCGCAGTGAGATCAGCTTGAGAGTCATACGGTTGTCTGTACCTCATTTATACTGCCGACTCACCATCTCCCGATCATGTGGCAGCGTTCTAACACACTGAGCCACTGGCTCCAGACAATGCACACTGCTTTTTTGTTTGTTTTCTTCTTCTGAAATTGGTCTTGAAAATAAAGATTTATTTGGGGTTTGAACTCACCATCTCCCAAACATGTGGACAGTGTTCTAACACACTGAGCCACTGGCTCCAGACAATTCACACTGCTTTTTTGTTTGTTTGCTTGTAAGTGACACATCCAGAATGTATTTTTCAATGTATTGTTAGTTCTTAAACAAAAACCCATACAGTTCATCCCACAGTGAGATCAGCTTGAGAGTCATACGGTTGTCTGTACCTCATTTCTACTGCCGACTCACCATCTTCCGATCATGTGGCAGCGTTCTAACAGACTGAGCCACTGGCTCCAGACAATGCACACTGCTTTTTTGTTTGTTTTCTTCTTCTGAAATTGGTCTTGAAAATAAAGATTTATTTGGGGTTTGAACTCACCATCTCCCAAACATGTGGACAGTGTTCTAACACACTGAGCCACTGGCTCCAGACAATTCACACTGCTTTTTTGTTTGTTTGCTTGTAAGTGACACATCCAGAATGTATTTTTCAATGTATTGTTAGTTCTTAAACAAAAACCCATACAGTTCATCCCACAGTGAGATCAGCTTGAGAGTCATACGGTTGTCTGTACCTCATTTCAACTGCTGAATCACAGGTTTGAACCAGGAACCTTCAGATCTACAGTCTAACTCTCTCCCAACTGAGCTATTACAGCTAGCAAGTAACACATCCAGTATTTATTTTTACATTGACTGTTACTTGTTACTTCTTAAACAAAAAAACTCAAAGTTTTTCACCCAGTGAGATCAGCCTAAGAGTCGTAGGATTTTCTGTACCTCATTTCAACTGCCGAAAGCCTGGATTGAACCAGGGACCTTTAGATCTTCAGTCTAATGCTCTACCAAATGCGCTAATTTGGCTTGTAAGTGTCACATCCAGAATATATTTTTCAATTGATTGTTAGTTCTTAAACAAATAAACTCATACAGTTTTCCCCCAGTGAGATCAGCCTGGGAGTCATATGGTTTTCTGTACCTCATTTGACCTGCTGAAAACCGGTTCCATTTGTACACTGTCAAAGTAACTAACTTAATACTATCAACATCTATCTATTCTATAGTCCCTCTACAACAGTGGTTCCCAAACCTTTTCTTGTCAAGGACCCCCACATTTACACTTTATTAACCTGTGGAACCGGAACCGGAACCGGAACCTGAACCTAACCCTAACCCTAACCCTAACCCTAACCCTAACCCTAACCCTAACCCTAACCCTAACCCTAACCCTAACCCTATCCCCATAAGAGAAGATTGTTACAGATCTAGCAGTGATCTAGAATGATCAATTATATTAATAAAACGTCAAAAACTGTGAAAATGAAGAAAATGAAGTTGAAGAATCACTATAAATCTAAAACAGGTCATAGTATTTCATCCAGTTATAAACAAGGAAGTGGTCCGGGTCTGCGACCATTTGATTGGACGAGACAATGTAAGGAGCCCTAGGATTGGCTGAAGGCAGACCGATCTGATTGGCCAAGGAATCTGTCAATCAGAATGATTGGCACGTCAAAAACTAGCAACTTCCTACAGAGTGTGTTGGGTTTGAACTAGCACAATTCTACAAGGTACTCTACAGATAACTTGTGATTTATCCGCTGGGCCACTTAGCGGCACACAGTTCAGCTGGAATTTCCAGGCCACTTGATGTCAGTGTGGAAAGGAAAACTTCACAGTAAATAGTTGAGTGTTTGGCTGATATTTTTTAATCCTCCAAATCATGAAGTACACATGTATGTCTTACAAACCCATGAACTATAGTATGTCTTTTTTTATCCTTCAAAATCATGAAAAACAACATATTATAGTAAGTCTTCCGAAACTATATACAGTTTTTGGTAACTCATTTCAACTGCCGAAACACAGGATTGAAATAGGGACGTTTAGATCTTCAGTCTAATGCTCTTCCAACTGAGCTATTTCGGCTTGTAAGTGACACATCCAGAATGTATTTTTCAATGCATTGTTAGTTCTTAAACATAAACACATAAAGTTCATCCCGCAGTGAGATCAGCTTGAGAGTCATACGGTTGTCTGTACCTCATTTATACTGCCGACTCACCATCTCCCGATCATGTGGCAGCGTTCTAACACACTGAGCCACTGGCTCCAGACAATGCACACTGCTTTTTTGTTTGTTTTCTTCTTCTGAAATTGGTCTTGAAAATAAAGATTTATTTGGGGTTTGAACTCACCATCTCCCAAACATGTGGACAGTGTTCTAACACACTGAGCCACTGGCTCCAGACAATTCACACTGCTTTTTTGTTTGTTTGCTTGTAAGTGACACATCCAGAATGTATTTTTCAATGTATTGTTAGTTCTTAAACAAAAACTCATACAGTTCATCCCACAGTGATATCAGCTTGAGAGTCATACGGTTGTCTGTACCTCATTTCAACTGCCGAATCACAGGTTTGAACCAGGAACCTTCAGATCTACAGTCTAACTCTCTCCCAACTGAGCTAGTACAGCTAGTAAGTAACACATCCAGTATTTATTTTTACATTGACTGTTACTTGTTACTTCTTAAACAAAAAAACTCAAAGTTTTTCACCCAGTGAGATCAGCCTAAGAGTCGTAGGATTTTCTGTACCTCATTTCAACTGCCGAAAGCCTGGATTGAACCAGGGACCTTTAGATCTTCAGTCTAATGCTCTACCAAATGCGCTAATTTGGCTTGTAAGTGTCACATCCAGAATATATTTTTCAATTGATTGTTAGTTCTTAAACAAATAAACTCATACAGTTTTCCCCCAGTGAGATCAGCCTGGGAGTCATATGGTTTTCTGTACCTCATTTGACCTGCTGAAAACCGGTTCCATTTGTACACTGTCAAAGTAACTAACTTAATACTATCAACATCTATCTATTCTATAGTCCCTCTACAACAATGGTTCCCAAACCTTTTCTTGTCAAGGACCCCCACATTTACACTTTATTAAC
This sequence comes from Protomyctophum parallelum, assembly GCF_964188405.1. Classification (NCBI taxonomy): domain Eukaryota; kingdom Metazoa; phylum Chordata; class Actinopteri; order Myctophiformes; family Myctophidae; genus Protomyctophum; species Protomyctophum parallelum. The sequence continues at coordinate 34,844,973 of NC_139718.1, read as the reverse complement.
CTGTGGAACCTGAACCTGAACCTGAACCTGAACCTGAACCTGAACCTGAACCTGAACCTGAACCTGAACCTGAACCTGAACCTGAACCTGAACCTGAACCTGAACCTGAACCTGAACCTGAACCTGAACCTGAACCTGAACCTGAACCTGAACCTGAACCTGAACCTGAACCTGAACCTGAACCTGAACCTGAACCTGAACCTGAACCTAACCCCATAAGAGAAGATTGTTACAGATCTAGCAGTGATCTAGAATGATCAATTATATTAATAAAACGTCACAAACTGTGAAAATGAAGAAAATGAAGTTGAAGAATCACTATAAATCTAAAACAGGTCAGAGTATTTCATCCAGTTATAAACAAGGAAGTGGTCCGGGTCTGCGACCATTTGATTGGACGAGACAATGTAAGGAGCCCTAGGATTGGCTGAAGGCAGACCGATCTGATTGGCCAAGGAATCTGTCAATCAGAATGATTGGCACGTCAAAAACTAGCACCTTCCTACTGAGTGTGTTGGGTTTGAACTAGCACAATTCTACATGGTACTCTACAGATAACTTGTGATTTATCCGCTGGGCCACTTAGCGGCACACAGTTCAGCTGGAATTTCCAGGCCACTTGATGTCAGTGTGGAAAGGAAAACTTCACAGTAAATAGTTGAGTGTTTGGCTGATATTTTTTAATCCTCCAAATCATGAAGTACACATGTATGTCTTACAAACCCATGAACTATAGTATGTATTTTTTTATCCTTCAAAATCATGAAAAACAACATATTATAGTAAGTCTTCCGAAACTATATACAGTTTTTGGTAACTCATTTCAACTGCCGAAACACAGGATTGAACTAGGGACGTTTAGATCTTCAGTCTAATGCTCTTCCAACTGAGCTATTTCGGCTTGTAAGTGACACATCCAGAATGTATTTTTCAATGCATTGTTAGTTCTTAAACATAAACACAAAGTTCATCCCGCAGTGAGATCAGCTTGAGAGTCATACGGTTGTCTGTACCTCATTTATACTGCCGACTCACCATCTCCCGATCATGTGGCAGCGTTCTAACACACTGAGCCACTGGCTCCAGACAATGCACACTGCTTTTTTGTTTGTTTTCTTCTTCTGAAATTGGTCTTGAAAATAAAGATTTATTTGGGGTTTGAACTCACCATCTCCCAAACATGTGGACAGTGTTCTAACACACTGAGCCACTGGCTCCAGACAATTCACACTGCTTTTTTGTTTGTTTGCTTGTAAGTGACACATCCAGAATGTATTTTTCAATGTATTGTTAGTTCTTAAACAAAAACCCATACAGTTCATCCCACAGTGAGATCAGCTTGAGAGTCATACGGTTGTCTGTACCTCATTTCTACTGCCGACTCACCATCTTCCGATCATGTGGCAGCGTTCTAACAGACTGAGCCACTGGCTCCAGACAATGCACACTGCTTTTTTGTTTGTTTTCTTCTTCTGAAATTGGTCTTGAAAATAAAGATTTATTTGGGGTTTGAACTCACCATCTCCCAAACATGTGGACAGTGTTCTAACACACTGAGCCACTGGCTCCAGACAATTCACACTGCTTTTTTGTTTGTTTGCTTGTAAGTGACACATCCAGAATGTATTTTTCAATGTATTGTTAGTTCTTAAACAAAAACCCATACAGTTCATCCCACAGTGAGATCAGCTTGAGAGTCATACGGTTGTCTGTACCTCATTTCAACTGCTGAATCACAGGTTTGAACCAGGAACCTTCAGATCTACAGTCTAACTCTCTCCCAACTGAGCTATTACAGCTAGCAAGTAACACATCCAGTATTTATTTTTACATTGACTGTTACTTGTTACTTCTTAAACAAAAAAACTCAAAGTTTTTCACCCAGTGAGATCAGCCTAAGAGTCGTAGGATTTTCTGTACCTCATTTCAACTGCCGAAAGCCTGGATTGAACCAGGGACCTTTAGATCTTCAGTCTAATGCTCTACCAAATGCGCTAATTTGGCTTGTAAGTGTCACATCCAGAATATATTTTTCAATTGATTGTTAGTTCTTAAACAAATAAACTCATACAGTTTTCCCCCAGTGAGATCAGCCTGGGAGTCATATGGTTTTCTGTACCTCATTTGACCTGCTGAAAACCGGTTCCATTTGTACACTGTCAAAGTAACTAACTTAATACTATCAACATCTATCTATTCTATAGTCCCTCTACAACAGTGGTTCCCAAACCTTTTCTTGTCAAGGACCCCCACATTTACACTTTATTAACCTGTGGAACCGGAACCGGAACCGGAACCTGAACCTAACCCTAACCCTAACCCTAACCCTAACCCTAACCCTAACCCTAACCCTAACCCTAACCCTAACCCTAACCCTAACCCTAACCCTATCCCCATAAGAGAAGATTGTTACAGATCTAGCAGTGATCTAGAATGATCAATTATATTAATAAAACGTCAAAAACTGTGAAAATGAAGAAAATGAAGTTGAAGAATCACTATAAATCTAAAACAGGTCATAGTATTTCATCCAGTTATAAACAAGGAAGTGGTCCGGGTCTGCGACCATTTGATTGGACGAGACAATGTAAGGAGCCCTAGGATTGGCTGAAGGCAGACCGATCTGATTGGCCAAGGAATCTGTCAATCAGAATGATTGGCACGTCAAAAACTAGCAACTTCCTACAGAGTGTGTTGGGTTTGAACTAGCACAATTCTACAAGGTACTCTACAGATAACTTGTGATTTATCCGCTGGGCCACTTAGCGGCACACAGTTCAGCTGGAATTTCCAGGCCACTTGATGTCAGTGTGGAAAGGAAAACTTCACAGTAAATAGTTGAGTGTTTGGCTGATATTTTTTAATCCTCCAAATCATGAAGTACACATGTATGTCTTACAAACCCATGAACTATAGTATGTCTTTTTTTATCCTTCAAAATCATGAAAAACAACATATTATAGTAAGTCTTCCGAAACTATATACAGTTTTTGGTAACTCATTTCAACTGCCGAAACACAGGATTGAACTAGGGACGTTTAGATCTTCAGTCTAATGCTCTTCCAACTGAGCTATTTCGGCTTGTAAGTGACACATCCAGAATGTATTTTTCAATGCATTGTTAGTTCTTAAACATAAACACATAAAGTTCATCCCGCAGTGAGATCAGCTTGAGAGTCATACGGTTGTCTGTACCTCATTTATACTGCCGACTCACCATCTCCCGATCATGTGGCAGCGTTCTAACACACTGAGCCACTGGCTCCAGACAATGCACACTGCTTTTTTGTTTGTTTTCTTCTTCTGAAATTGGTCTTGAAAATAAAGATTTATTTGGGGTTTGAACTCACCATCTCCCAAACATGTGGACAGTGTTCTAACACACTGAGCCACTGGCTCCAGACAATTCACACTGCTTTTTTGTTTGTTTGCTTGTAAGTGACACATCCAGAATGTATTTTTCAATGTATTGTTAGTTCTTAAACAAAAACCCATACAGTTCATCCCACAGTGAGATCAGCTTGAGAGTCATACGGTTGTCTGTACCTCATTTCAACTGCCGAATCACAGGTTTGAACCAGGAACCTTCAGATCTACAGTCTAACTCTCTCCCAACTGAGCTATTACAGCTAGCAAGTAACACATCCAGTATTTATTTTTACATTGACTGTTACTTGTTACTTCTTAAACAAAAAAACTCAAAGTTTTTCACCCAGTGAGATCAGCCTAAGAGTCGTAGGATTTTCTGTACCTCATTTCAACTGCCGAAAGCCTGGATTGAACCAGGGACCTTTAGATCTTCAGTCTAATGCTCTACCAAATGCGCTAATTTGGCTTGTAAGTGTCACATCCAGAATATATTTTTCAATTGATTGTTAGTTCTTAAACAAATAAACTCATACAGTTTTCCCCCAGTGAGATCAGCCTGGGAGTCATATGGTTTTCTGTACCTCATTTGACCTGCTGAAAACCGGTTCCATTTGTACACTGTCAAAGTAACTAACTTAATACTATCAACATCTATCTATTCTATAGTCCCTCTACAACAGTGGTTCCCAAACCTTTTCTTGTCAAGGACCCCCACATTTACACTTTATTAACCTGTGGAACCGGAACCGGAACCTGAACCTGAACCTGAACCTGAACCTAACCCTAACCCTAACCCTAACCCCATAAGAGAAGATTGTTACAGATCTAGCAGTGATCTAGAATGATCAATTATATTAATAAAACGTCAAAAACTGTGAAAATGAAGTTGAAGAATCACTATAAATCTAAAACAGGTCAGAGTATTTCATCCAGTTATAAACAAGGAAGTGGTCCGGGTCTGCGACCATTTGATTGGACGAGACAATGTAAGGAGCCCTAGGATTGGCTGAAGGCAGACCGATCTGATTGGCCAAGGAATCTGTCAATCAGAATGATTGGCACGTCAAAAACTAGCACCTTCCTACTGAGTGTGTTGGGTTTGAACTAGCACAATTCTACAAGGTACTCTACAGATAACTTGTGATTTATCCGCTGGGCCACTTAGCAGCACACAGTTCAGCTGGAATTTCCAGGCCACTTGATGTCAGTGTGGAAAGGAAAACTTCACAGTAAATAGTTGAGTGTTTGGCTGATATTTTTTAATCCTCCAAATCATGAAGTACACATGTATGTCTTACAAACCCATGAACTATAGTATGTCTTTTTTTATCCTTCAAAATCATGAAAAACAACATATTATAGTAAGTCTTCCGAAACTATATACAGTTTTTGGTAACTCATTTCAACTGCCGAAAAACAGGATTGAACTAGGGACATTTAGATCTTCAGTCTAATGCTCTTCCAACTGAGCTATTTCGGCTTGTAAGTGACACATCCAGAATGTATTTTTCAATGCATTGTTAGTTCTTAAACATAAACACATAAAGTTCATCCCGCAGTGAGATCAGCTTGAGAGTCATACGCTTGTCTGTACCTCATTTATACTGCCGACTCACCATCTCCCGATCATGTGGCAGCGTTCTAACACACTGAGCCACTGGCTCCAGACAATGCACACTGCTTTTTTGTTTGTTTTCTTCTTCTGAAATTGGTCTTGAAAATAAAGATTTATTTGGGGTTTGAACTCACCATCTCCCAAACATGTGGACAGTGTTCTAACACACTGAGCCACTGGCTCCAGACAATTCACACTGCTTTTTTGTTTGTTTGCTTGTAAGTGACACATCCAGAATGTATTTTTCAATGTATTGTTAGTTCTTAAACAAAAACCCATACAGTTCATCCCACAGTGAGATCAGCTTGAGAGTCATACGGTTGTCTGTACCTCATTTCAACTGCCGAATCACAGGTTTGAACCAGGAACCTTCAGATCTACAGTCTAACGCTCTCCCAACTGAGCTATTAAAGCTTGCAAGTAACACATCCAGTATTTATTTTTTACATTGACTGTTACTTGTTACTTCTTAAACAAAAAAACTCAAAGTTTTTCACCCAGTGAGATCAGCCTAAGAGTCGTAGGATTTTCTGTACCTCATTTCAACTGCCGAAAGCCTGGATTGAACCAGGGACCTTTAGATCTTCAGTCTAATGCTCTACCAAATGCGCTAATTTGGCTTGTAAGTGTCACATCCAGAATATATTTTTCAATTGATTGTTAGTTCTTAAACAAATAAACTCATACAGTTTTCCCCCAGTGAGATCAGCCTGGGAGTCATATGGTTTTCTGTACCTCATTTGACCTGCTGAAAACCGGTTCCATTTGTACACTGTCAAAGTAACTAACTTAATACTATCAACATCTATCTGTTCTATAGTCCCTCTACAACAGTGGTTCCCAAACCTTTTCTTGTCAAGGACCCCCACATTTACACTTTATTAACCTGTGGAACCGGAACCGGAACCTGAACCTAACCCTAACCCTAACCCTAACCCTAACCCTAACCCTAACCCTAACCCTAACCCTAACCCCATAAGAGAAGATTGTTACAGATCTAGCAGTGATCTAGAATGATCAATTATATTAATAAAACGTCAAAAACTGTGAAAATGAAGAAAATTAAGTTGAAGAATCACTATAAATCTAAAACAGGTCAGAGTATTTCATCCAGTTATAAACAAGGAAGTGGTCCGGGTCTGCGACCATTTGATTGGACGAGACAATGTAAGGAGCCCTAGGATTGGCTGAAGGCAGACCGATCTGATTGGCCAAGGAATCTGTCAATCAGAATGATTGGCACGTCAAAAACCAGCACCTTCCTACTGAGTGTGTTGGGTTTGAACTAGCACAATTCTACAAGGTACTCTACCGATAACTTGTGACTTATCCGCTGGGCCACTTAGCTGCACACAGTTCAGCTGGAATTTCCAGGCCACTTGATGTCAGTGTGGAAAGGAAAACTTTACAGTAAATAGTTGAGTGTTTGGCTGATATTTTTTAATCCTCCAAATCATGAAGTACACATGTATGTCTTCCAAACCCATGAACTATAGTATGTCTTTTTTTATCCTTCAAAATCATGAAAAACAACATATTATAGTAAATCTTCCGAAACTATATACAGTTTTTGGTAACTAATTTCAACTGCCGAAACACAGGATTGAACTAGGGACGTTTAGATCTTCAGTCTAATGCTCTTCCAACTGAGCTATTACGGCTTGTAAGTGACACATCCAGAATGTATTTTTCAATGCATTGTTAGTTCTTAAACATAAACATACAGTTCATCCCGCAGTGAGATCAGCTTGAGAGTCTTACGGTTGTCTGTACCTCATTTCTACTGCCGACTCACCATCTCCCGATCATGTGGCAGCGTTCTAACACACTGAGCCACTGGCTCCAGACAATGCACACTGCTTTTTTGTTTGTTTTCTTCTTCTGAAATTGGTCTTGAAAATAAAGATTTATTTGGGGTTTGAACTCACCATCTCCCATGTGGACAGTGTTCTAACACACTGAGCCACTGGCTCCAAACAATTCACACTGCTTTTTTGTTTGTTTGCTTGTAAGTGACACATCCAGAATGTATTTTTCAATGTATTGTTAGTTCTTAAACAAAAACCCATACAGTTCATCCCACAGTGAGATCAGCTTGAGAGTCATACGGTTGTCTGTACCTCATTTCAACTGCCGAATCACAGGTTTGAACCAGGAACCTTCAGATCTACAGTCTAACGCTCTCCCAACTGAGCTATTACAGCTTGCAAGTAACACATCCAGTATTCATTTTTACATTGACTGTTACTTGTTACTTCTTAAAAAAAAACCTCAAAGTATTTCACCCAGTGAGATCAGCCTAAGAGTCGTAGGATTTTCTGTACCTCATTTCAACTGCCAAAGCCTGGATTGAACCAGGGACCTTTAGATCTTCAGTCTAATGCTCTACCAAATGCGCTAATTTGGCTTGTAAGTGTCACATCCAGAATATATTTTTCAATTGATTGTTAGTTCTTAAACAAATAAACTCATACAGTTTTCCCCCAGTGAGATCAGCCTGGGAGTCATATGGTTTTCTGTACCTCATTTGACCTGCTGAAAACCGGTTCCATTTGTACACTGTCAAAGTAACTAACTTAATACTATCAACATCTATAGTCCCTCTACAACAGTGGTTCCCAAACCTTTTCTTGTCAAGGACCCCCACATTTACACTTTATTAACCTGTTGAACCTGAACCTGAACCTGAACCTGAACCTGAACCTGAACCTGAACCTGAACCTGAACCTGAACCTGAACCTGAACCTGAACCTGAACCTGAACCTGAACCTGAACCTGAACCTGAACCTGAACCTGAACCTGAACCTGAACCTGAACCTGAACCTGAACCTGAACCTGAACCTGAACCTGAACCTGAACCTGTGAACCTGAACCTGAACCTGAACCTGAACCTGACCCCATAAGAGAAGATTGTTACAGATCTAGCAGTGATCTAGAATGATCAATTATATTAATAAAACGTCAAAAACTGTGAAAATGAAGAAAATGAAGTTGAAGAATCACTATAAATCTAAAACAGGTCAGAGTATTTCATCCAGTTATAAACAAGGAAGTGGTCCGGGTCTGCGACCATTTGATTGGACGAGACAATGTAAGGAGCCCTAGGATTGGCTGAAGGCAGACCGATCTGATTGGCCAAGGAATCTGTCAATCAGAATGATTGGCACGTCAAAAACTAGCACCTTCCTACTGAGTGTGTTGGGTTTGAACTAGCACAATTCTACAAGGTACTCTACAGATAACTTGTGATTTATCCGCTGGGCCACTTAGCAGCACACAGTTCAGCTGGAATTTCCAGGCCACTTGATGTCAGTGTGGAAAGGAAAACTTCACAGTAAATAGTTGAGTGTTTGGCTGATATTTTTTAATCCTCCAAATCATGAAGTACACATGTATGTCTTACAAACCCATGAACTATAGTATGTCTTTTTTTATCCTTCAAAATCATGAAAAACAACATATTATAGTAAGTCTTCCGAAACTATATACAGTTTTTGGTAACTCATTTCAACTGCCGAAAAACAGGATTGAACTAGGGACATTTAGATCTTCAGTCTAATGCTCTTCCAACTGAGCTATTTCGGCTTGTAAGTGACACATCCAGAATGTATTTTTCAATGCATTGTTAGTTCTTAAACATAAACACATAAAGTTCATCCCGCAGTGAGATCAGCTTGAGAGTCATACGCTTGTCTGTACCTCATTTATACTGCCGACTCACCATCTCCCGATCATGTGGCAGCGTTCTAACACACTGAGCCACTGGCTCCAGACAATGCACACTGCTTTTTTGTTTGTTTTCTTCTTCTGAAATTGGTCTTGAAAATAAAGATTTATTTGGGGTTTGAACTCACCATCTCCCAAACATGTGGACAGTGTTCTAACACACTGAGCCACTGGCTCCAGACAATTCACACTGCTTTTTTGTTTGTTTGCTTGTAAGTGACACATCCAGAATGTATTTTTCAATGTATTGTTAGTTCTTAAACAAAAACCCATACAGTTCATCCCACAGTGAGATCAGCTTGAGAGTCATACGGTTGTCTGTACCTCATTTCAACTGCCGAATCACAGGTTTGAACCAGGAACCTTCAGATCTACAGTCTAACGCTCTCCCAACTGAGCTATTAAAGCTTGCAAGTAACACATCCAGTATTTATTTTTTACATTGACTGTTACTTGTTACTTCTTAAACAAAAAAACTCAAAGTTTTTCACCCAGTGAGATCAGCCTAAGAGTCGTAGGATTTTCTGTACCTCATTTCAACTGCCGAAAGCCTGGATTGAACCAGGGACCTTTAGATCTTCAGTCTAATGCTCTACCAAATGCGCTAATTTGGCTTGTAAGTGTCACATCCAGAATATATTTTTCAATTGATTGTTAGTTCTTAAACAAATAAACTCATACAGTTTTCCCCCAGTGAGATCAGCCTGGGAGTCATATGGTTTTCTGTACCTCATTTGACCTGCTGAAAACCGGTTCCATTTGTACACTGTCAAAGTAACTAACTTAATACTATCAACATCTATCTATTCTATAGTCCCTCTACAACAGTGGTTCCCAAACCTTTTCTTGTCAAGGACCCCCACATTTACACTTTATTAACCTGTGGAACCGGAACCGGAACCTGAACCTAACCCTAACCCTAACCCTAACCCTAACCCTAACCCTAACCCCATAAGAGAAGATTGTTACAGATCTAGCAGTGATCTAGAATGATCAATTATATTAATAAAACGTCAAAAACTGTGAAAATGAAGAAAATTAAGTTGAAGAATCACTATAAATCTAAAACAGGTCAGAGTATTTCATCCAGTTATAAACAAGGAAGTGGTCCGGGTCTGCGACCATTTGATTGGACGAGACAATGTAAGGAGCCCTAGGATTGGCTGAAGGCAGACCGATCTGATTGGCCAAGGAATCTGTCAATCAGAATGATTGGCACGTCAAAAACCAGCACCTTCCTACTGAGTGTGTTGGGTTTGAACTAGCACAATTCTACAAGGTACTCTACCGATAACTTGTGACTTATCCGCTGGGCCACTTAGCTGCACACAGTTCAGCTGGAATTTCCAGGCCACTTGATGTCAGTGTGGAAAGGAAAACTTTACAGTAAATAGTTGAGTGTTTGGCTGATATTTTTTAATCCTCCAAATCATGAAGTACACATGTATGTCTTCCAAACCCATGAACTATAGTATGTCTTTTTTTATCCTTCAAAATCATGAAAAACAACATATTATAGTAAATCTTCCGAAACTATATACAGTTTTTGGTAACTAATTTCAACTGCCGAAACACAGGATTGAACTAGGGACGTTTAGATCTTCAGTCTAATGCTCTTCCAACTGAGCTATTACGGCTTGTAAGTGACACATCCAGAATGTATTTTTCAATGCATTGTTAGTTCTTAAACATAAACACATACAGTTCATCCCGCAGTGAGATCAGCTTGAGAGTCTTACGGTTGTCTGTACCTCATTTCTACTGCCGACTCACCATCTCCCGATCATGTGGCAGCGTTCTAACACACTGAGCCACTGGCTCCAGACAATGCACACTGCTTTTTTGTTTGTTTTCTTCTTCTGAAATTGGTCTTGAAAATAAAGATTTATTTGGGGTTTGAACTCACCATCTCCCATGTGGACAGTGTTCTAACACACTGAGCCACTGGCTCCAAACAATTCACACTGCTTTTTTGTTTGTTTGCTTGTAAGTGACACATCCAGAATGTATTTTTCAATGTATTGTTAGTTCTTAAACAAAAACCCATACAGTTCATCCCACAGTGAGATCAGCTTGAGAGTCATACGGTTGTCTGTACCTCATTTCAACTGCCGAATCACAGGTTTGAACCAGGAACCTTCAGATCTACAGTCTAACGCTCTCCCAACTGAGCTATTACAGCTTGCAAGTAACACATCCAGTATTCATTTTTACATTGACTGTTACTTGTTACTTCTTAAAAAAAAACCTCAAAGTATTTCACCCAGTGAGATCAGCCTAAGAGTCGTAGGATTTTCTGTACCTCATTTCAACTGCCAAAGCCTGGATTGAACCAGGGACCTTTAGATCTTCAGTCTAATGCTCTACCAAATGCGCTAATTTGGCTTGTAAGTGTCACATCCAGAATATATTTTTCAATTGATTGTTAGTTCTTAAACAAATAAACTCATACAGTTTTCCCCCAGTGAGATCAGCCTGGGAGTCATATGGTTTTCTGTACCTCATTTGACCTGCTGAAAACCGGTTCCATTTGTACACTGTCAAAGTAACTAACTTAATACTATCAACATCTATAGTCCCTCTACAACAGTGGTTCCCAAACCTTTTCTTGTCAAGGACCCCCACATTTACACTTTATTAACCTGTTGAACCTGAACCTGAACCTGAACCTGAACCTGAACCTGAACCTGAACCTGAACCTGAACCTGAACCTGAACCTGAACCTGAACCTGAACCTGAACCTGAACCTGAACCTGAACCTGAACCTGAACCTGAACCTGAACCTGTGAACCTGAACCTGAACCTGAACCTGAACCTGACCCCATAAGAGAAGATTGTTACAGATCTAGCAGTGATCTAGAATGATCAATTATATTAATAAAACGTCAAAAACTGTGAAAATGAAGAAAATGAAGTTGAAGAATCACTATAAATCTAAAACAGGTCAGAGTATTTCATCCAGTTATAAACAAGGAAGTGGTCCGGGTCTGCGACCATTTGATTGGACGAGACAATGTAAGGAGCCCTAGGATTGGCTGAAGGCAGACCGATCTGATTGGCCAAGGAATCTGTCAATCAGAATGATTGGCACGTCAAAAACCAGCAACTTCCTACTGAGTGTGTTGGGTTTGAACTAGAACAATTCTACAAGGTACTCTACAGATAACTTGTGACTTATCCGCTGGGCCACTTAGCGGCACACAGTTCAGCTGGAATTTCCAGGCCACTTGATGTCAGTGTGGAAAGGAAAACTTCACAGTAAATTGAGTGGGGTTTGAACCTTCAATCTCCAGACAATGACGACAGCACCCTAACTCAGTTACCTATTGCTATCTGCAACAACAGTCTTCCTTTGCCTGTGAGTTAGAGTTTGGAGTTGGATTTTGTCTGATATTTTTTAATCCTCCAAATCATGAAGTACACATGTATGTCTTCCAAACCCATGAACTATAGTATGTCTTTTTTTATCCTTCAAAATCATGAAAAACAACATATTATAGTAAGTCTTCCGAAACTATATACAGTTTTCTGTAACTCATTTCAACTGCCGAAACCCAGGATTGAACTAGGGACCTTTAGATCTTCAGTCTAATGCTCTACCAACTGCGCTAATTTGGCTTGTAAGTGTCATATCCAGAATATATTTTTCAATTGATTGTTAGTTCTTAATCAAAAACTCATACAGTTTTCCCCCAGTGAGATCAGCCTGGGAGTCATACGGTTTTCTGTACCTCATTTGACCTGCTGAAAACTTGTTCCATTTGTACACTGTCAAAGTCACTAACTTATCATCTAGTATAGACCCTCTACAACAGTGCTTCCCAAACCTTTTCTTGTCAAGGACCCCCGAATTTACACTTTATTAGCCCGTGGAACCTAACCCTAACCATAACCCGGCTATAATCCATGGTCAAAAACGATGAAAAACGAGGATTTGAAAAAAAGACAAAATCACTTCTAGACCATGGGCTATAGTGATTTTCGTCCTCAAAAATGATGAAAAACGGCATGCTACAGTTCCCTAACCCTAACCCTTGATCGTAAGAGATAGTAATGTAGGACTCTACAGATCGAGTGCTATCCAGTCATAAAGTTTGAACACTTGAAGAAACTACTACAGAAAACTGGAAACACCGCCAATGTGGCGCACTGCATCCTATCTGTAGGAATGAACAATCGACAGCAGGTGACAACAGAAACAGGACGGAAGACAATGAGGGTGGACACAAGTGTGGCCTGATAATTTGCCCAGCTGGTACCCACTTAAGGCCCAATCAGATCCCAGTTCAAACCCATATAGGCAAACACAGTTGGCACACATGGTTCTGAAATAAAATGGCCTATTTGGAAAAAAAACGAGTTAGAAACCCACATGGGCTAACATGGGTGGGCCCTTTGTGAATACTGGGTGCACGGCCCACTTGGAACCCAAGCCCATAGCCCATGTCAAAACCAAATTGGGCCCAGGTGGACATGTTAGCTGGGATAGTATGCCGTACGTATGGGCTATAGCCCATGGTCAAAAATGATGAAAATGAGGATTTAAAAAAAAATCAAAAATTGATGAGCTCTAACCCATGTTTTTGGAATTTTTTTATTTTTTTCAAATCCTCAAAAATGATGAAAAACGGCGTGCTATAGTATGCCGTACGGTAGGGGCTATAGCCCATGTTCAAAAATGATGAAAAACGAGGTTAATTATTTTTTCAAAAATTCTAAAAACGATGGGCTATAACCTTTTTTTTTTTTTTATCCTCAAAAATGATGAAAAACGGCGTGCTATAGTATGCCGTACGGTATGGGCTATAGCCCATGGTCAAAAATGTAGAAAAACGAGGATTAAAAAAAAAATCAAAAATTCAAAAAACGATGGGCTATAACACATGGTTTTTTTTTCTTTTTCATTTTTTTCAAATCCTCAAAAATGATGAAAAACGGCGTGCTATAGTATGCCGTACGATATGGGCTATAGTCCATATCCTCGCGGTGTATAGCGGTGTATGAGAATGGGTGTTGCTCTCATCCTCCGCAACACCCATTCTCATACACCCATCCCCAATGCATTCTCTATGGCAATAGCACAAACTTTGGCATGCTACTAGTCCTACATACTTACACCTAGCAACCCCATTCTAGCCTACTTAGGTTCATCTTACAGTGGACATGTTTGCCTGAAAAGGAATCTTTGAAATGTTTCTTAGTTTTAGAAATATAGTGCTTTCAAATTTGAGACATTTAACATGGGGCTCAATGGCAGCTCTATAGGCACGCCAAAAGTCACTTTCACCTAGAAACTCCATTCACACTTTTTATTATTCAGCTTACTGTGGAGACACATGCTGTAACTTTTTTTATTTTGAAACGTTTTGTAGTTTATGAGTTATTTAACTTAAACGCCCAATGCATTCTCTATGGCAATAGCACAAACTTTGGCATGCTACTAGTCCTACATACTTACACCCTATAGCAATCCTTTACAAGATTCCTTTACAGGATCTCCTCACTGGTCAGCAAAAACACCTTGAAGACCTTAACAGGAGCCCTCGTACAAGGTTTCTTTGACTATGCATCCACCTCTTGGTACCACAGCACCTCAAAGGCCCTTAAAACAAGGCTCCAGACCTCCCAAAACAAACTGGTCAGGCTCCTACTTGGCCTCACCCCCCGAACCCACCTCACCCCTGCCCACTTTGACAGGCTGGGATGGCTTAGGGTCGACGACAGAGTACACCATCTTGCAATGGGTCTGGTCCACAAGATTCGATACACCACCAAGATACCCATGTACCTGTCTAAATACTTCCTTAATGTAAACGAAGTCCACACCCACAACACCAGAGGGAGTGCAACAAACCATGTACAACCCAGATTCGGCACAAACAAGGGACTAAATTCTTTTCGCTCCTATGCCACCAAAATGTGGAACGCCCTACCAACAGTCATTAAGACATGTGAATCCCTTGACTCCTTCAAAACCGCTCTCAAAGGGCACCTACAGATGGCTGCAATTCGAAACTGGCCTCTGTAAAATCTGAATCCCCCCCCCCACCCCATTTCCCCTCACTGTATATGTATCTTTTCCATTTTTGCTTCCTATATGATGAATTCCTGTTCTGTTCTTTAGCTACATAGAAGTGTCTATTTGTATGTCTCTAAATGTTTTGATGAATTGAACAATGTGGACCCTGTTGTAAACAAGTGTAATGCTTAATTGGGTCGTCCACTCACAGTTAACAGTCTTTGTATTGAGTTTGTGCTTAAAATGTACTGTAAATTCTACAAACTGTTAATAAATATTTCAATCAATCAATCAAAAAACCCCATTCTAGCCTACTTAGGTTCATCTTACGGTGGACATGTTTGCCTGAAAAGGAATCTTTGAAATGTTTCATAGTTTTAGAAATATAGTGCTTTCAAATTCACAATGGGGCTCAATGGCAGACATTGGCACGTCAAAAATCACTTTCACCTAGAAACTCCATTCTCACTTTGGGCTATAACCCATGTTTTCTTTTATTATTATTTTATTTTGTTATAGCCCATCGTTTTTTGAATTTTTGAAAGAAAAAGAATTACTCGTTTTTCATCATTTTGGACCATGGGCTACTGGCCATATCGTACGGCATACTATAGCACGCCGTTTTTCATCATTTTTGAGGATTTGAAAAAAATGAAAAAATAAAAACAACGATGGTTTATAGCCCATCGTTTTTGGAATTTTATTTATCCTCGTTTTTCATCATTTTGTATGTAGGACTAGTAGCATGCCAACGTTTGTGCTATTGCCATAGAGAATGCATTGGGCGTTTAAGTTAAATAACTCAAACTACAAAACATTTCAAAGTAAAACGTTCCAGCATGTGTCTCCACAGTAAGCTGAATAATAAAAAGTGTGAATGGAGTTTCTAGGTGAAAGTGATTTTTTGTGCCAAAATCTGCCATTGAGCCCCATGTTAAAAGTCTCAAATTTGAAAGCACTATATTTCTAAAACTATGACACCTTTCTTAGATTCCTTTTCAGGCAAACATGTCCACCGTAAGATGAACCTAAGTAGGCTAGAATGGGGTTGGTAGGTTTAAGTATGTAGGACTAGTAGCATGCCAAAGTTTGTGCTATTGCCATGTGCCACTGCCATTGAGCCCCATGTTAAAAGTCTCAAATTTGAAAGCACTATATTTCTAAAACTATGACACCTTTCAAAGATTCCTTTTCAGGCAAACATGTCCACCGTAAGATGAACCTAAGTAGGCTAGAATGGGGTTGGTAGGTTTAAGTATGTAGGACTAGTAGCATGCCAAAGTTTGTGCTATTGCCATAGAGAATGCATTGGGCGTTTAAGTTAAATAACTCAGAAACTACAAAACATTTCAAAGTAAAACGTTCCAGCATGTGTCTCCACAGTAAGCTGAATAATAAAAAGTGTGAATGGAGTTTCTAGGTGAAAGTGATTTTTTGACGTGCCAAAATCTGCCATTGAGCCCCATGTTAAAAGTCTCAAATTTGAAAGCACTATATTTCTAAAACTATGACACCTTTCAAAGATTCCTTTTCAGGCAAACATGTCCACCGTAAGATGAACCTAAGTAGGATAGAATGGGGTTGGTAGGTTTAAGTATGTAGGACTAGTAGCATTCCAAAGTTTGTGCTATTGCCATAGAGAATGCATTGGGCGTTTAAGTTAAATAACTCAGAAGCTACAAAACATTTCAAAGTAAAAAGTTCCAGCATGTGTCTCCACAGTAAGCTGAATAATAAAAAGTGTGAATGGAGTTTCTAGGTGAAAGTGATTTTTTGACGTGCCAAAATCTGCCATTAAGCCCCATTATAGGAGGATTTGAAAAAAAGAATAAATCATGAAAAAACGACATACTATAGTTCATGGTTTCGGACGGCATACTATAGCTTGTTACTCAAAGGGAACAGCAGATTGCATTGTGCCAGGTAGCAAGTAGATCAGTGACTTAGAAAGATAGTGCTTTTAAATTTGAGATATTCAGAATGGGGGTCAATGGCAGCTTTTGGCAAGTAAAGTTTTGAGTGGGGTTTGAACCAACAACCTCCAGATCATGCAGCCAGTGTGCTAAGGCACTGATCTACTTGCTACCTGCCACAATGCAGTCTGCTGTTCCCTTTGAGTAACAACATTGATAGAAAAATAAAATACAAAAAATAAAATAACAGGAGATTTGTCTATTGTTTCTTTTGCTGTTTTTTTAATCTCTAGACGTTTGAATGTTTATGAACCACAATGGAAACAAGTCTCAGACTCTTATGTCATTATCTATTCGGCCTTTTAGAACAGCGTGCACAGTGGTTCACTGGGTACAGAGCCTGCCTGGGAATCCGGAGGCCGCAGGTTCAAGTCCTGCCTCTGACATAGTGTCCCAAAATCATGAAAATATGACACACTTTGCCGTCCGAAACCATGGACTATAGTATGTCTTTATTTTAGTCCAAAATCACGAATCACGTATGCCGTCCGAAACCAAATATGAGAAATGTATAACTTTGGCATGCTACTAGTCCTACATACTTACCTAGAAACCCCATTTAACAAGGGGGAAAAGATTCGAATTATATCAGCAATATATATAACTTTGATGAGTGGCAGTCATTCAATGGAATACATTAAAAATAAATGGGAAGCAGAACTAAACATAGAAATTACAGAAAAAGATTGGACACATATGTGGAGAATGCACCAATCATCTACCAATTCACGGATATGGAGGGAATTCTCTTGGAAAACACCAAAAATCAAGAGTAAGCAGTTGAAGCAACAGATACAATGTTGGAGAGGTTGTGGGGATGTAAATGTGGATCACTCACATGTGTTTTGGAAATGTCCCAAAATCTTTTGAAAATAGCAGATTTACAAGGTCACAATGCATCGCATACGACAGGACAAATGGTAAACGCAGGGAGTTGCACCCCACCCTAGTAAACCAGGAGTACCATTCTACCAGAGCCGTTTGCTGTTTAACACCATGACCTTCTTGTATGTGGACATTTTTTATATACTGTACTGTATATCATAGAACATGTAAGAAAAGATGGATTTAAACTTTAACTGTTCCCAGTGTTTCCTCAGGGATAAAGCTGAAGCAGTGGTGCCACGGGCTGTATCAGATGCTGCTGATCCATGGCCTGAAAAGAAAAAGGTGTGAAAATGATGACAAAGGACACCGAGGCCACATTCTACTGGGAGCCAGCCCAGCAACAAAACTTCAGCAGTAGGCTAGCAAAAATAATAAAAACTGAATAAAGTTCCACAATGGGAACATAACACTGGTGTACTGAAACAATCATTTAGTAAAGTTTGCAGTATGCTTTCATCCAAGCACTTTACATAGATTGTGCATTACATTATTCACCCATTCACAAACACACATTCATACACAGATGGCGGAGGAAACCATGCAAGGTTTCAATCAAAAGGCACCAACTTGCACATCGGGAGCATTTAAGGGTTCTTTGGAGTCTTGGTCAAGGACACTTCGACACTAACACTGGGGAGCGAATTGGGAACCTCCCGGTTTCCATCTGGCCATCCTACCTGTGATCCATCATCAAAGTACATAGTCTCCCCAGCCACAGGCTCTTCAATGATGCCACATGGAAAGTGGACCGCATCCATAATGCCATTAGCCTTGACAATAACTCATGAATGAGCTGGCCAAAGTTAAGTCAAATTAGTTTGTAAAATGCTTATATTTGTGAGGGGGGTGCAAATACATAGTATTAGTACATACGCATAAGGCACACGAGTGCATCCTCTGCTAAGCAGAGGATGCACTCGGAAGCAGAGTCTGCTTCCATGGTTACATCAAAGTACTTTGTCCAATCGGTGTGCAGCTGTGATGCACCAATTTGGGAGAGTTCGGGAGTATAAATAAAGGTGTCTTCATAGCTACCTCATTCAGTTTCAAACCTGTGAGAAGTACTATTTCACAGCAAGGTAAGGCAAGTTTATTTGTATAGCTCAACATCAAGGCAGCAACGATCATAAGGTCTTTAGTTTTGATTTAAAAGAACCGAGTTGCAGCAGACCCGCGGTTCAAATATGTTCTGCAAAACATCAATGACCTCTGGGATCAAAGTGGCGGATGAAGTCATCGAGGTTTTCAATGACATGAAAGTGCGTAAGGCTCAGGACAACGAGGACAAGAAGAAGTGGAAGAAGGCTGTGTTGTTCTGCCTGAGCAAGGACTACCGGACTATTGTCCTTGATGCCGGCAAGGAGATACTGCTGGGAGACATAGGAAACACCATCCAGGACCCCTACCAGTACTTTGTAAAGATGCTGCCCACAGACGACTGCCGCTATGCTCTGTACGATGCCACATACGAAACCAAAGAGATAATGAAGGAAGAGCTGGTCTTCATCTTCTGGGCTCCAGATGATGCTCCCCTGAAAAGTAAGATGCTTTACGCCACCTCAAAAAACATAATTAAGAATCAATTCACGGGTATCAAGCATGAGTGGCAGGTCAACAGTATGGAAGACATCAAAGACAGGCGTACCCTCGCTGACAAGCTTGGTGGTGTAGATGTAGTCACTGTGGAAGGATGTCCTATAAATCTCTAAAATCTAGTCTCAAGCTTCAATTGAGGCCTACCAGACACAACAGTGTTCCAACTTGGTATGGAGGGGAAGGACAGAGGCAAGAAACAGGATCATGATAATTTGTGGCACTTCTAGGGGGGTAACCACAGTTGGATAATAGTTTTATTTTTGTTTTTGTTTTTTGTTTTGTTTCTGTTTTGAAGATGTAAATCCCAAAACATGAATGATATGTTTTTATTTGTAGTCGTCCATAACAAAGGATAGAAAAGATGGGGTCTAATAATGGGTTAGAAGTCATCTACTGTAGATCACTGGTTCTCAAAGACAGCTCCAGGGACCACCAGGGGTCCAAATCGACCCTTGAGGGTCTGTACCGCAGAGTTAAATAAACAGAATTAATTAAAAAATAAAATAAAACATCAAATGCAGGTCCGAATGCATAAACTGGGGGCCCGTGAAATAAAATGTTGTGTTCTTGAAGGGTTCCGATGAGGAGTGATGGATTTGGAGCTAGATCAATCACGTCTTAGACCGATGACTGTTTTGTATTGTCACCATATCTCTAATGAAAGGCACTAAACTACAAAAACGTTTTTGTTTAATTAGCACATTTACACCTGTAGTGAACAATGAAGCTTAATTACAACTATGTTTAATGAGAGTTTGGTTTGGTTTCTAATCACGGCCCACTTGAAAACAAACCATTGTAATGATGAATTAATCAATTGCTTATGTTCAGGCTTGGATCAATGGAACCAATGTAGATTTTTTGTAAAAACTAAATGTTTTTTGTTAAAAGGTAAATCACTATATTCTGACAATGTTCAGCCAAACAGGAGAGAGTACCTCTTTATTATTATGGTGTTCCAGTTTGTCTGCTCATTTCTTTGTGTCATCACTTATCCTGACTGTGCTCTCTATCCTGATTGGATAAAATTGGTATCCCGACCTGATAATGTTCTGTTTAACAAAAAGCTGGAGAGACATGGAGACTCGATCCTGTTACTGAACCAAACACAGAACACTATAGCAACGAGTACTATCACAATATAGATTGTGATAGTACTCCAAAGCAAATTGCTGAACTTCAGGGGGATAGCTGCCTACAAGAGGGTCTGCATGTCTGTTCAGAGATAAAATAGCAGATCTACAAGCTCACAACGCGTCGCGCTGTGACGCGTTGTGAGCTTGTAGATCGGCTATTATGAGCTTGTAGATCGCTATTTTATCTCACAACTGCTGGCCATGCTGTGTATGTCACAATGCCACATAGGCCAATTTCTTTTCCCCCACTTTTTTGTTAATTTATTTTTACCAGGCTGTGACATCAGTCGTCAATCTATGACATACGACTCCATATTTGGGACAGGTTTCAGTGCGATCACAGCCCCATTTTATTCAACATTTAAATTAAAGTTACATTTAATTTAATTGGGTTAGGGGGGAGGACAGAGAAGGAGATCAGTTGGAGAATCGGAGCGGCATTGCAGTCACTGTACCACTGTGACGAAAAGAGAGTTGAGCCAGAAAACCTCTCCATCTACCGAGCAATCTTCGTTCCTACTGTCATCTATGGTCATGAAGCGTGGGTCATGACCGAAAGAATAAGGCCGAAATGAGTTTTCTTCGACGGGTGGCTGGCGTCTCCCTTAAAGATAAGTTTGGTCACGCGAGGGAGACTCGGAGTAGAGTCACTGCTTTTTCGCCTGGAAAGGAGCCAGCTTATGTGGTTCGGGCATCTGGTTAGGATGCCTCTTGGGGCAGACCAAGGCACGGTTGGAGAAAACACATCGACTCACTGGCCGTGGAACGTCTCGGGATCCCCAGGAGGAAGTCACTAATGTTGCTCTGGAGAGGGAAGTCTGGAACATTCTGGTGGAGCTGTTGCCCCCGTGACCCAACTATGGATAAGCGGTTGAAGATGGATAGATGGGTTAGGGTTAGTCAAATTTGAAATCAGTGGGGCGAACGGTTCTCGAGTTACGTGGATTGCAGACGTACATACACACGTACAGAGATGTGGTGCATTTATATAGATAGATGGCATATCACCCATGCTATGTGCAGATTGCCATGAAACCAATGCTCTCAGCAAGGGTGAACACTACTGATGTTGGTGACCCATTGCTTTTTCCTGCTCTCCCATAGACGCTTTATAACACAGGCCCTCTGTATACATTTACTCTGGTCTGTTGTGAGCTTGTAGATCTGCCATTTTCAACGAATGTTCACCCCATAATTGGGACGCTATGGTTCAAGTGGAACTGGGGAACCAAGCGGAGAATTCAATAGGGGCAGACCCTATTGACCCGTGCCAATGGGTGCACACAATGGGTGCCTGCACACAATTTAACTTTTACGTCCATCCAGGCTTTATAGAAACGACTATATTATAAGCATGATGCAGTATATTCTCTTATGGCAAATAGGCCTACAGATAATCTGGGTTTAAAGTTTTGGACTTTGTTACAGCTATTTGTGCATGCGTTTGGTTTGTTGAGTGCTATTTGCTTTTCCGGATCACAAATACACAACATACAATGGGCTACATTTTTGACTGGAACACAGCAGTGCCCGAGACTACTGGCCTGGACGGGTTGAAGTGACCATGATTGTCCTAAAAGTACAAACGTATCTGTATGAACAGATCGACAATATGTGTATACACACACAGTGTTGTAAAATGTCATATTAACACTCATTGTTAATGTCCATTTTGTATCTCTGATAGTGAACAAATAAAATATGTGTTTTATTTAATTGGTAGCTGTCATATATAATCACACGATTACACTCAAGGGTTGTCATTTATTTTCATTATTGACAGTATTTAGCGTCTTGATTGACAATTGGTTTAGTGTCATTATCAACACGTGATGTTTACTTGCTGCAAGGCAAGCATCTTGACACTGACAGTGATGCCAGTGTTGCGTCACTAATGGTGGTAAGATTACACCCTCTGGTTAAATATTGATGAAGTAACAAAGGCTGTGCAGTCCAGACAATTGGCCAGAAGCCCAGAACAGAATTGTAATCATCTCAAACCTCCAACCTAAACGTTTGCTAGGGCCCCACACAGACCCTAGGGCAGTGTGTCCGTTTCTCAATGCACTTATATGTCCACTCAGTCTCTGTATTTGCTAACTGTCAATGAAGCTTATCTTTTTTTTCTTACTCCCTGCTCTATCATGTTTAGACACAAGGGGGTGGTGTTTAGCTTTCTGTCACGAATTTGGAAAGAAATATAATTTAAAGTTAATGAAATACTACTGTTATTGTAAACAGTACATTTTCTACACCCATTACTAGATAATGAAAACATGAAAATCCCTACAAATCGTGTTTGATGTTTAGTCATGTCCCAGTGGATGGCAGAAGTTACGCGTCAGCCGTCGACAAACAAGTGGATCTGCTATTTACAGTGCTGATTTATAATTAGTTGCGGCCGCAACTAAGTATAAATCAGGCTAAAAAAGGGACTTTAACTGTCTGGGATCTCAACCTCCCAGTGTTTACACTGACTCATAGCACCACCTGCTGTTTGAGAGGGATAATTATCAGGACATTTGTGAATCTGTTACAAAGAAGCATTAAAGTATGTGTTCATAAGTTCTTTTAACTACAATAATTTAGCATTATAATGCATTGTGTAAATAATGCATCATAGGCATTATAGTAAAGTGTTACTGGAGAACTTTTGATAAATCTAGCATGGCGAGATAAATCTCACTCACACTCACCACAAGCAACTTGGAATTAAGTTGATTCAATATATTAAAAAAAGAAAGAAAATAAACCAGCGTTGACGCAATAGTCTACACGGTCTTTGTCATGTTGCTTAGCTTTCTACATTTCTCTGGAGAGTAGCTTCAGTGTAGTCAGTGGTGGGAACTAAAGTAACTATTCTGAGGAATTTGTACTTTACTGGAGTATTTCCAATTTCCTATATTTTCTACATCTCAACTCCAAATATTGTACTTTTACTCGACTACAATAATTTGAAAACTTTAGTTAATAACTTTGTAGATTTTGATTAGCCGATCAGCTCACAATGCGTCGCGATGACACGTTGTGAGCTTGTAGATATGCCATTTTCAAAAGATTATACATTTGAAAACTTGAAATGGGACACAATATTTGTACTTTAAGTACATTTGGATGCCAATACTTGTACTTAAGCAAATTTTAAATTACAATTTTACTTCTACATTGCAGTATTGATTCTTGTACTTAAGTAAAACACTTAAGAGTACTTTTCCACTACTGAATGTAGCGAAGCTTAATTTAATCACTATCTAATGTATCTCACTACACTTCCCAGGTAGCTTATTGCCCAACACTGGCTGGGGCCATTTCAAATGACCAGAAACTGAACCTACAGTAGCCTATAAACAATTTAAGATTGTATTATGTGTCGTGTATATTGTAATGACTAACTGAATAG
The DNA here is from genome assembly GCF_964188405.1 of Protomyctophum parallelum. NCBI lineage: Eukaryota > Metazoa > Chordata > Actinopteri > Myctophiformes > Myctophidae > Protomyctophum > Protomyctophum parallelum. The sequence goes on along the minus strand of NC_139718.1, from coordinate 34,821,251 downwards.
GTTCATAATGCAAAACAGCTAATCATAAACATCATGGGACTTATAACTGCCCATTTGTAGGACATTAAAACACGAATTCTGCTTCATAAAACTATGCAATGCTATGGAAAATCACCAAAGTTCCCACACAAGGGTCTGCGCATACACACACACACACACACACACTCTACAGCATCAGAAATATGATGCCTTTTCAAAGCCGATACCCACACTCTCTAATGCTATCATATTCATCATCAACTATAGACTAATAATACCTTCCTACCAAGAACATGTCCCAGTGACCCAGTGACCCACACACACACACACACACACACACACACACAATATCTCTGGGGATATTCCAAAACCTCTTTCCCGCAGGCCAAATCTAGGCTTATATAACTCATAAGATTTAACGTATATGACAACAGAGGCATGCAAGAGGCATGGAACTTGCCCAGGGTTATTGTGTTTATGTGTGCATGTGCACGTGTACACTTAGACATAACATGTCTCAAGCACTGCAGCATGTGATCATGATTAACCATTTCAGTGAAGAGTGGGAATGCCATAATGTAATAAATAATAAATAATAAATAATAATTAAATTGATACGGAAGGTCTAAAGACAATTTGGCAAAAAGCAACTCAGTTTGGAACCAAATAGAGAAAAGTAATTGGTTTGTGGTCCAACTGTATTAGGAAGCTGCTAGGTCTGTCAGTGTCGTTTCTCAAGGGATTCCGATCCGGGGGACGAATTCAGAAAGTGGACACAAGGCTTTACACTGTGGGCTATGATTACCGTTGTCAATCAAAAGGAGAGAGAGACGGAGGGGCTTGGCCGGGCGCACTAATAAACAAGTGAAAAAGGGAACTGCTCCCTCCCTGCACATTACTGTCTGGTACACCTGAGTTGTACTTAGGTTGCAGGTATCTGGAAACCGCTGATATGGCTGATCTACATTACGTGGTCTATTTCCAGTGCTCGACACAGTGTGATGCTCTCGTGAAACTCATTGGCCATGTTTACCAGAGGACATAATGTGGTTGTCTTTGTCTACATGGAATAAAGTCATAAATATCATGACTGAAAGTTTAATGATGTTTAGGTATTATTTATCATTCTAAACAAAGTGTTGCTGCTGTTCTACATAGAGTCAACCGGTTGAAGCAATCAGTTTGAGGCTTTAAACTTTGCTTTTCTGACATTTTTGACACCATCACTCCACAAATCCCTTTGCAACACGTTGTGAGCTTCTCTAGATAGTCAATTTTTGGCAAATGTTTCCCCAGAATAGGGGCCGTTAATCCATCAAAAACTGTCAACTGTCAATTTTAAAACCGAATTAACATTTCATGAAAATCTCTCCTTCTGGCTCTCAACAGAGAAACACAGATTTTAAATCCAATCTATTTCCCAGTATAAATGATGTCAGCTCACTGCCAGGTTGTAATGAATTCACTGATTGGCCAACGGTATGCATAGATGAGTGGTTCCCATTTTCCAAAAATGACCCAAAAGACCCAAAAGACCCAAAAGAGAAATGTGATGTCACCCCACAAACAAAGTGAAAATAGCCAATCTCAAAACAACCGATACAAGCTCTTTGAATTGTGTTCATTCCCATACGTAGATTGCACAGGTGAAAGCACTTCGAAATACGGGGAAGGTCTTACTCATATGCGGTTGACATCGTTTGTCGTTTTATCAATTTCTTTGACATCACTCTTATAATAAATATTCATGTTAGGTTTGTAGAGCGGTTTTTCTCACCTAGGAAATACAGTGCTTAATCGTGTTTTTGTATACATTATAAACAGATTTTATTTTTTTAATTAATTTACGTTTTCCAACAACCAAGCCTTAAAATTAAACATGTACATTTTTACTGTACACTCTCATGGTTAAATTAACACTGTATGTACCCTTATGGGTTCATTTGTAGGCTCTCAGAGTTATGGGGGTCTTTGAATGAATGCACACAAAGTGAGAAACCATTTAGAAAACGTTTCTAAATAAAGTTTTTAGCAATCACTAGACAGTGTGCGGGACAGTGCTCTTTGTGTGCATTTGGACCTTCCTTTTGGGCTGCGCACCTGTAATCAACCTTTGAGGTTAACGACAGGCCTTTTTTCCTCCCCCCAAGTTTGGTCTTTGAATTCAAAAGATTCAATGTACAAATGCAATGTCAGCGCTATGACTTGGGTCCTCCACCACCACCTCCTGTGACCTGGACGACAGTCTTGCCTCTGGCGTGACCCTGCTCCACCTTCTCCATGGCCTGGGGAACCTGAGAGAACAAGAACTGTTCCTCCACCACCGCCCGGATCTGGGTAGCACAGACACAAAGGTTCATTTTTCAAGGGACACTACTCGAATATCGGTTTCCAAATACTGAGCTTCATGTTAAAAAAAAACTCCAATATTGATTCAGTAAAGATAATACATTAAAGCTGATCCATTGGTGCTCTTCACAAATTAAACATGTGCAACGTAACTATAATAATTTAACTAAGGATGGATACGAAGCATTACTAGTAAATACATACCTAAACTCATGTTCAGATGCATGATTATGCACTAACACCCGGAGAAATACGGAGTTTTTTGTGTCTTATTTTATATTTTTAATAGAGGGACAGACTGTAGGCTGACAGGAAATGGGGAGAGAGATGAGGGGTTGACATGCAGTAAATTCCGTCGGGATCGGGAGTCGAACATGCGGCACACAGCCAGACTTGAGCTACCGGCCAAGGTGCCTTGACCGCTGAGCCACGGCCCAGGCCCCTATGTGCATCTTAGAGTAATTCAAGAGGAAATAGATTTGAAAGGAAGGGAGAAAGAATTGCTCACTGTGGAATATGGAAAGGCATAATAGAATAATAATAAGTGCTTGCTTGGTACCTGTCCTGCATCCACCATTTCAGAGATGTCATCCAGGGCAGGACCACTCGGTGCAAAGAACCCCCAGCGGTAGTGGACGCCTTTATACAGATGCTGAGAACAAGAAGACAGTTTATTATTAGCAGTGGCTCTTAAACAGTTAGGCCCATTTATTTTCATAGTTAGTCACGACTATCTATTCTTTTGTTGCCTACATAGTTTTTTTCTCAACAAATTCCCAATTTTACATGATTTAAAACACATTCAAATATTTTGTGTTTGTGATGTTTCTATGTCAGTGGTTCTTCAGTGTGTTTTCTGATGCCAATAAAGCCCTTTGAATTGAATTGAAATGTTTACCGTAATTGAAAAAAAGCAGCTGTGAGCATGTACGTAGATAGGCTATTTTGGCTAGTTAAAAGGAATACAAGGTCATGTCTTTCTTTTCATTTTAAAATTCTACTTCCTTGTATCCTTTGAGTGTAAAAGTGATGGGAGTTTGGCTAAGAGGTTTCTGGAAATGACAGCCACATTGGATCCCAGCGGTTGCCATTTCCTGAAAAGTAACAGTTTTGGACATACAAGGCTTCCGCCCTGACCGAGACGATTTACGACCCCATAACTGGCTCTGCAGGTGAGAATCCCTGGGGTCCCGAGAGCCCTATTGTGGTTCGTTCACTTTGTTTATATTTTCTCAATCAGACGACACGTTCCAAAGAGGCTACGGGAGGCAGGCCAACATCTGAAGAAAAGAGCCTCACAGGTGTCAGGTGACTGGGTGGGGACACAGTCCACTTTTCACACACAATCCCTATTCAGACTTTAGCGATGCAAAAGGACAAATGATTTGTCTCAGTCTTTTGTGCTGTGTGTGTGTGTGTGTGTCACTAGTTGTGAGGACCATTATGTCCCCACAAGTATAGTAGAATTTGAGAAATAGACATCTTTCTAGTTAGGATTAGATATTTAAACGTTAGATTTAGTAATTATTCCAGATTTATACTCAGTTTTACGCAAGTAAGTGCCATGTACTGAAAATAGGCGAACATGTAGCACAGTGACACGTTGTGAGCTTGTAGATCAGCAGAATTACGTGACGTGGATTTAAGCCCCATTTGGAAACGAGGACACCTCATCTACTGGGCCAGTTGCCGGCACTCTAGTTCTCATTTCAGTGCATGTGTATTATATGCGTGTGTGGATAAATGTTAGTGGTTGTGAAACATAGTGGTATGAGAAATGCTCAGATTGCTTTACTTAAGTAAAAGTGACAAAACGACAATGTAGAAATACTCTGTTACAAGTACAACTTTACTTGAGTAAAAGTACAAAAGTGTTGGCATTGAAAGTACCAAAAGTAAAAGTGATCCTTATGCAGAAATGTCAGAATTAGCCGTTTTCAGAATTTGTCCAAATCCTTCCGAAATAGCCGATCTACAAGCTGTGTAGTGGAGCTGGTGGAAATGCTTCTGCTCCTGCTCTCCACTGTACTTGAGTTTAAAAAGTACAGTGCAAGTACCCCAAAATTGTAGTAAAGTAAAGTACTTTAGTAAATGTACTTAGTTACTTTCCAACCCTGCCCTGAAGACATACTATACTGTTGCTTCCTTCCAAAAAAACACACAAAGGTATCATCCTTTCTCATCACATGCCCTCCCATCCTCTTCCGTTCTGCAGCTGACAAATTTCTACTGTAAATGTGTCTTTTGACACATAGTGGTTCGCAATCTTTTTTTTTGTTGCGCCAGTACGCCCTTAAATCCACGCACAGCAGACAAATTTGAACTGTGTCCATAAAATTTCAGTTTGTATGTCTTTGATGTTTCTAAATATGCAACAACAAAAAAACGCATAATGGCAAATTAGTATTGCTTTCCAAAGTTTCCATTTAAACACAAGACTAAAATGCATTTTTCCATGTTCCAAACAAAACCTGTAGTACCTCTGCATACCCCTAGCGGTACACATAGCCCCATCTAGAAACACCTAAAGGTCATTACACACTGGCGAATTAGCGACGCGATGCGAATAAGCGATCTAAAAAATGCGAAATATTCGGAATAAATCGCGTCGCCAATTCGCCAGTGTGTAATGACCTTAAGTATTACATTGTGCTGCGGGTTACACTGACTCAACACACTCCACGCCTTGAAGGGAAGCAAAAATAATTGTTCATACGTCAATATCTGTCTCAGGAGACTAAGAACTTTCCCCAATCGTTAACTTAGGTTGAGTCATCTCAGTGGGGGAATCCTTTGTCCTGCATTGAAATCCAGTGAAGGACAATTGTACACAGCAACGTCCCTGTGGGACACCCTCTCATTGTTCCCTATCAAAGCTACTGTACTCAGGTCATGGATAAAAACACTGTCCTTATCATCTACAACTTACTTTAGGGAGTCTAGATGTCTGGACCAGCTACTTAACCAAATGCATACCAGTTTGGGGGTCCTTGATATGGAAATAGTATAAAAACAAAAGCATAAACAACAATGTCATTCATTCTTGCAATAAAATAACTGCAACTACTCCCATGAATTCCGTTCAGTTGATTTGGTTTAACCCACTACATACAGGAAAATAACCAAACTAAAAAAGGATGACAAGTGATGATAAGTACAATTACCGGTAAACTGAATTCAAATGATCTCTCTGTGTTCTTACACCATATCATGGAACAGACTTAATTTCCTTATCAGACCCACTTTCTCCTTGCAACCACACTAACATCCGTTGAAGGGAGTACATACAGTGGTTTATGCGGTCACAAGCTGGGTGAGGTGACCAGGGGGGCAGTCAGACAGATATTTCATGAAGCCACTAAGGAAATCGGGACTTCCTGAAAGCCTGTTGTGGCGCTGTCATTAAAAAAATGACCATAAGGTTGCGTATGTTCTGAGGGGCGTGGCTACCGTTACAGTCTATGAACGGGAGCCACCCCCGTTCAGTCAAAATAAAAACCAACGAAGAGTAAGGGGGGAAGTCCCGCCTCGTTGTCTGGCCAGGCAATGGCCAGCTGGGCCCAAACGGAGCCAGCCAATGGCCAGCTGGGCCCAAACGGATCTAGAAATATGGCGACTTACAGTGCAAGGAATTACAGGCTTCATTTTACGTCCATGTTAGACCCGGGGGACGCTTTGTCCATATTTTTTGGAGGTGACACAAGCGGAGACGCGCGTACATACTTGCATAGGAACAACCCTGCAGATATTATTTAAAATGATCTATTCAATATTTCTGTGTTGATTCAGTGATAAGATATAGTAGGCGCTTCAATTAATAAAATCACACGTGAGGGACGCAGGGGGGGGGGGGGGGGAGGGGAGCAGTATTTACACCAGCCAGGTGACGTCTTACATTGTCATTGACTGGGCAGTAACTGTCAAATCTATATATTTGGCTGGCAAAAAATTACATCATAACTACATAGGCTTGGCTGCCACATGACGTAATTTCGGGAAGGCCATGCTTTTTTTGAGGGGCTATAGCGCCCCTCAAAAAAGTTATCAATATACCAGTAATACTCCCGAAGAAAATAACCAATAATTCCCCAGTGGACAGTATAGTCTGAACGAGTAGTGTTCGCACTATACCTGAGGGAGAAATAACCTCTACCATCCAACATTGAAAAGTGTTACTTGCGCCGTTCATTCCAGGAGAGTTCAGTTATCCAGTGATCAAACACATGGACTCTAGTCTGTAGTCCATGTGTAGTGGATTCATATCCCTCAGTTAGTGGTGTCATCTGTGACGGCATTGATTGATTGATTAATTTATTAACAGATTGGAGAATTACAGTACATTTCAAGCACAACTCAAAACAAAACCGTTAACTGTGGACGACACTAGCCCAAGATTTAGACTCTCTTAAGAGTTTCTTTTTCTGATTCTGACGATATCGCTCTCTACGAGAGTCTAAGCGGAACTACTGCAAAATCTGAGCTGCTTTCTCGTTTGCCCCACTTGTCCGGTTGGTGTACAGGAAATAATTACACGACGTACGGCCGTAGTTTTCAATAAAAAAGGTATTTTGGGCCCAGGCCGTAGCGTAACGGTCTGGGCACCGGACTGGTGATCCAGTCGCGGTGTGCCGCGGGTTCGACTCCCGGACCCGACACGGCCTTTACCGCATGTCATCCCCCCATCTCTCTCCCGTTTCCTGTCAGCCTACTTTCTATCCCTTAAAAAATCAATAAAGGCGTAAGCCGCAAAAAATATTTTTGATCCACTCTGTCCATACTCTGTCTCGGAATCTGGTGTCCATCTTGGATTTCTCTCCATTGTAAATGCGCAACAGAACCCTGGCCGCAAGGGGCACTATAGGGCCCACCATGTTCAATTCATCATAATGCATCATCATGCTGCCTGCAGACAAGTGGTGTTTTTCTTTGTGTGAGGCTTTCATGCGAGTCAGATTCAGTGACTCACAATGTGGCACAGAGGGAGTTGTTACTGGAAGGACAAGGTGAAATCCAAAGGGACTGTCTGGCTGCCTTGGCTTAAACTTTAAGCCAAGGCAGCCAGACAGTCCCTTTGGATTTCACCTTGTCCTTCCAGTAACAACTCATTCATTAACTTATTCATTAAAATAAGTCACATAATGGTAGCTTTAAGCCTTAAAGCTACCATTATGTGACTTATTTTAATGAATAAAACATAATTTTAACTAATTGTTATCTAATGTTAATACAGTACACATCTGCAGTAGCTGGTCTATGCAGCACTATGCACAGCTTTGTGCGTCTGTCCGTATGAGCACGGAATGTGCTCAGATGATTGGCTGAGCACCGAATATGATGTATCATGATAATCGCGCCCCTCACTTCACACAAGTGTGATTTCTTTAATGAATAAAATGTAAGTTTGTCCAATCCGTATGGTAGAGTATGTTAACACAACATAAGTTGTACAATTTGAGTGGAACTATAGGATACCAGGTAAACATTGAATGAACCTACCATATGTTTAAATATCATGCTATCTACATTACATTTTGAACATTGCGGTCCACTGGGTCCAGAAGACAAGCCTAAGTGACAAAAACATGAGAACAAATGACCAAGGCATGTCTGCAAGGTTGTCATAACTAGGTCAGTCGCTAGCCTCAATCAAGCAGAAGACAGCATACCAACTAGTTCACTGGTTCTCAAACATGTCAAGGACAAATTGATTGTATTTGAATTGTCTTTAAATGTTCTGATGAATTGAAAATGGAGGACCCTTATGTAAACAAGTCTTAGTGCATTTTCTGGTTTTATCCTCTTAGCAGATGTTGTATTGACTATTGACTATTACCGTAATTTCCGGACTATAAGCCGCGGCTTTTTACCCATAATTTGAACCCTGCGGCTTATACACCGGTGCGGCTAATCTATGGATTTTTACAGCTAACGCAGAGCCATCTCAGGCTCTGAGCTAACGTAGCTGCGGCTTATAGTCCGGTGCGGCTTATAGTCCGGTGCGGCTTGTATATGGGATTTTCCCTAAATTTGGCTGGTGCGGCTTATATTCAGGTGCGGCTTATAGTCCGGAAATTACGGGTAAATCATTGCGCTCATCGCCCAGGACGGAGATTAATCAAAAGTTTGTTTGGACATATCTCTCTCTCTCTCTGCCAGGAGAAGTGGTTCTCAAACTGTGGGTCCCACAGGTTGGGAATCGCTGAGTCGGTGGTGACACAATTAACCTTGAGGGACATGATGGCCACGGTGGCCCCTGTACTAACCTTGAGGGCCTTCTTGGCCACGGTGGCCCCATTCTGCAGCATGCCGTCACAGATGCCCAGCGTGTCGGTGTTCTGGAGGAAGGGCGTGACCAGGGTGATGTACTTGGAGCCGCTCCAGGGCTTCAGCAGGCCCAGCGCCCAGCGCTCCGTGTCGCCGCCCATGTTGTCCAGGATCAGGTCAAATCTGGGAGGGAGGGGAGACGAGGGATGGGAAGGGTCAACTAGTGATGGGGGATTCGAAAAAGTAATCGACAGTTTGCGCATGAAAGGAAACATTAATGGAAGGCCGGGCATGGCTGGCGGAAGTAAAGGAGGTGTGGGGGAGTTCATTTACCGTTTATAATATCCTAGTATTTTCCCTTGACATGTTTCTGTTTTAGCTTGTATTTACTACGAAAAGCACCTTGTGCCTTTATTTGACAGTGCTACAGTACACAAAGATTATCATTATCAAGTCAGCTTGTGGGGCTCTTTGCATATTATAGCTAAAGAATGAGAAATGTGATTGCCCGGGTTGACAAATGGACAAGCAACCCTAATTAAATGTGCGTGCGTTCCGTGTTCCACTCACTTCTCCAGTGTACCTAGAGGCACCTCAACCGCCTCAGCAGTGTAGTCCACCACATGGTCCGCTCCCAGTCCTCTTACCAAACGCTCTGCATTCTGGGAGCATGTCACCGTCACGTGGGCTCCCCATGCCTTCGTCATCTGACCACAACACAATTATATCATGTGATTAGAATAATACCGTAACATTTATTGTTCAGTTAATGATTAAAGAAGTTTAATAGTTATATCCTCTATGCTTTTCCTATCGATCTGAATAGAGTTTTTCAATCAGGTGTAATAATAAAATACTGCCACTAACTACAACAAAGAACGTTATATGTTTTGGTATCTTGCCAGCTGCGGGAACCAGTCCTGTGTACAGCATACACTACTATCATTTAACATTGAGAGCATACAGTACAATGCTACAGTAACATGAGCTATTTGGGCCACCATTTAAACCATATTGCTAGCATGTAACACATTTTGTAAACCCCTAAACCAGTGTCTATCACCTATCCTATCACTTTTATGGAGCATCATTTATATAACACATTTGTTTATATTTGGTTGGACTCATTGCTGCCGTTTCTTCTATGACCACTGTTTGCACTGTGTTATATACGACAATTTTTATAATTGTGTTTAAGAAGAGAATTGTCTTGCTGAGGAGTGACTAATAATTTAACTCAGGGGTGACAAACTGGCGTCCCATTGGACAAATGCATCCACGAAAGACACTGGGACAAATGTGTGGACAAAATGTCCAATGTAGCCTGTCTGTGCAAGAGTTGATCTCGGGCTACTCACTTGCTACTGTTTCTCAATACGGCTGCACTAACACTAACACTATGGTCCCCCCACACGCACGCACCTGTCCCAGCAAGAATGTGTTGGTCCCAAAGTCACAGATAATTTCTCCTCAGTCAGTGCGTGTCTTAACTCTCATCATCATAATCCGATTTTAAAAATATTTGAACCCCAGTATGCATATTCTGCGGGTAACATGGTGTGGGCTTGTAGATCGGCTATTTTTGGCAAAGAGATCTGGTTTCGATGGGGGGAAATCGGTCCAAGTACAAATTCAGGTCCAGTTTACTAAGTTTGGAGGGTTCACGAGTGGTTAAAGTACCTGTATAGCAAACGTCCCGACTCCACCTGAGCCTCCCAGAATCAGGATCCTATGAGGAAAGGAAAAGGTGCCAACTAAAGACTTGATTCCACAAATACATTTAAACACGTTCTCTTCTTATTGTAAGAATCCTCAACTGCAGTAGAGGTCTGAACCTTCCTGACAAATAGACCAAGGCTTTCTGTGTGTTCAGGGGAGTTCATTGCCATAATGGTGAGACAGTGTCTCAAAGACTATAAAAATATTATTATTCTTTACTCTGTTAAAAAATTTATCTTCACCTTTTTGATCTTTTCACTGAATGTGCGTTTATAATGCACTTCCTTTGCTCAATGTTCTGTGTAAAGCACATTGAATTGCATTGTTGTTGAAATGTGCTATACAGATAAACTTGCCTTGCCGCCAAGGTTTATGACCACCTCCAAGGTCCAAAATACCCGCTAAACTAGCACCCACTGGAATAATGAAAAGGCACAAACAATGTGATCTCTAAATGTAAGTGTGTGTGTGTGTGTGTGTGTGTGTGTGTGTGTGTGTGTGTGTGTGTGTGTGCGCGAGCATGCAAAGTGTACCTCTTCTTGGCACAGTTCTCCTTGGTAAGCCCACCTGTGTTGACCAGGCATGACCAGGCCGTAGCAGCCACGTATGGCATAGCTGCCGCCTCTATGTGACTCAGTGACTTTGGCTTATGGGACACCTGAACACAACAACAAAAGGAGGAAGGCGGTGATGACGGCAGGCCCTCCACTTCCTCCACCCTACCCACAGTTACACAGCTTCCAACACAGCTCCGGCTATGCATGCACCACATTGTCTGCCAGGCAGCCCGGTGACTAGAATATTAGCAGCTGCTTTTACAAAATAGTTATAATGAACTGGGTTAATGAGCACGCTGGAGAAAACAAATACAATGCAGATAATTAATAATTTGCGTCTTCCTCCATAACAAACTCATAAGATGGTTCCATTTCTGTTTACTCGCTCAGAGGCAGGCTATGGACAGCTAAAATGTGTGTTGAATTGATGTCGATGACATCACTTCAGAGCTACTGATAGCCTTTCTCTTCCTTGGATGTGCTATCCTAGTATACAAACAATTACATACAGTTGGAAATGCCCACTGATTTCTTTTTCTAGGCATCTGCATCCCGCCATTGACACACACAGTGTGCGGACAGAAATGGTACCATCCTATAGTGAGCATTAGTGGGAAGATAAAGGTTGACAAAAGTTGTAACTTTTGTGTAGTATTGTATTGCATAATTAACGCAGGTAAGAGTCAACTAAATTGTGTTCATTGTTATTAACATCAGCCAAATTGTTTACATATGCCTCAAACGTTTTCCCCCCAGATTGCTATTTTTTTTAGATTGTGTTTGTGTTGTTTTGTAATAGACATTTTGCAAAATGGCATCCTAACCAGATGCCCGAAGAAAACTCATTTCGGCCGCTTGTATTCGCGACCTTATTCTTTCGGTCATGACCCACACTTCATGACCATAGGTGAGAGTAGGAACGAAGATTGCTCGGTAGACAGAGAGCTTTGCCTTCTGGCTCAACTCTCTTTTTGTCACAACAACACAAAAAAAAGTGAACTATTTTCCAGGCATATTCAAATTTGGCTCAACAGATGTATTAGACTGTAATACAGTAATTTTAGTTCAAATAAATAGTTGCGTGGATATTTTCAAAAAGGGTGAATTTAATTACCTTACCTGAGAATTACCTAAGTTATTCTGAGATTTACCAACGTATACAGTACATACCCTCATGTACACAAAACATGTTATAAGTCTGATAATGCCAAGAAGTCAATGCTCGTTTAAACCCCAGTAACGATCAGTGTCCAAGAGCTGAACAACAATATACCTCATTGGCACTCAGCACTGCAAACTCTGCCAAGCTCCCCTGCTTCCAGGGTGGTATCGCAGCCCAAACCTGACAGAGACAAACAATACAACACATATTATTTATTTGACAGTACAATATCTGCCTCATGACACCCTAAATGAGCTTCTCTCAGAAAGTCTACCTTGATGCAGTATGCCCAGGTTGAGTGTCACAGTACAGTAACGTATCTGTCCCTTCGCCCCAAGGCAGTGTGCTTATGCAATACCAAACAATGTGACACTCCACATTGCAGCGTTGCTTGGGTTAGTAAACAAAGGGAAGACTTTTCAAAATACAAGCTCAGTGAATGACTTCATGAGTGAGCTGAAGATGTTTTAAAAAATGCTTTAAAATGTTCACAAAATAAATTAGTTTTTTGTTATAATCTTTCACAGGTATATTTTTCACAATAACCATGTCACATGATTGTTGTTTTTGACAACTTCTCTAAACTCTATTTTTATTCACTCATTCGACAAAATGATGTAGGTACCGGCCCGGACATAATGCATTATAATCTTGAAACATCACACATTCCGTGCTCAGCCAATCAAATAATCACAAATGTCATTCTGGCCAATTCACTTTTATCTTCAATATGTACTTTGTTCGGCCAATCAAATCATCGCCATGGGGTGATCAGCCAATCACAAGCCAATGTTTGTGTTTGTGTTCACATAGACCCGGAAAGCTGGGCATAGTTTCAGACAACTTGTTACATTCCAAAATATCCTTGGTCGCTAGGAACGTGTCGTGCAGTATTCCTTTTTGAGCAGTTCTGCCGTAACAAAAGTTGTAGCAGCGCTACAAGGTGTCCCAAAAAGACTATTAAATTGAATGTTACACAGTATGACTTTAAAGGCATAATTGAACATCCAAAACACACACACACACACACACCTCTATAGGGCGTCGCAGTGCAGCTTCCAGAACGACGAGGGCCCAGGAAATTATTCCCCATTCATTTTCCCCATAGACGTTTCAAAAAGTATTTATTTAAAGACGTTTACGCCGTGGACAAAGCCAACTCTTGTTGTGACAAATCATGACAATAAAACACAATGTTTTGGGCCGGTCAAATAATTAGTGAGAAGAAAAACAAAACAAAAAGTGCTGTACCCTGCCTTTTTTTTTAATGAACAGGGAATTATTTCCTGGGCCCTCGGCGGCGGCGGCGGGACTGCGAGGCTCTATATCATTGTTTTTCCCTGTTCTCTTACCTCGTCGCCCTCTTTGAAGTACTTAACGTCAAGGCCACACTCCATGATGACCCCAGACACATCCCTTCCCAGGGTGAGAGGGAACTCACTGCCCGTCTGATTGATGTTCAGAGGGTCTCTCTGCATAGCCATGGTGGTAGCACCGTAGCCACCTGGATGGACAACAAGCAATGACAAACAAAACCTTCATAAAACCTTCTCGATTCTTGAATCTACATTCAGTTAGTACATGCAGACGCTGTACTAACTTCATACAACAGTGAAGACAAACAAGTTTGCAGATTTAATTGCGTGACTCATATCCTATACACCATAGACTAGTAAATGTATAGTATAGCTAATACCTGTAAGACACCTGAGGGCGAAAAGTGCGAGAAGGGCGTGCACGGCACGCATCCGCCTCGTTGACGGCAGACTGCCGACTTGGAACGATACAAGTTGGCTTGCCCCACCCAGATATTATGGCTGTGTCCTTTTTATGCCCATATATGGAGTTCTTTGTCAGGCATGCCCAAATATGGAGTATATGCAGACCTCAGAATGATGTCAGAACAGGCCAGCTCCAGATATGGACCCTGGGCAGGGGCCCTGTCCAGACTCCAGAGCCCGGGCAGAGGCCTTTTTGGGGGCGGTTCTGGACAGCCGTTGGTCCGACCGACTCGACGCCAGCCACTGCACCCCCTGAGGTGGTGTGTCAGATTTGAAGTCGGTGGGGCGGTTCTCGAGTTACGTGGATTACACACAGACAGACAGACGTCATACATACAGAGACTTGTAGCCCTGGTCCAGTGCTTATAAGTTATAAGCACTGGACCAGGTGGTCAGGTGGGACCCCCCACAGACCATTTTGAAATGAAAACCACTAATGTATTTTAGACTTGAAGCAAAATAAACTTCTGGACAACTATTTAGTCACACCGACATACACTTACCTCTCATGCTGACGTCAATAGGGTTGAGTCCTGCTGCGTGCACCTTGACTATGACCTCATTGGGGTAGTGGATGATGGGGAAGCTGGCGTTGTTGGTGAACCGCAGGACGTCATTGCCTCCGTACCTATCGATGACCCAGGCAGGCATCACCGTGGAGCGTCTCTGGGAGCTACTGAACAGCCTGCTCTGAGCCATGCCATGGTGTCTGGAGGCAGTGGAGGGCAACGACAGCCACCTACTACACACCACCACCGACTGTCTCAATGCACTCATTCTCCTCCTCCTCCTCACAAACAAACAAACAAACACACACGTTCAAGTTCAACTTAAACACTGCACTGAATTACTATCCTCCTTAGCATAGTGTGTGCACTGACTCAGTTTAATCAACGACACCTGTTCTGTACAGCCAGCACTGGCAGTGTCGCCGAAATGCATGTGCAATAAGCAGACAATCACTTGTGACCTATGCCGCTCGGTAAATATGTTTTTAAAACGCATAAAGGGTTAGAAATGTGAATATCTCTAGTAAAGGACATGTCTCCTTGGTTCAGCTTGCGTTCATGCTGCAGTATGAATGTCTGTGCTGTTTCCTTGTAAACAGCCCCGCCCCCCGGCCCGGCGTGACGTTTCCTGACTGACCAGCCAATCGGCACGCGCGTAGCTCAGCAGCCGTCCAATCACAGACCGCGACGACGTGAGAGAGTGACGTCGCAGCCATAATAACAAACATGGCAGCCTCCATGGCGTTGCAGTTACTGTGGCTCTATGCTGAAGGTTGACAACTGAGACATTTTCGGAAGATAATGCTCGGCCTGACCATACGAGAGGTTAGTTGCGATTGAAGAGCATCTCTAGATGTGTGGTTTTCTTGTGCATGCTGCGCCGAAAAGGTCATATTTGTAGCTAAATGTGGCTATAATCACACGTACACGACCGATGACCCTAATTCTGGAATTTAATCGCTCAAGATAATTATTCAGCATTAACCTCTCTATTTGTATTTTGTATTATCTGTGAGTGTATAAATGGGGTTCAATTTGTACACTCGGAGGTAGACTGAGGATGTTGCAGACAGTGTCCTCAAAGCGATGAATGAAATTGAAACCCCCAGCAATGGTCAACTGATGCACAACAATGTCACTCACATTCCATATGCCTTTATATTCAAGAACATTTTATTTACGAGTCACGTTGCTGTTTACCACAAACTAAGTTGATCAAAGACAGTGCTGTTTACCACAAACTAAGTGACTATACAGTGGGTCCCAGAAAGAAATGGTTTGACATCTCGATCGTCTTGGAACAAATTATTTGACATTTCGTCTTGGATATTTTGTTGCAGGTGTCTCTGGCACTGAGGGAGGGAAGGATCTCCCCCACAGAGTTGTGTAAGAAATGTTTGCACCGCATCAAGAAAACACAACGTCTGAATGCCTACATCACGGTGACCGAGGAGCTGGCTCTGAAACAGGCTCAAGAGGCAGAAAGCAGATTGCTCCGAGGTGTTTGTTTGTATAATTATAATATGTCATTCTAAATAAAATATAGAGTTGCTCCGATCGATCAGCCACCGAACGGTGATCGGCCAATCGCCGGTGATCTCCCTCTCATTTTACCTGATCTAGAGAAACCGAACTTGTATACCATTTTTAAGTGGTATAAAAGTCAATCAGATATATAGTATAATATTGTTTTGCATCTTCATGACAGGCCTAAAACATTCTCCCCTTCCACTACACACACACAGGAACAGTTTTGATGTGCGTTTTGACATAATTTTGGAAATATTAAAATTTTCCCCTTATGCACAATATTAGTATCGGCCGATCGTGAGGAAAAACAATGAGTGATCGATCCCAAAAAACCTGATCGGAGCACCTCTAATGAAATATGTTCAGTATATCTGATTATTTGACCGCTTGTATTGACTGTTGAAACATTTGCCATGTTGTGCAGTAATCTAGAAAAGTGTGATGCATCACAATGCATCGTAGAGTCGAATCATTACCTGGTGAATCGTAATCGAATTGAATCGTGAGGGCAGTGCCAATGCACATCTAGTGTCCTGTGCTGTGAAGAGTACCGTTGGAGATCCTGGGGGGCGTTGCTGGATCTGAAGGTCTTGAAGATACATTCTGGGGAGTCGCGATAGTTGGAAGATTCCTGAGAGTGCGTTGGTTAGTATCTGTTATAACAGGGGAGGTCTGCTTCTTCTGAACTGGTCGAGTAACCCGGTGATGTCAGAGTGATGTGTAGTCATCTCTATGTATGGTGATGGTGATCCAGCCGATGATGTCGGTGTTGGTCTGCTCCATATATGGAGATTCAGGTAACATAGAATTATATTAGGGACTGTTTATATATACTAACGACTGTTTTCAGGACGGGTCCGCTACGCGGAAGAAGTGACGCAATCGCCATAGCTGTCAAAATTGTTTGGTAGCAGCATATCTTCGATCATCTGGCTATCGTCTGCGACGGTTTCCCATCCATTTTTGGTTCCCATGGTGACGCATCTATGCAGCATGTGTCAAACACATTATCATTTTTAAAACACCCCATGTGGAGAGTGGTTTGTCTGCAGTAGCGACAAAAAGCTCATCGCTGTTCACACCATACAAGCCAGGGAACCGTTCGTTTTTGACTGCAGCACAGCTGAGAAGAAACCAAAGAACACAGAGGCTGACAGCCGAAGTGACGGCTCAGAAGAAACAGGAAATGACAAGATCTTGGCCCTCGCTGTCTCTCCTTCTGGAAACCTGGCAGCGTTGACCGATGACGGCAAGCGGCTGGTTCTGTTCCGCACTGAATCATCATGGCAACATATCAGTGCTAGGTGGGTTGTGAGGAGGTGCACCTCGCTGGTATTCACCCAGGCCGAGGATGTGCTGCTGGTGGCAGACAAGTCGGGAGATGTTTACTCCTTCTCAGTGATGGATCCCCAGAAGGACGGAGAACTGATGCTGGGACACCTGTCCATGCTGCTGTCTATGACCCTCACACCCAACGACAAGTACGTCATCACAGCAGACCGCGATGAAAAGATCCGGGTCAGTCACTTCGAGTCGCCTTACAACATCCAGTCATTCTGTTTGGAACACGAGGAGTTTGTCAGTGTTCTTCTGGTCATCCCGTCAGTTCACCCACAGTGGCTTCTGTCTGGATCAGGGGACGGGACAGTGAAGTTGTGGGAGTACGAGTCAGGCCGGAAGCTGCAGAGCTTGGACCTGAAAGCACAGAGAAACGCCAAGTACCCAAACTGAGCAAGAGAAGAGAAAGAGGTATGCAGTCAGCAGGATTGCATGCTCCCCCGATGGAGGTCATGTAGCCGTGCAGTGTGAGAGATTACCCATAGTGCAGTTCCTCAGGATTGATCAAAGGGCCGCGGAGAGGCTGGTGGTCTGCAGCAGGGTGACCCTCCCCCACAGTCCACGCCATATGACCTTTGACCCCAAAGGCAGACTGTGGGTACTCCTGGACAGCCGTGAGGCACCGCTCCAGATCTACACACATGCCCAGGACTGCTGGGAGTGTGATGCAGGGAGCTCCGAACTAAACCAACTGGTGGACTGTCTCAAGCCCCATTGGGAGGCACTTCAGGCTGGTGCAGAGACGGAGAGCTGCTTCCAGCACCTGTACAAGGTGAACTTCGACAACATGGCGTCCTACATGCAGAAGAAGCAGCAGCGTCTGGAGCAGCAGAAGACTCACTGGGGGGATAAGAGGCCGGCGAAGACCACCAACGGAGCGTCCAACACCAAAAAGAACAAGAAGCCCAAACCTGTCTCATCTCAAGCAGCAAGCTGAACACCATGAGTCAGCCATGATTGGTGGGGGGGGGGGGGGATTTTGGCTGAATCTGAGTTGAATGAGTGTTTTCATGAAGAATGCTGAATTGTCAAATCCACAATTTTTGTGGATTATAATGGGGTTGATTTATAAAAAATAAACCTTTTGCAACTAAAAAAGAGGAAGGTGCTGGAGCAATCTGTGCTATTCTAAAACCGATTTAATAAACATGGTTATGACATATGGTATTAGTGTTATTTCTTCATTCAGAGCATGCCAACACATTACACGGCATAAGAGAGGTGATGGAGCAATCTGCGTAAATGTATGACAGCTATGATTTCAATAAACATAGTTACGACATGGCGTTGTAGACACTAAGTGGAAGTGTAGGTTCTGCCGTAGTAGAAAGGGCTGCGACGGCAAGCAGGTTTATGTATCGAGCACTGATCCATTTCCGGTTGCCGGAGCGGACTGCTGTAGCCGCCCGCCGATGCTTAAAGTCCCTAATGTCAGTCGTAGTACCAACTTGGCAGGTAACTATGGTAACCAAAAAAACAATCAAGGTGATGTGAGAGCATATTTGAACGTGTGTGTGTGCGTGCGCCATGCGTGTGTCCCCCTGTCATATCTGTAGCCTTGTTACTACTACTAATTCAGATTCTCTCATTTCAGGCGCTCCCAAAGGTCCTCTAGATGGAGTCCCCTTTGCTGTCAAGGACAACTTCTGCACAGAGAGTGTCAGGACCACTTGTGCCTCCAAAATGTTGAAAGGTACCCCAATCAAAACATGCCACAACTTGACATCTCATATTTCTCTCTCTCTCTCTTCACACTGCCGGTAAACCTCTTGAACTGAAGGTAATCCTATACCTGTATTTGTGCCACAGAGTACACGCCACCATACAGTGCTACCGTGGTCCAGAAGCTCCTTGACCAGGGGGCCGTTCTCATGGGGAAGACCAACATGGATGAGTTTGCTATGGGGTAAGACTACCTACACAGAACTAGTTCCAAATATGCAGAATAGTTTTTTTTTAATATTTGGTGCCGGGTTACATAAAGGTTTGCTTTGTTTTCAGATAAGTTGAATGTGACACTGCCTCCAAAGTTCTAATAACTGCGGGTGTTTCCTCTCCGTCACTTCATCCCTCTTGTGCCTATCTTATTTTGGTTCCAGACAGATTAATATCAGGCAGATTAATGCAGCCCTTGTGTGCCCAGGGTTTATTCATTGGTACACAATGGTGTATTTCCAGGAATTTCTGGCTGTCACTTTATCCCTCTGTGCCTCCGTCTTTCCCAGTGCTGGAAGCACAGACGGGGCTTTCGGTCCAGTGAGGAACCCCTGGAGCTACGCTGCCACGTACACAGACCGCACGGGGGCGGAGCCAGACTCTGATTGGGTCATCACAGGGGGAAGCTCCGGAGGAAGTGCTGCAGCCGTGGCGTCACTCACCAGTTACCTGTCAGTGAGCACATGATCACATACCAGTTACCTGTCAGTGAGCACATGATCACATACCAGTCACCTGTCCGTGAGCACATGATCACGTACCAGTCACCTGTCAGTGAGCACATGATCACATACCAGTCACCTGTCAGTGAGCACATGATCACATACCAGTCACCTGTCAGTGAGCACATGATCACATACCAGTCACCTGTCAGTGAGCACATGATCACATACCAGTCACCTGTCAGTGAGCACATGATCACATACCAGTCACCTGTCAGTGAGCACATGATCACATACCAGTCACCTGTCAGTGAGCACATGATCACGTACCAGTCACCTGTCAGTGAGCACATGATCACATACCAGTCACCTGTCAGTGAGCACATGATCACGTACCAGTCACCTGTCAGTGAGCACATGATCACGTACCAGTCACCTGTCAGTGAGCACATGATCACGTACCAGTCACCTGTCAGTGAGCACATGATCACATACCAGTCACCTGTCAGTGAGCACATGATCACGTACCAGTCACCTGTCAGTGAGCACATGATCACATACCAGTCACCTGTCAGTGAGCAAATGATCACGTACCAGTCACCTGTCAGTGAGCACATGATCACGTACCAGTCACCTGTCAGTGAGCACATGATCACGTACCAGTCACCTGTGAGTGAGCACATGATCAAAAAGAAATGCAATTTCAAACTCCTTGGAACAGAAACGATATATTGTTTGGGACATATATATGAGACATGTATATTTGTATGGGATGACAAATGGCGAAATTAGCAAATCTACAAGCTCACAATGCACTGCAATGGCATGTGTGGGTCAGTTATTTTCTGGGTGCAGTACTTAGTTCAGACTTAGTTTTTGGTTTAGCCTAGTCATTGGTTAGACCAGGCATTAGTCCTACAACTACAACCTATCTCAAACCCTCACCCTAAACCTAACCTCTCACGGGGCAGCACACCTAAACCTAACCTTAACCCATGTCTAACCAATGACTAGTCTAAACTAAGTATGCACCCCTATTTTCTATGTCAATTTCAGACATACTCAATATAGTGATGCCAGGTAGAAATCAGTTAGTAACAGAGTTGTTTTTGAGTATTTTGCACATTATAGCCTAACAATGTACTGCAGTTCATTATAGTAAGAAATGGTCATATACTGTGGAAGCACTACAACGAAACATTATTTACTCAAAGCACCCTTACCCTTGGGTGGTCTTGGCAGGGCTTTGGGATCAGACACCGGCGGCTCTACCCGTAACCCCGGAGCCTTGTGCGGGGTCGTCGCCCTGAAGCCCACCTATGGTCTGGTGTCCAGGCACGGCCTTATCCCCCTGGTCAACTCCATGGACGTCCCCGGCATTATGACCCGGAGTGTCAGCGACGCAGCCACTGTGTTAAGTAGGTTACGTCAGTCACACAAACACACTGTCATAATCATTGTGCAGCTCATTCTATCAATGGCTTTGTAGGGTCACCGACCTTTGTTGTTGTTGTTTTCCAGGTCCTGACACACTGAGGTGGAAAAACAAATTACCTTTTTTAGTTGTTTTTTTTCCATTATTATTTTCTTATTATTCTTTTTTACGCAGTTAATAACATTTATCTCCGACTATTTGCCTCTTTTTAGGCTTTCTGTTATGTGTTATAATCCTAATAGTGTAGTTATGTCCGAATATGTAAAACCACTATAAGTTAGTGCACTTTATTTTCCCCCCATTGATGTTATGCATGACACAATGCACGTTGTTGCACTTGTTCATTACATTAGTAACATCTGGGGTTGTGTTGATATGACACCCAGGCATCATCCAAGGCCTTGATGTGAGAGACTCCACAACAGTCCACAGCCCATTGTCATCTGCAGAGCTGCCAGAGGAGTTTGATGTGAAGGACATCTGCATAGGCATTCCTAAGGTAAGTTTAGAACTATATTTAAGTCTATAAGCATAGTCAGGCTTCCTCCTTAACCACTAGTACAACCACTGGCCAATTGGCCATAATAAAATGTAATGTATTGTATAGTATACTCTAGTTTTAAAAGTAGCCTCCCGCAATTGTTTCTTTAAGATATCGGTTCTTTATCAAATAGAATATGTTTCTATGGTAGTTTCTCAAATTGACACTCTGATCTCCACATCTGGGTCAGGAATACCACGCCCCAGGACTGTCCCGGGAGACACTGGAACAGTGGAGTCGCGTCGCGGACATGTTTGAGAGGGCAGGGGCAAGGGTGGAACAGGTCTCCCTCCCCCACACCCAGCACTCCATTGTGTGCTACCATGTGCTGTGCCACGCTGAGGTGGCGTCCAACATGGCTCGATTTGATGGCCTGGAGTACGGTATGGATTTGTTTGTGTTTTATTAAAGAGCAATGCTTGGAAAAACTGCCAGACTACACCAGTAAGACGCCAAAGACTGCCAGACTACATTTGTTGTAAAACACTGAACCCGTAACTGCTCCCCAAGTGCCCCTAGGTGGCAGCCCACTGCTTCTGTTTCCTGATTTACACTGAAAATGGTGTCTGCCCCTAAAATAGTCAATCTACACATGGCCACCATTCCTGTGTCCCTTGAGAAATAACACGTACCCAGGACATGTGGCCGTCGCATGGGCCAGATTTACATTACATGCATTTGATAGCCCACCCACTGAAGTTAAAGTAGCTCACCCATGTGGCTTTTAACAATCCGCAGGTCACACAACAATAGACCTTTTATATGCATATGCTATTGACACTTGGCAGCTTTGTAGGTGTGAAGTGTTGTGTTTGCGCACAGTGCACGTCCATGCATGTCATAGATTGCCAATCCATGACAAATAGCAGCACCAATTTGAGGGAGTTTAGAGGGACCGTCAACGAGAGAGACGACGGAGGGAGGGGGGAAAAAAAACCTTCTGTAGCCTGTAGAGGTAGCCTACTTTTTAATGAAGTGTTTTGGTGTCAAACCTTGCACAGGGACTGATAGACAGACAGACATGACAAGGACGTGTTTGTAAGAAGCTGCTGTGGGTAAAGAGAAATATGGTGTATATATAATTGCGAACGCAGTGAGCCACTTACTATGACAGCAAGGGCTGAATGTCTGTGTGTCTGTCCCGCTGTTACACCACCCGCCCGCCACCAGAGGGCGCAGCTGTAGCACACACACACACACACACACACAGGGCGCAGCTGTAGCACGCACACACACACACACACACACACACACACACACACACACACAACCACACACACACGAGCTGCGTTCGCTTCCCGCGTTTGCGCGTCTTACTTGTAATATAATAATGTGTATATGTATGCATTATGCTTTCTCAGTGATGATTCCCAAAGAAATTTGAAATGCAGACCCGTGTACAAATATTTCTGGTTGTTCTCTCCGTTCTCTTCTGGCTCAGATTGTTGCAAAGCCAGTACAGTACAGCAAACATAGGTACAGTGTTACATAACTGACTAGGTCTGTTTGAGGATGATAACTTAAACAAAGAACTGTGCGCTGCGTGTTTTGGCAGGTCACCGCAGCGAGGTAGACAGTTCTACGGAGGCCATGTACGCCGCAACGCGCCACGAGGGCTTCAACGACGTGGTGAGAGGGAGAATACTGTCAGGGAACTACTTCCTGCTTAAACAGTAAGCGCACCACTGTTCATTTTGACTTTTTTTTGTTATAATATAACATTTTGTTTTAGTCATCTGAAAAGTAGCCTCGGAAACCCAGACATTTTTATTCCTGAAAAGTAACTGAACTAGTTTTAGTTGACTGAATATCATAAGATGTCTAATGTAGACATCAGCTGTCGATTAATGGCGACAGTTGGTTTTGCCGACAAATCTATTTTGTCGGGCCTTGATGGCACGCGCCGTAATGGTTGATTTTACAGTTGGTTGCATGCTGAAAATAGCCGATCTACAAGCTCACAGCGTGTAGATCTGCTAACCGAACATAAAATGACTATTGATGGTATTGTCAATATATTTAGTCTTAGTTTTAGTCATCATTATAGCTTAGTTTGTATGAAGTTTCTATTTAGTTTTCTTCAATGAAAAAAGGTAGTCGACGAAAACCTTTCGTCATAGTTTTAGTCAACGAAATTAACACTGAAGTGCACACGCCATTTAGATGATCCATCACTCATTTCAAGTGTGTAGTTGACAGCTATTGCATAGCTTTGACCTTATGTAGTGCTATTTGATCGCATTGTCATGTGCAAAGGATATGGGCGTGTGGCTGCTGTAACATGGCATATTAGCAGTTTAACTAAACTGCTGGATCAAAGGGGGGAGACTTGAGTTTGTATAGGACAGGTAAGATCCCAACAATGTCTATAAAATGAGGATTATTATTATTATAATTTATAATAATAATCCTCATTTTATACAGCACCTGACCTTTCATACATAAACTGCAGCACAAATTGAAGACTAATGCCTAAAACATCATAGAAGAAGCACAGTATTAAAGCAAGGAGACATTAAAATATGTATCGGTGTAATCACTAGGGTGGGTGAGATCGATTTGTCTTAACGTCGCGCGTTAAAATTGTGTACAGTTTAAGCCATTTTGAGATTCTCTGGCAGGGTGTTCCAAAGGCTGGAGGTATATAAACTGTGTCTTGGTCCGTACAGAACTGTTAAGTGTCCAGTGGACCTCAGAGATTCACTGGTGTGTACATATTACGAGCATGCCCGAAATGTACTCCGGTGCACGGCAATGGAGTGATATATATATATATAGTAGACTAGTACACAAGAATCCTAAAATGTATAATGATGGTGACAGGTAACCAATGCAGTGATCATGTGTTTGTTACCTTCCATCTGCTCTTGGTGAGGATATTGATTCCAAAACCAAGCAATAACCCGTGGAATACTTTGTCACTCACCCCTCAGGAACTACGAGCGCTACTTTGTGAAGGCGCAGAAGGTTCGCCGGCTGATCGCTGACGACTTCAAGCGAGTGTTCGGTTCGGGCGTCGACGTGCTGCTGACGCCCACCACTCTGTCCGACGCAGTGCGCTACGCCGACTTCGCCCAGGAGGACAACCGCACGCGCAGCGCACAGGAAGACGTCTTCACACAGCCCGTCAACATGGCAGGTACTCAAGAGACATTACTACTGTTCGTGTTTGCACATGTGCCGTACACAGAGAGACCGAAATCTTTTCAAGTCCAAACCACTTTACCATTTCCTTTACATATTCAGCATTGTGGCAGTGTTTTTCTGGGGGGGGGGGGGGCACAATGCATTTTCTCTTTTATATAAATTTAGAGTAGCCTATTCCTCCCCACACACACATTTTTGTGTTGTCACTGCTGCTGTATCCTACTGACTCCTGCCATCGAGGAGCCCCCACTGGGAGGACGTAGGGCCTTCGTCCTACTCATGACTACAGGTGCTGCCCCAACTAATCTTCCCTTACCCCGAAAATAATGTTTATGTACGATATTATGGCCAGTCAGAATGACTAACTAGACTGACCTCGGACTGACCCGGTGATGACCCAATTAACCTTGAGGGCCTTGAATGGCTATTATTGTGGAGTATCAACCTGCTTTTAATGTATTGCCAATTGCACATTGAAACTCTCTTCATCTTAATACTTAATTGAGGAAAAACAAAACAAGGTGGTAGTAAAAGTAGCTATGTTTGGTCTATAGTACATGTTCGCGTTGCTTTAGAAAGTAAGGGCAGAAATTCTACCTGGGTCAGCCCATTGTTATTGTGAATCAGATAAAAGTAGTATTCAAAACAGCTGATCCCTGCAGGGACTGTTTACATTTGAGGGCAGTTTAAGTTTCCCCCAACCTTTACTGCTCTCCAATAGAACCTTTTAAATAACCGTGAGTTCCTAATCTTTGACTCTGATGAAGACCTTCTAGGTTGAAACGTTAGTCGTTTTTTGTATACTAGCACCTAAATAAAAGGCTCAAAATGTCTGTGCTGCTCCAGTGTCCTCTCCTCCTTCTGCATTAAGTGTCCTTGTTCCTGTGATGCACCGGACCAGCCGTTTTAGGCTTGAGGCGCATTGGTAGACTCCCTTTGTTCCTAATCTGTGCCTGTCCACGTTCTCTCAACTCTCCATTTTGTTGTTTTTGCCTCAGGCCTCCCTGCTGTTTCAGTACCAACCGCCTTATCAAGTCGGGGCCTTCCCATTGGCCTACAGCTCATAGGCCCCGCCCTGCAGGACAGGAAGCTGTTGACGGTCGCCAGGTGGGTGGAGCAGAGAGTCGCGTTTCCCTCCATCGACTTCCATGAAGACTCCTGTGAGGTCACCAAAAGGAAACGGACTTCACCTGCATGAGGGAAAAAACGTGGAGCAATAAACACAACACAATGTTATGAAAGACATAATGTAAAGTAGGGCTTTAAGCAACTACCTTGTTGGTGCTAGTTGACTAGTTGAGGGAGAAGTTTTTGTAGGCCTCAAGATCAGCTAGATTATAGTTATAATCTAACCTGACGCTGCCAGATGAGGGCGGTATTGGGTAACCATGTTCCCCAACACAGCACTCATCTGGGATCTCTCAGGGAGTTGAGCTGACAAAAATCTGTTCTGTACCGAACCAATCAGCGTGAGCTAAGGGCGGGATATGTGTGAAACCGGATGTGAAGCTATATAGACACGTCAATATGATTGGTTGTGTTTGCACGCCCACACGGTGATAGACAGACGGTCCCATCCAAGTATCTTGAAAAAAAGGAACAGCCCTGTCATCGAATTTGCTTCCGTGATCCCAGATCCCAATAAGTTGTGAAACAAATTTGTGTAGCAAGCTTCTTGGATCTGGCAGCGTCAGGTTAGTTATAATCACCAATGTACACAGTTTTTAAATGTACAACTATTATTTAAAAGCCCTAATGTAAAGGTACGTTCAGACTTGTCTAAACGAAGTTGAGAATTGGTATGACAAAACCATGCAATGACAGTGAATTAATTGCTACCGGTATATGTCCGGCTCATAGAGTACAGACGCAACAGATAGAAATTATAGCAATATTTGAACGTATATCATCATGTCCAGCTGCTACTTCTACAACCCAAAGTTCTAGTGCAGTTCAATCAATTTAAGATTGCTTGATTATGTCACGATCATGGGTGACAGTCACCCTTTCATCAGTGTCACGCAACTCTGTTCATGCACCCGATACCCGATGTTCCAATATAACAGTCGTATTGTGTTCATGGGTTGATACCACATTGTGAATGTGAAATAAATGAAACATGGATATCTGTGGGTTTGCATTGTACACAGACCACACACACACAGATGTTATGTATTGTTTAACAAAGCGTCTTTGTTCAGACATTTTCTTTTCTCATCGGTCCCGAAGGCCTTGATCCTGACCCCTGAAGGGGTTAATGTGCTGCACTCATTTGGTCATTCAAAGCGGTAAACTGCAGTGTATGCAGCTCAAACAAGATAGAGCCGTCTCTTGTTTCCTGTGACATTCTGTCAGATCTGATCTTATTTGCACTGTACACAACACAAACAATACTGTATGTATTGTCACTGTCAAACCTGCTATGTCAACACACAGACTTACTTAAATATTAATTGTTCCATAGAACAGTCTGTTGAATGGGGAAAAAGATTACTTCAAAGACTATACATGAATTGAGTAAACCTCTCCACAGACAAAGGTTTACCTAACATTTAAAGATCTTTGAGAAAGTGATGTTGAACCAGTTTTTTACTCTCAATACATATGTACTGTAGTCTCACCCAGTACCCAGGAGAGGGTTGTGAGGAGTTACAGAAGATAGCCTCAAATGTACCGCATTGGCCACAATATGAATGTAATAGGCCTCAGCTTAGGTCAGGTGCGTGCGTCTTCACACAGGCATTTGCCATTGACAAATAGATTGTTTGCATCTTTCAAAGTCATAGTTTGCATGTGTCAAGAGTCCAGAATGCTCTCTCTCTCTCTCTCTGAAGGACCGTACATGCCGCCAGGAATCAAAATTGTAAGGAATCAACTCAGCCAATGAAGGTCTTGGAAACATGCCTAAACTAAGGTGCTGCACTGTGGCCAGTGCTCACATGGCTTGCAATGACCTCTGCTCTTGGATGGCTCTGGTCTGCATGATCCTAGTCTGTTTCCCACAGGGACATGATGAGCTATGCTTAACCCATTTAGGCCTAAGGCCGATTCTAAAAACGCCTCTAAATCCTGACCTAAGGTTTCTGAAAAACTTCAAATATTTATATAGCAGCATCAAAATGTTTACATTTTTGAATACTGTACATACTGTACAGAACCCAAATATGGGTGCCCGGCCTGAGGGGGTAAGATACCAATAGGGGTTCCCGCCCAGAATGGGTATTACTGGGCTGGCATGCTGCCTTTGCTGATTGCTAAAAGCAGTTTCAAACTGTTTGACCTCGAGTGTGGATTGATAAGTGAGACCATAAGCGTGTGTTGATTAGTTGGGCCTACTTGGTGTTTGTGATTGACTATCTGGCAGGAATATAGATTTTTATATACAAAATATTTAATAATATATACCTGGGTCAATGTGCTACATTATTGGTAAACAGTGTACTGTAATAGCAGCAGCTCACACAGGATAGAACTGGCTCTTGTTTCCTTTGACATATCAGAATATGTGGGTTTGCATTGTAGCCTACACAAACACAGGTGCATGCGCGCGCACACACACACACACTAATAATAAACACATACTGGCACAAACACCCATACAGGTACAAACTCACACATATGGTGTCAAAAGGCTCCCAGGGGTCCACTCGGAAGCATTTGCCCTGCCGACATCTCCTCCAACATCATCTCCCCACACCTGAACCAAGCTGCTAATTGCCCTGCTGAATCATCATGGACACCATTTCAGTTTGAGCAGCATGCAATGCTCACAGTTTCCTGCACCCGCGCCCAAGTTCCAACCACATATTTATTTTGGAATGACCAGTGTTGTTCGTCAAGGATTGGAAAGGGTTGTTCACACTGCACTTACAATAACAATATTGTTGTTCACAATTGTCTTCATTATAGTCGTGGTGTAAACTATGCCTTCCACTTGAGTTTTGTGCACTTCAGAGTAACTAACTATATAATAGTTATTATACGGTAGTTATACATCGTTATATGCTTGGTGTGAATTATACTATCCTGGGGTATATTGTATATCTTCTGAACTGACCGATTGTGTTAACCAGTATGGACATTTAGTGATTTAGTATATTAAGTATATTCTTTAGGCCTAATCCAATGCAGACTGCATATCGGTTATTCCTGTCATTGTTTTATTTCCATTATTTAAAATTATTATTCCATTATGAATTATTCCTGATTATTCTAATCTATGCTATGGCATAATGAATTAAGCCTTTGATTTAATAGTTTTCTGTTTATTGTACACATCCCGATAACGTCTTCGATAAACACACCTAAACCAGTGGTTAAACCTACAGTATACTCCTGCCTCCCTCCTTTAGCTTTTTTTTTTTTATCCCAGGATTTTTCACCACTGTGTCAATTACCTAATGTGATCCTGGGCTCTACACATCCTCCCCCAACCTGGGGAGAGCAACGGACTTGAACTCATGCTTCCTTCATGTATGAGTGTCCAAGTTGCTCCTTTGCACCTGACAGGGGGGAGTTTCCCTGGTTGAATTTTTGCCTTATATTGGTTGTCTATGGTGGGGTATAGACTCCAATGCATTCCGTAAACTTCCGGGTTCAGGCCTTTGTCACTATTCGCCAATAGAAGTCTATGTAGAAGGGCCTCCATTGGACTGGCCCCATGAAGTGAATGGAGTTGTAACTCTGTCTTAATCTGTCTTAATCTATGGCTCTGGCTAGGACCAACATGCTGCTATTCATCTTTATTTTCTTTCATTTATATTAATGTTTTTGTTACCGTTTATTATTCTCACAAAAAAAGTGCGAGGGCAATGATTTGTACCCTTACACAGGCCTATACTTGTATCTAAGACAGGACAATGACAATGACAATTAGTATTGTAGTATTGAATCTTGAATCCGGTTTGTATTTCATGACTCTGAATGTCACTGCTGGAAAAAGTACTCTTTGTTTTAAGTAGCCTACTCGGTTACGTAGTAAAAGTCTGGTATTAAAATGTTGTAAAGGTACAAAGGTATTGGCATCAAAATATACTTAAAGCACCAAATGTAAAAGTACTCATTATGCAGAATGTATGTCAATGTTGAAAAAATCTTTGGGAAAAAAAACACAAAAAAGTGTTGCTGCATGGGGACTTGTTTCCATTGTGGTCCTATAACCATAGTCGAAAACTCTTGCTATAATGTGGCTCTAACAATGTCCCTCTTGTGTGACAGTGTGCAACTGTGCATAGTCCCGGGGAAACAAACAAACAAAACATGTGCACACAGCTTTATCATCATCAATAGTGATGAATCAATATTTGGAACACAGTCAAAACGTTACCATAAACCAAACAGTGTGTGCAAGCCTATCACTCAATAGGCTTTCTGTCAGAAGCACGCTTAACCAAATGGACATAGCTGGTGACTTCAGTGGGAGGCTCTATGCTAATTAAACAAATATTCCATTCCATTCCAGTCATGCCTATGGACTGGAACACAGAAGGCATGCAACACGCTTTGAAGATGGTAATGTGTGGCTTTGTGACCGACAGATGCCTGCGGTTGGTCATGCCATCATGTGGCATCATTCATTGCCCACCAGTGCCCACTGGACAATTGGGACTCTTTCACACCAGTAAATGAGAACTATTATGCTGGCTGCTTTGATGTTCATGATCAAAATAAATCATATCTAACTCAAGGCTATCAAGTTACTGTTATACATTCCAACTATATGTGAAATGATGCTGCGTGAATTTCAGACTAGTATGCTCTGTAGTCTGATGAAGAGACTGTGCTACAATAAATAAGTGGACATTGGAGCAGGCGATTTATTCTCAGGGTTTATTTTTTATTTTCAAATATTGAAAATGGCAGATCTACAATCCATCACATTGCAACACGTTGTGAGCTTGAAATTTGCTGTTTTTGTCTGCTGTTTTTGTCCAACACAATTGAACAACGAAACATAAAATAGGGCTTAAGTGGCAAATCAGCAAATTTAGTCGATTATAAAAAAAATCGATTCAAATTGTTTCAAGTCAATTCATAGCTATACAAAACAAATTGTAATCATGAAAAAACTGCACTTCTAGACTTCTTAATTAAGTATCCAATACAATAATTTCTAAGAAATGTGTCAATAGCATTAGCTGCAGCCCAATTTGTACAAAATGTGCCCTTTTCTTGGGTTTGGGCCCCTGCCCCCTCAGTGCTTTCTGCACGGCCCTGGGGAAAAGCAGTGAAAGGTAGGTTAGCTGTCCTCCTACAATAGTACCCCTCAATACAAATTCCTTACATTATACAAAGTAGGCTATATCAAAATGACTAAAATAGAACAAAATAAATACCAAAACCTACCCAGTCAATATACTCAGGCTCCCACTGAAGACCCACAGCCTGGATGTGGTTAAGCCAGGAAAGGACCTGGAGGCTCTGGAAGTACAGAGGATAAATTAGTCTAACAATTGACTAACCCTGTCCCCATGTCAAAACCCCATAAAATAACTATTTTAAAACCCCATTTTCTACCCTTTACTGACTCCAGCAGCATAAGTAGTCCCCAACAAACACTCAAATCAGGCTTCTGGCCAAACATGAGGCCGCAAACCATCACCCCTTTTATGCACTACCCTTAAAGAGACAGTGCTAGCTACATTTAGACCAATTCTTCTTTGAGAAAGATTATCAAGGACGTCAGTATGGTTCGTGCTCTACAGTTATATGTGACACTGTCTGCAACCAGGCATTATCATACAGCCTATAGGGGTTTATTTATATACAGTAGATGAGGTGTTTACTGCGTCACCTCCTCCTCAAAAGGCGTTAGTCCGACATACCAATAGTCCAACATACGAGGCCTGTTAAGACTCACCTGTGGCTCCGACATGCGGTTAGGTTTCTGGTTGAAGTATAGACCGATTCACAGAGGGTTTCCTGGGTGCGGCCATTACTGAGGTGTACCATATAGCGCAACAGCACTGATTAGCTACACCTGGCCTACGGAGAGCACCTGCTCCATGGATTACACCTCAGTAATGGCCGCACCCAGGGCACCCCTCTGTGAATCGGTCTATAGGTTAGGGTTTGGGGTAGCCCTACAAGCAGAACCCAATGCTACTGAAGTTTCTGACATTTTTGAGACCCAGAGCATGGGGTCCTATTCCACCTTCGGATACGTCCTTCTGCGCTCTTTGAGGACTTTTTTTTCCGTTTGAGGGCTTCTGAATGTGTGAACTTTAAATACCTATAAATACCGCTGCGAATATCTCCTGTGGCGCGGAAGCCGTTAAGTATTTTTAATCTTTGTTTGACCGATTTGGTCGCTTTGATTCTTCTCTTCCTTCCTTGTTTATTGACACCTCATTGTACCGCCTATCTGGCTAGCTAGTGGCGCTATAGCTATGACAGAGCAGATCAGAGGCAGGAACGTAGCCGGCACAAGCCAACCGCACATCGGGAGGCGGTACAATAAACGGTAAATAAACAAGAAGAATCAAAGCGACCAAATCGGTCAAACGAAGATTAAAAGTACTTAACGGCTTCCGCGACACAAGAGAATTCGCAGCGGTATGTATAGGTACTTATAGTTGACACCTTCAGAATAACGCAAACGAAAAGAAGACGTCAAACGGCGCAGACACGATGTTACAGAGGAAATTTATGTCCGCATTCCAACATTCCCATACGAAAACAAAGTAACGCACAGGGACCCTACGGGTCAGCCCAGTTCGGTTCGGATTGGGCTGACCCAGGGGGTTCCGAGAGGGGCTAGGTTTGGGGTAGGTTAATAGGGTGTCGGACTATTGCGTGTCAGACTATTCTGACACTAATTCTGAGGCTGGATAGCCGGAACGTTTGTTCATTTTAGAGACATGTAAGAACTAAGAAATAATAAAAAAGGTTAACATACTCTCTGCACTATGTGTACTGAAACCCATTATTTTTATAAATGTAGTAGGCCTAAAATGTTTTTGAGCATCATACTGATGATGAGGAAAATAAACCAAACAGTATTAAAATGAAGAACTGATGAAGCTATACTTTATTAGTCAGAAATGTAAACGGCAGTAAGACATTAAAACTAAAGGATAACACAACCATTGTGGTCCTAATACCTTTTTATCCAGTAAAACCTAAAACTGATGCCAAGCTGTTTGTTGATTTTCATGAGCTTTCGACCCCACCTGTTTGTGGATAAACGCTCTAATTACTTTGGTGTTGGCTCTAGTTTGGCTTAAAGTTGGATCCTTGATTTCCATTTGAACAGAACGAGTGCATGTCAGGTGAGCTCTCTTCATATGCATGTTCAGCCCCTGGGGTGTGTTCTCTCACCACTCATTTATATTCTAGACGAAGCCATGGAGCAGTGCCCTGCAGGCCAGGTGTAGGCAATCAGTGCTGCGTTGTAAAGCTGCGCTTAATGGTACACTGCAGCTATGTCTGCGCCGCTGTGCCCAGGGCATCCCTCCGTGGATTTGTCTATACAGATGACTGTCGGAGCCAGTTTGAGAATCGATATATCCTGAAGTTTGCAGATGGCTCGGTTGTAGTCAGTCCCGTAAACCTAAATGATGGTGAATCAAGTCAAGGCCCTGCATGTGGTCACACTGGTCAAAACAAATAGACACATTCCTTGGCACTCACAAGATAAATTTGTTTTGTTTGTTTGTTTTTTAAAGTTAGGGTTAAATAATTGGTGTGTGTGTGTGTGTGTGTGTGTGTGTGTGTGTGTGTGTGTGTGTGTGTGTGTGTGTGTGTGTGTGTGTGTGTGTGTGTGTGTGTGTGTGTGTGTGTGTGTGTGTGTGTGTGTGTGAGGGTGTGTGTGTGTGTGTGTGTGTGTGTGTGTGTGTGTGTGTGTGTGTGTGTGTGTGTGTGTGTGTGTGTGTGTGTGTGTGTGTGTGTGTGTGTGTGTGTCAAGGGTGGGCCAGGTGAGGGGATATGTAAATGTAGGCCATGGTAGTTGGTTTCTCTCTTCCACGGCTTTAAAAGAATCTGTGGTTAATTGTTACTTCAGCCAAGGTCAAACACCACAATACGCTGTAGGCTACGCTGTACATATTAGCCAAATGTTTTATTCAAGATGCAAGATCTTATACACAAATACACAAGACAAGATTGAAATGACTGGTTCCTCAGCATTGTAGCAGGAAACAACAAGAAAGAAAGAAAGAAAGAAAGAAAGAAAGAAAGAAAGAAAGAAAGAAAGAAAGAAAGAAAGAAAGAAAGAAAGAAAGAAAGAATAACAACATTACTGAGAAATATTAATCATACTCATAACACAGTTTGAGGGTGCTTGAAAGTTCTGGGTGCATGGTTTCTACTTATAAATACACTGTGCAGTACGTGTGTATAAAGAAATAGCTAATTACATGTATATTATGTTTACTTTACTTTATTTATGTACTGAGTTGCGGTTCCCACATCTATATGTATGTGCAGTGTGCACACTGCACAGTATACATAGCTAATGACATGTATATTATGCTAAGCATATCCTATTTCTTTATTAGGTATAGGCTATGGTGTTTGTTTTTGTCTATTTGTTTTCAAACTAAATGTCTATGTACTCAGTTGCTCACCTTTGGCGAGCCTTTTAC
Organism: Protomyctophum parallelum; assembly: GCF_964188405.1. Classification (NCBI taxonomy): domain Eukaryota; kingdom Metazoa; phylum Chordata; class Actinopteri; order Myctophiformes; family Myctophidae; genus Protomyctophum; species Protomyctophum parallelum. The sequence continues at coordinate 34,786,978 of NC_139718.1, read as the reverse complement.
AAGAATCAATCTTTTCAAATGTATGAACAACAAAAGGTAACGTTATGTAATATTTGCCCTACCCAAGTCTCCTCATAGACAAGCAAATGATATTGGTTTACCTTCCTGGTGTGTTAAATATCATGTGATTATAAGTCAATGGAACCTTTCCCATGATATCATTAAAAATTTAAACCGGCTTTGGGCACCTGAGTCTGTTGTGTTGACATTTGGCTGCAGATGAAATCCAGTATGTTTAAAGTGCCTCTTTTGGTTTAAGTCTTAAATTTATGTATTTCATTCAATTTATCAACTGGACTCTAGAGATAAATCTTTTATGTAAGATATATAATGTAAAATCTCAAGGGTACATTTGTACTGTACACTCTTGAGTTAAATAACATAACATGGGACTTGAGAGACAACATACAATTCTATAACATAAGGTCCAAACAAACGGTATCGTATTTACCACCTTATCGTCCTTACTCTGCGTTGGACGAACATTAAGAATTTGTGTAAAAGTGTTGACATTAAAATGCACTAAAATATCAGAAGTACTAAAATATTTAAAAACCAGCTTTTCTTTCAAGAAGAAAAACTAAAATAGATGCTGATCTACAAGCCTATACTATCCCAATTATAATACAGGGCTTAAATGTTTTGTAATAATAATCAAAATCTCCAAAGTCACTTGTGACTTAAGTTTTCAAATAATTGTAGTGGAGTAAAACGTACAGTATTTGTCTCTGAGTATGTAAGTATGGTTGTAGACTACAATGTCTCTTTCTGGTGGAAAAATCAAAAGCCCACTCAAAACCCACCCTTTCAGACTTGCTTTCCCTACATAAATCCCCCCCCCC